>NW_027361939.1:7682500-7995000 GCF_039654945.1 Dendrobates tinctorius | reverse complement strand
CTTCTCTCCCACTTCTGAGAAAGTCATGAATGGAGGCGAGGTGTGCCAGCTTAGTAATGGTGATGTTTTCTTATTTGCTTGAATAAAATAAGAATGTCCTACGCACTTGCATGAATGCAGGCTGGTCATCGGGGAGAGAGATGTGCATGTTGAGAAGCCTGAATGAATAAGCCGAGGAAATACACTACATGTCTTGTAGCATGAAATACATACACAAGGTTGCTTTACATTTTACTCATGTTGTGTGCCAAACATCTAAGCTTACATAGAATATCCAAAACTTGCAACAAATACTCGAAGAAATAACTTAAAGAGTAACCGTCGTTTTAATTTTTATTTTATAAATCAACTGTACACATGAAAATAAGAAACTTTGTAATATATTGTATCAGAGAAATCTGCTTCTTTCTCCTCCCGGACTGATCATTCATTCTCAAAATTCTCAATTTTTGGGTAAAATCTGTATTCAGTGAAGATTGTTACATTCCTGACATAGGAGATGGCAGTTGGTACCAAGGAGATTCTATGTTGATGGGAGGAGTTAAGGGGAAAGGTGGAGCTAGAGGCAAAGCTCCTCCCCATCCGGTCTACATAGAGTCTTATCGGCAGCAGCTGCCATCTTCTATCTCAGTAATGGGAAAGTCTGTCTTCACTGAATCCAGATTTTAACCAGGAAATGAGATTTTTTTTTTTAGAATGAAAGATCAGTCCAGGAGGAGAAAGAAGCAGATTTCTCTGATAAAATATATTACAAGATTACTTATTTTCACGTGTACTATAAATTTATTGAATAAAAATTAAAATGATGGTTTCTCTTTAAGCTTTGCATTAGTTGTAATACAGGGAGAATAGCGATGGTGGAGTTAATCACTAAAGGCGCCCATACACATTGAGTAAAACTTGTCTGAACCCAGCAATTTCAACAGGTTTGACCAGCCATCTAATCTATACAAGGGTGTCCAACTGTCCTCTGACAGATTATGTTGGGGGATGTCAGGACATAAGGATCTGGTAGCTCCTCTCTCATGGCCAACACAAAAATGCTTGGTCGAGCATTACTGTATGTGGGGGATCTCGCACAGATGGTCGTCATCTGAAATTACGTCCAACAACTATCAAATGTGTATGGCCAACTTGTAGGCTAGAAATCCACATTTTTCAAAACCCAGTGAAAAAGGTTGAGTTGAAAGTCAGAAATATGTCCTCTAGTCATGGGGCATAGGCTAAGATATGCTATAGCATGTAATGGGTCATCTAATACTATTGTTAAAGCTAAAGATGAGGTATGTCTATGAAATATTACCATTTATGGACTAAAGGGAATTTCTCAAATTAAACATGAAATCTAATCTGTAAGGAGGAGCAGCTGAGCAGATTGATATATAGGTTTGTGGGAAAAGATTTCGTTAAATTCCTGCTTATTTGAGATTTAGGAGTCCAGTGGGTGGTCCTAATCAGTGATCGACTGATAAGTGAACATAAAGAGATACCACCATAGATTTCAATCTAAGTAGAGTCGCCCCCTGGACTCCTAAACCCAGGTTAAGCAGGAATAGTCAACAATAAAACACACAGTATACTAAATATCTTCCAACAATATACCGTAATATATCAATATAAATCTATATATAGATTTAGGTTTTTTTACTTAAAAGAAGTAATTTTGAATATACTCGTATATATAACTAATTTATAAGCTTGCTTCGATCACATTATACAGCCTGCAGTCTAGTCTGCTGTCAACTTGTCATGAAGCTCGCCAGTAGGAGACTGATTCAGTTTGACACCCTAGTTCTAAATCTATGAACCTTGGTCAAGTGGCTTGTTGGTTTCCCTATGGCATGCAAAATCTGGACATATGTCTGGCCAAGCCTCCCCCCTCCTACTACGCCAATGCATCCTCCCAGCTAAACTTCCAGAATGAAGTGCAATATATAGTATTTCATACATCAAAACCGCTTTATAGAATCTGGTGTAAAGATGACCCGTGATGCAGACATGGAAAAGCTGGAAGATTTAAGCTCTGAACTCTGTGAAACGGTGAATTAAGCTAACCATAAATCAAGATGTAACTCGGGACCATTATAATGTTAGGCAATCCATTGACCATATTATTCTTGTATGTAGAATAATTCTATATGTAAACCAGACAATGATATATGTCCTAGATCTGCATTTTGTATCATTAAACTTTTTTTATTCTCTTTTTTTCATTAAAATGATGAGTTTTGTCTAGTAGCTGGGCCAAATTTTTTTTCCTATACTCAAACATTGAGGCTCTCTCTCAGTTTTGGTAATGGCACTATTTTACTGCTACCTGGATGCCAAAATAAAGATCTTGAATTTTGAGTGATGAAACCAAACTTTTCCAAAAATTTACATCCCACCCAGCAGACCCCATCCCTCGCCCCCTAATAAAAAAAAATAAATCAGTCAGCTATCCAAGGATAGGTAAAGGAATTCTATTCCTCTTCTGTGTTTTAAACTATTATCCTGAAAGGTTCAATAATTCTATTTTAATTTCTAGACATTTTCCTGGAGACACCTATTTTTCTTCCAGTTTCCTTTTTGTGAAACATAAGTTAGTTAAAAAGGGGCAAAATGAGGATGTCCTGTCACTGACTGGTCGTCGGAACCAAACTAACCAGTCTGCCTGCAACGCTGACTAACCAATAATTAAAGTAGTTGGCAATTCCTATCTATGTTGATATCAGCTTGACATACAGAATTGAATCTGATTTTATAAACCCTCACGGTCAGTGATAGATTTCATGTGACTATCCATATACAATTAATGAAATATGTATTCTTATACCTTTTAAATAATAAGTGAACACTTCCTGTTTTTAGCTTTGCTGTGTAGACTGGGACATGATCAGTAGAGTATTCTCAATATTAGAGGGCAGGATATATAATGATAGATTGCAGCTCAACTGTACTGCTATAGGCCTAACAAAATATATAGAGATATATAACTATATTTGAGGCTTTCCTGATGTTCCCAAGAGAAGAAGTAATCTTCCATCTCTTCCTAGAAACTGCATTAGTCTAGAGACATTTTGAAACTTCCATTTCTGTCCATAAAACATACACCTTTTTGTGCTTTCTATATAGTTAATGCTGGAGGGTAATGTGATGCTCAAACACGGCAATCACAGAAAATAGTTTTAAAAAAATTCTACATTAAAAATTATCATAAAAATAATAGAAATATGTTATTACTTTTTTTTTTACATATAGAAATCTAATTAATGAAAATGAAATAACCTACCCCTTTCAAAAAAAATTTTTAATAACTAGAAGTAAATTTACTCCACCAATTCTAAGACATAAGACATTATTTATCTCCGTATCTATCATGTCAGAACATTTTGGTTTCTCTCGTACGCCAGAATCCACCTATGCAGCCACCCATAGTGGATGCAATTACCTTGGTAGTCCGTCCGAAAGCTGTTCAATTACAAGAGGACAGTCAGCTTCTGGAGCTGACCAGCGGTTAACCACAGAGTGCGGCAGAGATCATTAATAAGGCAAAATGAATTCTCTGGTCTGGGCTCAGGTTGGATAACAATCTACATCCTCGAGTTTCCCATAATTCAGCATAATTGTCAGTTTGGTATTCCGGACAGGCTCCAGGCCAAGCCTGCATGAAGCATGAATTACTTGCCTTTATCTTTACAGAATGTAGTTTGAAAATGTAATTATGGCCATTGCTTTTTGTATAAAAAAAAACCTTCTCTCTGTATCACTTTGGAGATGGCCAGCATAGGGGACAGCGAGGGGCACCTCCTCTGCCACCCTCTAACCCACCATCTCATAAATATTCAGCTCTGATCTGCTGATTCTGCATAATTGGACACTCATTTACACCCAAGAGGAATTCTGTTTATAATTAATCTATGCTTGTGTATAATTAACCAAACTGAATATCTGGGCTAATGTACTTTTCCAACAGCTCCGATGTCACTCAAGAAGATGGTCTTACATTACGCACCAAACAAATTGACCGCTTTCATCAGTTGTCCTTTGTAATCATTCATAGAACATAGTATGCTGTATATTATAGTGCTGCTGCAGCCTTCATGTACACAAACCAGAGTCATGATCATTTCCACCTTTGGTTAATACATACCTCCTTCTAATAGATTTTGTAACATCCTTTATTTAGTTTTATATTCATGCATAATATTGGGGGCAGGTAAGGAGCTAACCCATTGATGCTCCAGTGATGTCTGCAGCTCCTCACTACATAGTCGATCAATCGCAAAAAGTGCCATACTTATTTATGCTTGCAGCTCTGCCTGGTGCCAACACAGCTATTACTACCCCCTATTTATTTAATAACAGCCTTTGGCTTGGTCCCAAGCCATGGCAACTTCATGGATGAATAATCTGTAGGAAGATTGATCTTGTGCAAGCCTAGATAGGTCCACCAGGGTCTTCTCCGCCATTATTTTGATTGCATCAAGCCATTGAGTTGCTGGTCTTCCTCTTCGCCTTATTCCTTGTATTCTTCTGACCATGATGTCCTTCTCCAGTGATTGCTTTTTTTATGATATGTCCAAAGTAGGCAAGTCGTAGCTTGGTGATCCTTGGTTATAGTGACATGTTTGGCTTGATTTGTTCCAAAAATGATTTGTTTGTTCTTCTTGCCATCCATGGTATTTATGACATCCTTCTCCGGCACTACATTTCAAAGGGGTTGATTCTTCTTCTGTCTTTTTTTTTTTTTATTGTTTCACATCCGTATGTTACAATAGAAAAGTCCAAACTATGCATGAGAGGTGTCTTCATGTCTACTACCCTCTACCTTGTAGATATGCTGATATTGTCTACTCACCACTTGCTTTGGTTAAAAAATCTAGAGGAATCAACATGTACCTTACTGATTTCATTTCAAAGCCTCGCACTGGTCTCCATTTACCACTCTGTCCAGATAGACAACACATCCAATCACTGGCTGTATGGTGACACATGGTAAATGCTGTGATCAGTGATTGGCTACTACAGCAGTCACATGTCTATCCAGCAGAGAGACCGGCAGAACAAGAGTTGGCAGACATTGGTAAGCAAATACTATTTTAATATTTTACACCATTTGTTATGTGTTATATGGCCAGGAAATTTCTTTAAGTTCATCATGGCAACTATCAGAATATGCAATCATTTTTACAATATTTGGATCATCTACATCTCCATTTTGACAGAGGGTAGTTCTTATTTTGTTTTCTCTTTATCCTTTGGCACAACTTTTGACGAAGATGTCCAAAGTTATTACTCTTAGCAATAAGTCTCTTCTACATTAAACTTTCTTGACTCCAGCCACTTTGCTCAGATGATAAATAACTGGAAAGCCTCCTTACACTTGAATTTTGGGACCATCAATGTGAATAAAAAAAATATCATAAATGGTTCTTTCAATTTCAGGCATAAATGTTTATATATGTGTGTATGTGTGTACATGTGTAGGTGTATATGTATGTATCTGTGTAGAATAGATGTCTGTATCTTTCTATGTTTGTGTTAATAGTAGTTTATGTGTGCACATACAATATGGTTTTGTATGTGTTTGTGTTTTTATGCACTGTCTATATGATCCATGTGAATATTACTATGTGACAATATGATTACATATTACTTTCAGATGGGGAAATCTTTTGAAATTTAAATTTTTAAGGTTCCCCAAATTTTTCCAAAAATTGTAACTGTGGTGAATTACAAATACTCCACTTGCTCTGAAGAGATGTGAGTAACACTCTGAGGCCTTCTAGAACTCTATCCAACACATTTAATGCCCTTGCCCTTTAATGCAATCCCAGACTTATTAATGTCAAAGTGACCTCAACATACATGTGCAAAAGTGGACACACCTGTTAATGTGATGGATTTCCTAGTTATTTCTGCAAAGTGCACATTGTAAATTCAGACTGAAGACAGCAAATCCATGAAGAGACACATATGGAAACCAGGACTAAATAAATAATTGTAAAACAAACCAGAATGTGTATTTAACCTTAGATTCCTCAAAGTATCCACCTTTAAACTCTGATAACAACTTTACACCACCTTGACATTCTCTCAGGCAGCTTTAAATAGTCACCTAAAATGGCTTTCAGGTATGCTTCATCATTAGTTCATTTGTGATATCAATGGCCTTCAGAAAGTGTTTGCTATCATTGGGTGTGTTTTGTAGAGGCGCTGTTAATATACAGTTCCATACAGTATTGAGCCCTATTCTTCAACTGGTCTAAACCAAAATATGGCAGGAACCATTCAACTAAGTAAAGAGAAATACCATGCCCTCATTACTCTAAAACATGAAGGTCCGTCTATCAGGAAAATTGCTAGAACCTTGAAGGAATCCTCAAGTGCAGCCATGAAAACCATACATTTTTATAATGAAACTGGCTTTCATGAGGACTTCCCAATGACAGGGAGACCCAGAATTATTTCTGCTGAAGAGGATAAGTTTATCAAAGTTATCAGCCTCAGGAATTGCAAATTGACAGAAAATCAAATAAAACAACCTTCATAAATGATAAACAGACATCATCTAACAGACACATCTCAACATCTTCTGTCCGGAGCAGAAAGATAATCTGGCCTGAATTGTTGCAAAGAAGTCACTACTGAGGAACACCAACAAGAAGAAAAGACTTTTATGGGCAACCCAACCCAAAGACTGAATATTAGATCAGTGAAAACCTGTGCCGAGGTCTAAGAATGAGACGAAATTGAAGATTTTTGGTGCCAACTGCCATGGTAAGCCAATGGTTTTAAATGTGCGGTGTCCACAGTGGAGAATAGAGGAAGAGATGTGATGGTGTAGGGGTGCTTTGCTGATGACACTGTTGATGTTTTATTCAAAATTTAGGGGACACTTACCCAACATAGCCACCATACCATTCTCCAACAACATGCCATTCCATCTGGTTTGCACCAGCTGGAACACAACAATGACCCCAAACACAACTTTAAGCTATATAAAAGCTATGTGACCAAAAAATAAGAGGGATAGAGTACTTCAGATGACATGGCCTCCACAATCACCCAACCCCAACCCAATTGAGATAGTCTGGGATGAGATGAATTACAGAGTGTGGGCAAAGCAGCCAACAAGTGCTCAGCATTTCTACAAACTCCTTTAAGACGTTAAGCCTGTTGGAAGCAATTGCAGGTGACAACCGGTGAGAATGCAATGGGTGTGTAAAAGAGGATTTAAGGTTTACACACTTATTGATTTGTTTCACAAGTATATCTTTACTCCTTTTTTCCATATGTGTTCCTTCATGGTTTTGCTGTCTTCAGTCTAAGCGTACTGTACAGTGAACAATGTACACATTCCAATCAGAAGAAGGAAAACCATAGTATGAGAACGAGTGTCCAAATTTTTCACCAGTTCTTTACATGATTACAAGTTAATTAATGGTAATTCTTCTTCACAACTATACTGTCAGACAACTATCTGTAATGTTTATTTAGTATTTTATAGATTTCTTTCCTGCTAAGCTGTGAGCTTTGACATCTTCCAGATTGAGCCTTGAATGGATGCTGCATTCCCTTCTTCTGCTTTTATACAGGCTTATATAATCCCACCTGATTGACTGCACTATACCATGTGATGTAATGTGTAAAGCTGCAAGGCATTATGGAGAAGCCCGCCCAACTGCATCCACTGTTATTTGGGCCTTCATTGGCTCATGTAGTCTTCTGCAATAAGTAAAACGAGATTTTTTTGGAGGGCAAATCAGCCAAATCAAATAGCAAATCGTTTAAATTCAGCAAACTTCCTAAAATTTGACAAGAATTCGAATCACACTGAATCGATTTGCTCATCTTTAATATTTTCCCATTAGTAAAATAGAAAAAAAAAAAAAAAAAGAAACTTGGAAAGCACACTGTCAAAACTAACAGGAACTATGTATATATAAAGGAAAATTTGGCCTTAACTCTTTCACTTTCTAATTTCTTGCACAACTTGGCACAAAAAAGCGCTGACATTTCCAGATATGTGCTGACATTTCTGTTTATTTTTTATTTTCCCTCTCCCTAGGTTTCCAGCTACAATATATTGTTATTATGGATTATTTGGCCAATAATTACAGATAGCTCAATATATCAGTGAAGCAAAATTATACTGAGGGTAATTACCTCCGTCTAACAATGGAAATGCTGCAGCCGTAACATTTCAGTTCATATATTATTAACATATTGTCAAACATAATGTGCATCTTTCTACACCTTAATTTAATGCTGTATATTTCATTATTATTTAATATTTGGTTAAAACAGGTAGTAAATGAATGTTTTAGAAGTCCATCTCATCGGACTGGCTGCACAAGGCCATGTAGTTGCATTCACAACATTTTCACAAAATTCAGATTGATTTAATGAGATAAAATAGAATAGAGTGTGTTCACTTTTCAAGCCAATTTTTTTTAATGCATGTAATTTGGGCCAACAATAATTTTTGCAATTGGGTTCTTATAAAAAAATGTGCACTATTTGCTTTCTATAGTCTCAGTATTACCGTGCGGCCTCTTGCTGCAGAATGAACTAACCTAAAATCTGTCAGTCAGCCCACTGTGACAGTCTGATGGGAAGCTTATAACTTCTATTATCTTTATCTTTTTTTTTTTCTGAGCAACTCTCAGTTGATTTATGACCGCAGACATCAAAGTTGATTGTGCCAGGAAAAAAGGCCTGTAAAAATCAAACAGTGAAAACGTTTTAAGGAAACTCACTTTCAAAAATGAATTTTAGACCCAAATACAGGCATTGAAGTAAGAAAAATGTTCTTAGAATTAACAATCCCTTTAAGAAAAACCTTAAAGAAGCCCTCCCATCAGTGTTTTGTAATAATATGGGCATGCTTCCCCTTGAAGAAACAAGTATAAATGTTGCATAATGTGATGTGAAATGTAATGTGAATTGTGATGTGCATTAGATGTATTAGTAATGTTGGTAATACAAGTAGGTTATAAATAAAGATTATTGTTATTGTTTATTATTAGGTTGACTGTAGAAATAGTTAGAGTTAATATTTAGGACTAGCCAGGAGTGGGAGGGACTCAAATGCAGGGAAAGCGACAAGTTCCTGTCAAAGAGTCACGTAGGGGGCCTGTGGTGTGTAATGAGTGGACCACAAGACCCAAGGTGAGCAGAGACACATTTTGGGGTGAGCCTAAATGAGAGGAGATTGAAGAGTAGGGATCGAGAGATCCAGACTGCAAGTGGCCTGGAGACAGAGTGTTCTGTCTTCGACATCTAATTTGTAATCTCTGATTATCTGTTTGTTAATATTTGCATAATTATGTAGTTTCATAACAGTCTTATTGGTTTGCAGTGTTTTGGCTCCCTCTAGTGACCAGAGTCATAATCGCAGTCTTATCTTTCTGTTTTCAATTCCAATGTCTGAATCTCCACCTTCATTTTGCAAAGCATTATGGTAGCTTTTTCTCCACTTTCCTCCATTTTCCTTAAGCCTGTATCCAGGAAGGATCTTGTATTCTCCTCTCCCCTTGTGATTGCATCGCCGGTATGTACTCATGCTTTCTGTAGCTAATTCCTGTCCTAATATTAGCCTGGTTTAATCAGTCCTGCCCCTGGTCAGCTACTAGTGTTCTAATGTTCATTCACAGTGTACTATGTATAATATGTATTCCTGTTGTACCCTGTACTGATTGATTGTATATTATGTTTATATTATAGTTTCACTGTGCCAATATATCAAGTTCAATAAAACCACAGACTCAACCTACAGTCTCATTATTGGACCCCAGTATAGCAGTTTAGCTGTCTGTATAAGTCTGCTTCGTTCAGTGAGGGCAGAACACAGACTGACCTTCTGGGGACGGGTCCTAGGAAAGGACTACTAGCCACGAGACCCCAAGCTTCTGATGTTTAAAGGTAACGGGCGTAAACAGGACTAAGTGTGTGGGACTATTAAAGTGTCCTGAGTGTGAGTTCATAAAAGCTAGCAGTGGAAAGAGGATGTGGAACCCCAAAGCAAGAAAAAGACACTTGTTAATCAGAATTGTAGCATTAAAGCAGGGATTTGGTGAAGTATGTAGAAACCGTGGATATAGAAAGCCCTGGAGTGTACTACTAAGGAACGAAACTGTGAGAAAAATGCTTCAAGTTGTAAAGGAAATGTTCATAAGACTTTGCACCTGATATCTTCACCTGTACTCTATGCATCTAGGCTTAGATGCCACCACTGCTCCGAACTGCCTGAGGTACACACGCGGATGAGCTGGATATTTCCCTCTTTGCTCACATTTAATAAGCCCCCTGAGCGATGCCATACTTGGTGTCTGAAAATGATTCTTGGAGCAATGGAACGACATGTTACACAAATATCATTTATCCTTTATTTTAACAAACTAGTCCTTAGGTAATAGAGTTTATTGTGCATAAATTATGCAACTTGGAAAACCAGTAAAAATCCAGCACTAGTCTTCCAGTGTGACTAAAGCCAAAAACTTTGATTGAAACATCCAAATTAAAATTGTGGAATTCTTAAAATCCTGTTAATCAATGAATAAGCACTGCATACAACAAATGCTGTTTTAAAGCATGTAGGTTTTTGCTACTATATCCGGGATTCCCTATTTTTTAATGGCACTACAATTTTATTTTCAATGTTTTAATAAAGGTTTTTGTTTTTATTCACACTGGAAAAATAGTGCTGGATTTTCACTAACTTTCCAAGTCCCATCCATTCCTTCCCAACTGGGATTTTTCATTCGATGGAGTTAGCAAAGGCCACCAAAGTTCAGCATTTGGCCCTCCCAAAAAATAAAAAAACAAACAAGTAAAGGTGGAAATCTCCTTTAATTTAAGAAATCCTGCCTTGGATATCGACAGAGAGCATCAACTAATATATAGACGTGTGGATCTCTTAACAAACTTTGAAGAAGATCACACGAAATAAACCTATTCTGTCTCATGTAGAGAAACAGACAATTTCAGCTGCTTACAATGAATTCCCAAACCAGGCAATAAATACCGACATAATAAAAACAGAAAAAAAAAAAAAAGAATACAGAGAAGTGAAAAGCAAAATCCAAAACCTCAACTCACCGGGGAGAAGAAGTCTACACTTGTCATAAATCAACCTGGCTTATTCAGGAAAAATCCCATTAACGGGGAGTTCATTTATTCATAAAATATTTTATCAATAATATAAAAGGCAGAACACTGACAGTTTATTGGACCGCTTGTCTCTCGCCATCAACACTCAGCTCTATTAATAATACCCGATATCCCGGCTCCATTAATCCCTATCGTTATTATATTTTTTTGTTCATTTACAACATGCTACTTTCACAAATTGGAGGAAGCAGAAAGATAAATGATTATTTTAGGGAAGATTCTGTATGTAATATTTATGGCGGAATGTGACAAGGAATTGCTAAATGTCATGTTTTCACATGAATTAATCAAACTTTTTGCAAAAATGCAGAGAAAATTGCTCCACTCCACTCTATAAGCCCCAAAATACCTATAGTTAACTAATCTAGTACAAGTAGAAGGGGCCATAAAACAGCAAAAAATGGGCTCCGTCATGTTCAGTCATACTATAGTAGTGCAAACCACAACATACTGTAACTACTTTCACTGCAGTAACAACAGATTGGATCATGTTGTCCTATATCAGATGTAGTGGAGTGACAGAACTGAAAACCAACACAGCATTTTTTCCCTGCAGAAAAAAGCCTAGGTGTGATAGGCAATTTGGTTCACTTTGGATCACCGGACCCCTTAGCTGCTACTACAAGTACACAGCAAATAATTTTTGAGTACTGGATTTGCAAAGTAAGAAAATGAAAAAATGAAACAATTACATTTCATAAGGTAACCAGAAATGGTTTTCAAACACCAGTGAAAGGTATAAATTGTGCCCATGGCTGTGCCTATTAATTTATTTATTTCATATAGCTTATCAAGTGCCAACATATTCCTCCAGAGTGATGTTCATCCCTACCGTCAGGGAGCGCAACATGTAACTTGGCCGTGTTGATGAATTTTACATATATATATGGCTTACGTATTTACCTATGCTTAAAGGGGGTGTCTGGTCCTAATAGATAAGTCTGCTATCACTCTGTATGACTGCAGACATATGAATCTCCCCAGTCCACGCAATGAGCACTGTGGAGATTCACCGGTTTCAGAGCTGGGACCGGAGGGTATGTATGAGTTATATATACACTTGTATGCTTCTCCATAAAACCTGGCCAGACCTTCTCATCTCTGCCTGTGAAAGTTTACTTTCTGGCTTGCTGGATTTGGGGTGCTGAAGTTGGAGTTTGTAGTTGCTGCTGGTGATTCTTGTTTGCTGCTCTCCTTTATACTATTTCCACTTGATTTGTACCTTCCTATCCTTCCCTTTATTCCTCTCTACCCTTGGTGATTGTTTTTGTATGTAAGTTGCGTTTTGTTATCCATTGTTATCCATATGTCTTACGTGTATATTCACTAACATATCTGTCCCAGGCCTCCTGGGGGAGGGGACAGCTTAGGACATTAACAGGAGAATAGTAAGGTTTGAGATTCAGGGCTCTCTACCTTAAAGAGTACTCCCAGGACAGGGATAGTTAGGTTCCCAGTTCCAGGGTCAGTAAGAGGCCCCCCTTCCTCATTGAAGACCGTCACACAGTGACATAATGTCCCTATAAGGCAAGCTCACTGTGTCATCACTGCAACTCCCTAGTTTCAGCCAACACCTTGTCCCTAATTCATCAAAGCAATTATGACAGAATTCTGGTGTAAATTGCATTGAAAAGTCACAAAATTCTTATGCAGCACAGAATTGTGGAAAAGTCTTGCAACTTTTCGCGTCTTCACACCAATTTGTTCCAACTTGAATAACAGGGGTCTCTATCGCCTTATGAACTTCGAGTCTCTTCCCAATAGATTTTGTCACTAATTCTCCAGTTTCTTCCATCTTGCTATATCCATTGTTATCTCTGACACTATGGCCTCATCACATTTACTGTCCCCAATCTTCCCTATCACTAGAACTAAATTTTTTATCAATCCAATTGACCAACTGTATTATTGTATCCCCAGAGCATGGCATCAAAACAATGCTAAGTAATTCTACATGTTTCCAGGTCTACAGACAATAAATGGAGCCTTGATTATTCTGAAATATGTGCACAATTTTCAAGGCATTTTTTGGAAGACTTTGTCACAAATAGATGTGCTACAGTATGATGATCAGACACAGATTTACCCAAGTCAGAGAATAGGCTTATGATGTACCGTAGTCAATCCCTGATATAATAAAAGAGATTAATTCTACTAAAATAAATGAAATTACTGTGCCTGAATATGTGTGTGGAAAGAGAGTGCAGCTCAGAATGGATTCCCCAATGTTGTTTCTAAAGGCCCCGTCTCACATAACGAGATCGTTGAAATGTCACAGGTTTTGTGACGCAACAGCGACCTCGCAAGGGATCACGCTACATGTGACACATAGCGGCGATCGGGCCCCCGCTGCGATGTCGCTGATCGTGCTCGAATGTGCTAGGCCATTTTTTGATCGTTGGCATCCCGCTGGCCAGAATGCATCGCTGTGTTTGACGCCGATGAGCGACCTCGTTGGCGACGCAGAAATCAGGGACGCAGGCGTGAGTCGTCAGAAAAGCTGCTGTGTGACAAGGTACCAACGACCACCGAGGTCATTATACGGATCGCCGGATCGTTGCTGCATCGTTGAAGAGATCTGTCTGTTTGCCAGCTTACTGCAACCATGTAGCGACGCACCAGCGATCCTTACCAGGTCGTATCGTTGTCGGGATCGCTGGAGCGTCGCTTAGTGTAACGGGACCCTAAATTGGAGTATTTGGTTGGAATATCTGATGATTGCATTTAGATGCTGTTTTTTTTTTTCTTTTTTAGTAAATGAAGAATACATATTGCTCCACTCTTGCCTAGCGGCTATTATAAGTCAGTTTTGTTGAGTTGAACCTGGCTATGTTGCAATACCAGACACAGTCAATGACAAAGAGAGGCGCTGTTTCAGGAAAACAAAATGCAGACCCTCAGAAAATCCCTTTAAATAGCTTAGCGATTTATTAAAAAAAAAAGTCCAGGATTTGAAATATTGTCTATATTACCACTTCTGCTTCCAATGAAGCATAACATGGCTTCAATTTTATTTTGTAACTGTTGTAAAATTCTGAATCTTTCTTTCCTTTCTCCATATATTGGATTACCTGTATAAATTCTATCAGGGAGACATTTTACAGAACATAAATGGTTTCTTTTTTTATCACTGGAAACAAGCGACATTTTATTGCTCTTACCCATACTCATATGTTGCAAGTGTGACGCCAAAGTGACTTAAAGAGAACCTGTCACCTTGGAAATATTCTATTTAGCTTTCAAAAGTGGATAACAGAACGATGATCAATCATATATCCAGCTAACAAAAAAAATCCCCTTAAAAAATATATATTTTTTACTTTGTCTTAAAAAGACCCTAAACAACAAACCACACATACTTTTATCAATTGCTACAAAACTACACTGCAAGTAGCAGGATTAATCCACTAATTACGGTATATCGTTTTGGAAAATTCAGGTAAAGCACAATTGTGATTGTCCCCATACTGTGACAATACCGGTATATATTGTCTTGCATATATGTTTCTGACTCCAATCACTATTGATCCTATTTTTCCTTTATTATGGGTATATATTATGATAGCGCACCATAGGATCAGTTGACAGAGAGTACAGGTGCCGTTTACCCTCATTTTTATGGTACCAACCTCTGCGGTCAGGTAGTGCCACAATCTAGGGTATACCATTGAAATCTAAAATTGGGCTTTACCTGGAATGTCCAGAACTATATAATTAATGGTTTAATCCCTCTGTTTGCATTGCAATTTTGTACTAATGGATAAACTTAAGTGTTATTTGGTTGTGGTCTTTTTAATACAAATTAATAAATATATAATAATAATCTTTAGTTTTATATAGCGCTAACATATTTCGCAGCGCTTGACAGTTTCCACACATTATCATCACTGTCCCCGATGGGGCTCACAATCTAAATTTCCTATCAGTATGTCTTCGGAATGTGGAAGGAAACCAGAGTACCCGGAGGAAACCAACACAAAAAACAGGGAGAACATACAAACTCCTTGCAGATGTTGTCCTTGGTGGGATTCGAACCCAGGACTCCAGCACTGCAAAGCTGCAGTGCCAACCACTGAACCACCATGCTGCCCATATAGATATTTTTAAGTGATTTTTTGTTAGCTGGATAATCTACAAGTAGGTTAATAGCGTTACAAAGCTGCCAGGCTGCCTTACTGCAAATTAATTTTTCTCGTCTCGGGAGACCGCCAGCTTTTAGTGATAGGGGTGTGCACAGAGTGGCTTCAGTCAACTCTCACAGCAGTATGATCAACAGTTGTAAGCAAGCCCTGGCACTATGATTGTCAGCCGGCTCTGCAACATGTAGGTGTAGAGCAAACTGTCAATAACCATGCAGAAGAGTGCTTACAGTCGCCGCTCACGGCACTATAGCCACTCCATGCACACCTCTATAACTGAAAGCCTGCTGATCCCAGGAGGAAATAAGGTAATTTTCTCCTGGTAGCCACACTTTCAGTAAGGTGGCCCCGCAGCATTGTAATGCTATCTATAAGGTTCAGTTGAATGTGGAGAGAAGAACAGTATGGGGGAAGTACTGGTTCTCCGTAATGAGACCAGTATGAGTATGGAGTCTTACAGGCACTGCTCCGTGGGAAAAAAGTATGCAAATTATCTCTCTGGCAGAATGAAATAAACTATCTTTCAAGCACTACATAGGAAAGATAACTAGTTACCCTTAAAATCAATGTCCGACCCTTTAACAAGCCTTGTCACATGACCAAGGATAAATTTCAGAACCTCATCTTCAGACAGTTGGTAAAAAGCTCTGTATATACAGAATGTTTCACTTGGTCAGTTTTAATCTTTGTACCCCAGTGCTACAAGGCTGCAATAATACTAACCACTGATCCACCATACAGCTCTTGTCACAGTTATTTAGCCTTGAGAACTGTCTGTTTCACCTCACTACATTCTGAGAGCCACATCATATTTTTTCCACACACTCTGCAGTGTGTGACTTTGATATTTCAGTTTCAGGATGTACTTTTGATTTTGCTTTATTTTTGTTACATATATTCAGGGTTTTTTTGGCTAATTATTTTTAAATTATACATTTTTTAATGAGTTTAGAAAAATAACAAAGCAGGCACACACACTGCCGGTCAACCTCAAAAGGCGAAAACAAGCATATTGCAAAACATTCTTAGACGAGAAAAACCACAACTTGCCGAATGGAGGGAAATTGTCTTCTCCAACCATAGTCTTTTATTTCAACCTAAAAAACTTTTGGATTTCTTCTGGGGAAAAAACAATTCCTTTCCTTTACAACCTCTTAAACTATCATTTAATCCGTTTCTACCAAGTATGGAAGTTGTCCATTGAATATGGAATAACTCATTGATTGTTTGCAGTCTGACCACAATGACCCTTACCAATTCCAAGAACCTTGATTCGCAGAGTGAAGGTTGAACATGTTCACTTCTGATCCACTTATTAACTTTGAGACTGTAGGAAATAGCCGAGTACATCACCTGGTTATTTCTGTCAGCCCCATAGACAATAAATGGATCAGAGGTGTGAATACTCAAGCTATTCTCCAGGGCCGTTTATTTGAGAACGTTGGGGTCTGACTTCAAGCTATCAGACCTTCTTTCTTGTAGGAGATGCCAAAAGCACAAGCCTTGTGTCCAGCAGTATAAAAGTTCTGAACGATAGGTACTGATTATCTCTACTGTACGTCAGATCGTACTAGTGGGTCAAAAATAAAAAATATTGTGAAAGTTGGCAAATGTGATATGTCCAATAACATCCACCCAGATTGTCATCAGATCACAGTTTATGCATTCTACATTATCATCTTTGTGCCAACTTTCAGAAAGGTCCCCTTCGAAGTCCCTGCGGAGGATGGAATTTACTATGCAAAAGCGGTATGAGAACATGCTCCATGTTCCAGCTTGGCCTTAAATCCCATGTTTGATGAAGAGTCTTGTTAAATCAAAACCCTTGTCGCCTGGCAGTTAAAGATGAATCTCAACTCATTGAGAAAGACAAGAGATGACAAATGGCTTGTGCTTTACCATTTTCATATAGACATAAATTTCCTTGAGAATGTCCACCGTGTTCTCCTTTATAAGGAAATATTGCTATTCTTTAGTGTTGGAAAATTAGGATGCTCAGATCTCTGTAGAGTGAGAACGAACCCAATGTTCTAAACAAGTTAGGACAGAGATAGTTCCATATTTGCCAATATACTACTGGTACTTAGGATTTTTACTGTATAATACAAAAAAAAATCCCATTTCATATAGAAAACAATCGCAAACATAGTAAAGAGGGCTATTTCTTTTAACATGAAGCACTGGCAAATGTATTTCAATAAATCACAATAAAGAATTTTAGACTTTTTGAGCAATTTCTTCACCAATCATATGTCAGCTGACACATCTGAAGGTCACTTTAAGATATGCACAGAATTTATTATAAATGAGAAGACAGCTCACTCAAACATCTAGTGGGTGATCCATCAATCTACCTCCAGAGTGTATTTTAAATGAAAGGGGGTGACACCAGTGTGAGACATGTAGATCAGGAGAGCAGACTGTCAGTCGATATATGTCTCACACCGGTAACACCCCCATTTCATTTAAAATAAGCTGTGGAGGCAGATTCTCAGGGAGATCTATCTCCGGCCCATAGATCTAAGCAGCTCATTTGCATATTAAGAAAAACGTGGATTTCTTTGGAATAAGTCATCAGATCACAAATATCAAAGCATCCTTAAATTCAGCTTCGTATGACCTACATGCTCATATAGACGGCTTAGGAGGGTTGATCCTACTGACAGATTTCCTTTAATTTACCTAAGTTTTACTAAGTTTACTAGTAACATCATCCAGCATGGGCGACTGTGATAAATTAAAGAATCTTCAGATTGTCCACGCTGTCTAACAATTAGTCAGGACTAGGAAATCTGGCCTAGTGTTAAAAATATAAACAGTTTCCTAAACAATAGAAAAATTCTCCTGTATGCCCACATTTACCGGAGTCATATCTTATAGATTGTACAGACACATGATGCAGGTTTTGTTTTCTTGTCATTCTGTGCAGTAGGTGATCTCCTGGTTCCTTCACCATTTCCAGTCACACATGAGAGGCCATTACTCAGTATTTCCGAACACATGCACGTTTCGTGGTGCCTAAAGAAGTCTAATGTTAGTAATTTGTAGTCTACGCTTTTCTCCTTCACCTTGTAAGTCACAAGGAATCAACACTTGCCACGTGCATATTGAGACTGGCAGCTGGCCTTGCCACTGGATTATTCTCTCCGTGTTTACAACACACAAAATCGCACCTCTCCGGGCATGATTAAGTAAGCAATTATATTTCCTGATCTATTAAGTCTTGATTGCTTATCAAAGCATTCAGCTAGATCATTTTCTTCCTGTCACTTCCAATTAATTGAGCACTTTCTTTAGTAAGAAAGCTTTTTTTTCCCCCAACATGTTTCCAGGATAGCACTGAGCTTTACGGCCTGGTAAATGCACAGACTATCATAGTCATTCATTTGTCTTGTTAAGGGACCGTTGTGCATATATCTACACTGACAACATAATCGTCGGTCCCTGTGGATGAACAAAGGATTCTGGTGAATGTGTGTTGAGTAGATGTCGCTCCAGACTTCTGTATGTTTTGGTATCTTATTAGAATATTTTCTTGGTAGGATACGAAGAGACCTCGGCATTTGCCGAAGTTCCGCAAACCCTTAAATCAGCTATTTGTTGGAGTGTTGGAAGTAGGACCACATCAATGTTCTAGAAAAACTTTTTAAAGGATAAGGCCAATTAGGTTTCATCAAGAAAGCTGCATTATTTATCTTCCACAGCCCCTATGTCGCACGGTCTATTGCTGAATACAGAATGAGTTAAAGGTGTTGCGTAGCTTTCTATCTTCAGGAGCGCTCCACACCTCTTCCTCCTGGCTTCTTGTTTGCCAGGGGGCAGTGTACTCCTGAAGATTGACAGTTCAGATCAATGGTGTGGTCATGTTCCAGCCTCCCATAGCCTATGTGTTGCACTGTCTATTGCTGGTTGCAGAATGAGTTAGAATGGCTGACTGTTCTGCCAATTCATGTGCAGCAAGACATTTCTTAAGTGCTGTTCCAGCTATGGCCATTAAATGTCATAGTTACCCTTCTTTTCATATTCATGGGTTTAGAATCCTCTGTCCCTTTAATTGCTATTGTGTGTAGAACCGCCCCTCCAAGTTTCCCGGGTCTCAACCATGTAGACATTTTCCCTTGGATCCCTGAGCTGCTCACACGTGTCCAGATCCCTGCAAAATCACTGCTTATATCAAGCGGATTCCGTTTTTACCCGAAATCATCCACTTCTATATCTCCGAAATCATCCACTTTTATATCTCTGATATCATCCACTTCTATATCTCCGATCTCATCCATAATTGTGTTCACCAATCTCCTCCATTATATCATCCGTTATCTCCCATTGTTGTTCACATCATCCTAATATAGACTTAAGCACCCATACAGTCTTTTTACTTGGCGTGAATGAAGGGTTTAGCCATATGCTGGAATCCACACAGCATCAAACATGGAAGAAGGTAGAACACTGACTAATCATCTATCTTCAGGAGCACACCACACCTCTTCCTCCTGGCTTCTTGTTTGTCAGGGAGCAATGCACTCCTGGAGTTTGACAGCTCAGATCGGTGGTACGGTCTTGCCATGGAAGTGAACTGTGTACTCTCTAAAACTATTAGCAGAGGCAGCTTTGCCTCTCTAGCATCAGAGGAGCACAGGGGATTGAAACTGGCCAGTGATCCAGCCAGCTTCAAATCAGCACTTGCAAGCTCTTTAGCAAACAGCTTGTAAGCACAGAGCTTTCCTAGGAAACCAGCCTTTATTAATAGACTGCAGAAGTGGCCAGGAACCTAAGCATGGAGCCGTAAACTCTAAATCAACTCACTCTTTTCATTCACTCTTGCGAAAAGACAGGATTTGTAATAAAATGTAATTTGCAAAGTTGTTTATTTTTAAAGGCACTTTGCAAATTTAACCATTTAAGACATTGAGACAACCCCTTTCACTGAGGATCTGTCAGTGATCTCTTTCTGATCAGGGGTCCTTGTGCTTTTCTGAGCTCCTCTCAGCTGATTTATGAACAAAAAAGAACTGAATATGTAATACATGTATTTAAGTAAAAAAATAAAGTCCAAAGTTGTTCATAACCCTTATTTACCGCCACATTGGCTATTTAGATGTACATTTATATAACATACTATACTGAAAAGAGGATAGACGCATATTTTTAATGTGGTTCTTGAGCCAAAGTTGAGTTTTTATTCAAAACCAATAGGACATATTAAGAAATTACAGCTTCTCCTTATTGCTTGTTGCACCCCTGACCATGGGTCAAAAAACTATAATGCCATTTTTCAACAAAAATAGTATACAGTATAAAAGCCACCCTAAATCTGACATCCAATAACAGATGATTATGGCATATTTTGGATAGATTTTGGGAGTCTTAAGACCCATAATGTCCCAATTTAACACAATCTACTCTTATGGACCTTCTGCATCGCATCAGAAAACAATTGCGCATTAATCTGATTATTTTGTGCTCTTCTTTGCTATACCCATGGCATTTACACATTTAATTAATTGTAGCTTCCATTATGCAAATTTTGTAGTGAAATCGCGGTTGTCTGGCGCCTGAAAACTATGAACCAATCGCAGATCAGTTTTTCATCATTATGTTCCAAGTTTTTCCTCCAAGCTGTCATTAAATAGAAACGATCGGAACTGCTTTACATTACATTTAATAGTTCTTATTCCAGAAACTTAAAGGGCAACTCCGGTAAAACTTTTTCAGTCTGAGCTGAGTGCTTTTGGGCCGTTTCTTAGGAGCGGAAGATGTTGACCTCAAGCAACATTGATGAATCTCTATTCCTTTGTGTAAATCTAATGCAGTAGGTAAATGACTTCTTGTCTCAGTTGTGATGGAAAACAAGATGTCAACTGTGACACAGAACTGGTTGCTAGGTTTTAATGGATGGAGGCTGGTAAAAGTCCAGCAGGACCCGCTATACTCCCCAGCCTGAGAGCAAGAACGACAGCATGACTACTACTTTCACCTTACCTACCAGTTCTTGTCACTGAATAAAAATGACTATAACTATAAAAGCAAAACTTGGAAACATTTATAGCTTAGAAATGCCATATATTTTCTTAACAAAGAAAAAAACTGTCATATTCGAAAGGACATGGACGTGAAGTGATGACTTAATGTCTTATAGACAATATGGAAGATGACATTAGTGAGAGTCCAATGTCCCCTCACCCTCTGACTTGTCTTGTATCGTTGAAGTGTCATCCTCCGACTTGTCTGCTTGACATGCTATAAATATTATATAAATATATATTCAAGGCTAATTTTCCCATTAAGGAATGTTTCCAAGCCAATAGACAGTAAAAGAATAGTTCTAATAGTTCCAAATTGAGAATGAACCAAAAAAAAGCCACATAAAGGCAGCTCTTGATGTAAGGTCGACTTAGGAAAGAGAAAAGTGAGGTCCAACTCAGGTTGGCTACTGACATGAGTGGCACTGGGCACCACAATATTAGAAAAAGACAGTAGAGACCTCCTTCTTTATTATAATAGATTAAATTGGTGGTGTCAAGGATCACAGCCGGGAGGTTACACAGATCCCACCACTGTTGCCACTTCACCAGAGAGATCACAAAGATCTTACCACTGCGACAAGTTGTCAAGGGAACACAACTCCGCTGCCTCCCGTCTTCAGGGCAATTACATAATTGACAGATGAGGGATGGATGAAGCCGCGACTGCTTCCACTATTAGGCCGGTTATTGTCACGTGCCCCGTCCTGAGTGACATGGCCACCAGGCCGGTAACTGATACAACAGGACGCGGCACGTGTAATTGTCCTATGTGACGCGGCCCGCAGGCCGGTAACTAATACAATAAGACGAGGGAATAGGGAAAACCTGGGTAACAATAACAATTGTGGCCCTGCGATAGGGAATGGGAACGTGAGACCTCCTGCACTCCCCTAAGTCAGTGTCTCTACACTCCTAACATTCCCAAGGCCGGTTCCGCACTGGGCGCTGATTAGGAACCTCAAAACCCTGACTCGCCCTGCACCTAAACCCTCACAAGAGAAACTAATCCCACCACTGCACTAAACACACATAAGGAAAAATGACAAAACAGGGGAATACCACTTAGCTTTGCTCTGTTGCTTACGCTCCCAGCAACAGAGTCCACCACCTGCGTGCATCTTTTCCTCCGACCGGATCCAACACCATAATGCAGCCTTGGAGCAAACAGAGTCCACCACCTGCGTGCAGCTGTCCAGAAACAGAGTCCCTCAAATGAGTCCAGCTTTTATGACAAAAACTCCAGCATGATTGAGTCTAGCTCTCAACAACAACGTCCAGCATGTTGAGTGCAGCTCAACACCATAGCTGCCACTCCAGCACTCTGACTGTGCTGCCCGTGACTCTCCTTCAGCTCCATTCTTTACCCAGGCTTGCTTGCAAATGAGGAACTTATCACCAACAGTGACTAACACACCTGATACTCTCTTATAGAGCTATCACACCTGTTACATAATTACGTGCACAAACTAAGGTAACCAAAGTGCAATAACCCTAATGGCCACCGGGGGGAAAACCACAACTGAAATTACCACAGTGCAATGACCCTAATGGCCACCGGGGGCAAAACCACCTTTGACACACAGCCAAGAGAAAAAAAAAGGTTACTTTATGCATTTAATCTGTCAGATCCAACCTGGATCGTGACAGTTATTAGGGGACTCATATTGAGCGTATGGCATATATCTTCTATTCCAATGCATAGAAATTATATACCCCCCCCGTACACTCACTGCCATCTCCACAGTAACAAAAAAAATTACTAGTTGCCAATAACAATTGTTTATACAGGCCGATTGGACATCCGTTACAGGTATCGTATGGCTTCAGGGGTGCGGTCTACCGAACAATAGGAATAGCGCTATTAAATTTTATATATTTAGTACAGAAATATAGGCAGTGTTTATAAAAAATACAAAGATGATACAAAATGGGAACAAAACAACACAGTATATACAATTACATGCAATAAAAAGGAATAATAAAAGAAAATTACTAAACCTGGTGTCACAGAAATGGTTCAGAGCTTAGCAGAAGAAGGAACCCTTAGGAATAAATGGCCAGACTCCACAGTAAGTTGAACCTTCCAAGGACTAACAAAGGACCAAACCCAACTTCTGCTCTTTATTAGTCTTAGGAACGGCGGAACGCACTAAATAAAAATAAATAATAAAGTGCGTTCGCCGCTCGGGGTCCACCATGCAGTAGGTGTTACACTGCTGCTAGGTAATGACAGACGAGCAATATGGCGGTATAATGCGCACGGGTTAGACTTCACCCGAAGTGCGCAAAGCGGGCTCTGTTCACACACAGAGACGCTGCAGCATAAACATACAAAAATGCTGAGCCTGTTAGTGTCACAGACCACAGGGAAATGCAGACACAGTATCAGGTCACAGGAGCAGGACCCATGGCAGAGGGGCTGCATCCATCTAGACCTACCGTGTGTGCGGCGTCGCTACTGCGGATGCCAAGGAGGGCTGCAACTGCAGCGCGGCGTAGGGCAGGGCTGCTAGTCGACAAGGCTAGGAAGCAGGTGCAATGTCAGACGCTAGAGTAGAGGTGCGGTGTGCACAGTGGCCTAAGGATTGCCACTGACTGGTGCTAACTGCTGCACTAATTCCCTATCCACATGCGTAATATCAGAGGGAAGGGGTTTCAAATGAGTCAGTCACCAGAGTCATACATCCGTCACCATTCACACAATTAGCTTGAAAAGTCTATACTAGCACATGGCCGAACGGTCATGCGTGCTTTTTAAAGCCGTGCGGGACCTTCCAGATCTCCGAGATGGACCAATGAGATCTGGAGCAGGACCTGGGCACGTGACTCCTGATCTCCAATGGGAGATCGCCTCGTGAGCATGCCCAGTAGGAGCACAGAGGAACTTAGTCTCTGGACTGGTCTGCTGCAAAGTAATCATCTCTGCAGTAGATAGACAGCAGGAGACTGCAGGATGTGAGGCTCTGGATTCCTGCAGAGCAGACGCAGAAACCAGACGCCTAACAATTAGAATAAAATCACACCCATAACCTCCCCTTGATGAGCTTATATGGGGGATGTTTGTGGGTTTGCCCTTCAGAATTTTATGAGATCCCCAACTTACAGGATATCTTCGCCCCTGGAGGTCCTAGGCGGCAGATATTCTCATCATGTTTTCTATCACGATTTTACCTTTCAATGTAGTTGAGATATGACATGTTTGGTACCATCTATCCGATCATAATTAAGTTTGAGAGGTCCTGCCGGCCTTATGGGGATGTGAGTGAATGCGTTCTGATGGTCCCTTCACTACGATGCCGAAAATCTATCTACCATAAATATTGCATTGATGTAAAACTCCAATATTCAAATCTGGACACCGGAGACAAAAATTCTTAGAAGATTCTTCGAAGACAGGAAGCTTACACCTCTGTAAATCTGGATCCCAGAGTAGATCTTCCAGGTTTAATTGCCTAGTCAGTTCAGGGAGCCGCTACTTCAATTAGAGATGATGTGACAGATCTCTCTCTTACTTCCCATGTTAATTATTTTTTCTTTTCCTCAGTGACAATTGGTTTTCTCTCTTCCCCACATGTTCAATGTGAGGTTTCTACTTCAATTGAGGAATCTTATGGATTTTTATTTTTTCTCTATGACAGGTCGTGACAATGGGTACACTACCCTCACAAGTTAACATGCCAAACTATATGTGCAGATCACATTTGCCAACTCTTCCACAACATCAGGAAAACTCTTAGAAAGAGTTATAATGTCTTCTGGCCACTGCACAGATCTCCTGCTTGGCAGCATTTGCCAACTGATAATTTTATCACATAGGAATGGTATTTAGATTCACATTCATGGTGCAGGAACATGTTGTGGATGAGTGTAGATGTCTATGAAATTCCCAACCTTCTGAAAAAGTTCTGAAGTAGGGTAAAGTCCCAGGTACCACAAATTCAGACCTTTTACAAGGAGGAATTATCCTTTCTGCCCCAATGCACAGAAAATATTATTATTAAGGTCTAACAAGGTATTTGTGAATCAATCTGCACAACATTAACCCTAGTGTCAAGTGAATGGCTCCATCCTGTTGAGGTGGTCCCTTCCTTCTACAGAAATACGGTAGTAAATAAAATATTTAATTCTGATATTTGAATTGCTGTAACGATAAAACACATCGGTGCTAGCGTCCCATATTTTTGTTTGGAAATTCACACTGCTATAACGGGCGTATATAAGTGTACATGAGCGTGAAGAAATACTAGTACATGTCAATTGATTTTTATTTTAACCTCTTTGTATTTTTAGTTAAGCCTTGTCACGAACGTAAATGCCTTCTTGATGAGTACGGCACTACTTAGCGGGCAATTCCTTCCTTTTCCACCACCGTGCTCGATTAGAGATGCCTGATTTAACCCCTTTTCCCCCCCAAGCTTGTTAGTTAATTGCCTTCAGAAGCCGGGAATCTCGACGAGCGTTGAAGTCATTTTCTTGCAGACGCAGTCTCTATTTGCATAGCAATGAAGGCCCCTCCGGTGCTGCAGCTACAGTATCCTTTCAAGAACGCTCTAATCTCTCCTGTTTTTGCTGCTCACACTGCGAGGGGACTGGGGGCAACTTCTTTGAAAACTTGTTTGTAACATCTGCAAACAAATTGACCCCAGAGACATCAAAAGCTGTTGAACATTTCAGAGTTCACAGCGTGTTTGGAGACGACAGTACGACTGGAGTGATTGAGCGCCGGTGTTTCTGCTTCCACGTTGGATCCATATCACCTCCGGCCATGTAGTAGACAAGTGGACGAAGATGACCATGAAACGCGACAGCTTTACGTGTATCAGTATCGTCTTTTGCATCCCATCGCCCTAACATGATTTGCAATGCGAGGCACGTATGATACACGCAGATTTAAGCATCTATTTGTTCTTCCTCTGCAGAAAGTCAAAACTAATGTTCATTGCAGCAAATAAAAAACGCGTTGTCATGTTAAAGAATCAAACTAACGCCCTACGCTCTTTGTTTTCCCTTCTTTTAATGAGCTCAGACTCTGACAACGGCCAAGATCAGAGCTATTGACGGAGGGAATAATGCGATCTACATAATATATCTATTCCGGGAATGAGTCAAATACACACTAGGATCACTTGTTTACTTGGGAGGCAATTTTGTATCTGTACTTTGCCAATAGTTGGTGACATGTCTGTAAAAAAAAGTCTATCAAATCAAGTCATAGACATTACATTGCTTAGAACAGAATCTACAGCCTTAAAGGAAACCTGTCACATTGAACAAGGTGTCTGACCTTAGGTCAGCAGCTTACAGAGCGGGAGGAGTGGAGCAGATTAGGTTTGTGGGAAAAGCTTCAGTGAACTTGTAATTTACTTATTTAAAGGTAATCTCATGCTATCCCATCTAAGAGCAGCATGACCCTGATTCCAGTGATGTATCACTTACTGGGCAGCTTGCTACAGCTTGGAACTCTTGGGAATAAATAAATGTGATCAATAACTTCCTATAACCATCAACAAGCTTCTTAAACCTCTCAACTGGAATTTTGGGCCACTCTTCTTGCAAAATGCTCCAGGTCTCTCATATTTGATGGGAGCCTTCTCCCAAAAGCAATTTTAAGATCTCTTCTCAGTTGTTCAATAGGTTTTAAATGCGGACTCATTGCTGGCCACTTCAGAACTCTCCAGCCATTAGTTTACATCCATTTTTGGGTGCTTCATGAAGTATGTTTGGGGTCAATCTCATGCTGAAAGACCCATAACCTATGACACAAGCTCAGCTTTCTGAAACTGGGCACTACATTACAACCCAAAATCTTTTGGTAATCTTCAAATTTCATGATGCCTTGTACATAGTCAAGGCAACCAGTGCCAGAGGCAGCAAGCCAACCCCAAAATATCTTTGAACCTCCAACATATTTGACTGTAGGTACTGTATTCTTTATTTTATAGGCCTGATTCTGCTTTTGGTAAACAGTAGAATTATATGCTTTACAAAAAAGCGCTATCATGGTCTAATCTGTTCACAAGATGGTTTCCAAGAAAGATTTGGACTCACTGATGTACATTTTGGCAAACTGTAGTCTAGCTATTTTATGTATCTGTGTCAGTAGTGGGGTCCTCCTGGGTCTCCTGCCATAGTGTTTCCTTTCATTAAAATGTGGACAAATAGTTTGCACAGACACTGATGCACCCTGAGCCTGTAAAATAACTTGAATTTCATTGGAACTTTATTGGGGCTGCTTATCCACCATCCAGACTATCCTACGTTGCAACCTTTCATTAATTTTTCTCTGTTAACTACGTCAAGGAAGATTAGCTACATGTATTGTAAACTTCTTTATTATGTTGCTCACCACCCATTAAAAGGAACATCATCTAGATCTCTAGAGATGGACTTGTAACCTTGAGATTGTTGATATTGTTCAACAATTTTGTTTCTCAAGTCTGCAGACACTTCTCTTCTCCTCTTTCTGTTCTCCATGTTTAGTATGGCACACACAGACACACAATGTAAAGACTAAATCAACTTCTCCCCTTTTTATCTAGCTTCAGGTGTGATTTTCATATTGCCCACTCCTGTTGCTTGCCACAGGTGAGTTTGAACGAGCATCACATGCTGGAAACAAAGTTGTTTACCCACAATTTAGAAAAGGTGCCAATTAGTGATGAGCAATAGTGCTCTGATAACGTCTTAACCAAGCATTCTCAAGTGCTATCCGAGCATCTGGGCGTGCTAGTGTATCATGTTTGAGTCCCTGCGGCTGTATGATTTGCGGCTGTTAGACAGCCTCAACAAATGTGGGGATTGCCTAACAAACAGGCAATTCCCACATGTGTTGAGGCTGTCTATCAGTTAAATAGTGTTAGCTAAGTACCCTATGTTATTTACATATACTATTATTATTTACTTACTACAGGGTATATGTTCATTTTGTTTCTTGGCTTTTGTCGAGAAAAGACCACAGTGTGAATATGCTTTTACACACGGCATGTGTACTAACTAACTTATGCTCCAGGTTATTTCTTTATTTCTTAATTTTTGCTATATATGTCATTATAATACTAAAGACCACAGGAGCCGAAGAGTGATATGGATGCTACTGGATGGTATTTCGAAGAAGCATTCATTAAAGGGTTATTCCCAGATACTAAGCTATACATGCAGGAAATATGAAGCTGGGTGTTATAAAAACCAAGTTTCGACCACTATGAGGATGAATTGATAAATTATTCAAGCAGATGTTTAGACCAATGTAAGTGAGAATAAAAAGACCTCCAGTTTAGGCATTCACTGTAACTGCTGTAATGCCAGCAATGTAATGATTGTTGATGAGTATGCGGTAAATATTAATACATCCATGCGCCAATGCTGAGAGCAGGTTATAGTATAACCACTGATATTACTGACTGAGGAGGCTGCATATTACTGGACTTAAGTTTAGCCTACAAAATTGCTGTTTATACAGTGCGAATACATCTGAAATATCAATTGAAAGGTCACAATCTCATAAATATTATTACATGAATGTGAAATGCAATTGCTAGGAAGCCCCTGGACACCCAATAGGTTGTCTTATGACATATTTAATAGAGTAAGGCTAGGTTCACATTTGTACAGCATGTCAATAGACATAGGGCATAGGCTTTTGACCTATTGGTTAAAACGCATGCAGACGTGTCCCATACATCGACTACGTCTGCCTAAATTTCGATATATATATCTAGCGTATATAATATTTCCTTGTGTGCATTTTTTTAGGAAAGTATTCTATGGATCTTGTCTCCACCTCTGTGGAGCAGGAGCAACTGTGTCAGGCCTAGCCTCATGTTTCTCCTTGTGGACACCACCAGCTGGCGTAACAAGTCAAATATGCAAGCCAATGCTCCTAGGCAATGCAAACTAGCTCTTCTCCAGAGGAAGAACAGTCTTTTTAGTGGCAGCTTTTGGAAGTACAGTTATCGTATGAGTAAATGCCTTTTAACAGGTCTTAGAACAAATCTAAGGATACAAATTTCTATTCTTTTGGTTGTCTCAGTGTTTGAAGGAAATCTGTGTGGTGTGGGTCTTAGAACAAAACTAAGGATATAAATTTCTATTCTTATGCATGTCTCTGTTTTTGAAGGAAATTGGTGTGGTATGGATCCTTATTCAGAAGCATTTTTATAGTGGGTGTAGGGGGTTGCAGTTTCATCTGAACCTCGAAACCTACAAAAACCCAAAAAGTCCCCCTGGCCAATCCCATGTGAGAAGACCAATACTACTAAAGACCTGTGATAGTTGGTGGCCCTGCTACAAATTTTGCACGGGGGCTTGTAAACTTCAAGTTAAGGACCCCATATAAATTACTTGTCAACCAAACAATCACTATGCTGACAACTATCTCTCCTGACCTCCAATACATGTGAGCCTTCAGCTTGGCCAAATGTTCATGTGTTTTTAAAGAGTAGAATGGAGAAAGCCAAGACGAACACCTCTGACAGCAGCTTGCCTCCTGAATAGAAATTGGGTTGGGCATTAAAATTCTACCTGCCTTTATACTGCTGTATCTCTCCAGACATCCTGGGAGACTGTAGGGTCGGTGGGCCAAGCTGGGGGATGGTCCCTCTTCTTACCGCGCAGAGATAAATACAGAGACACGATGGAGGCAGATTCTGGGTGCAACAGGTCCAAGTTTATTTCACTCGCCGTCCGTCTGACGGCCTCAGAGCACACCGCACTTCCTTTACCTCACGGCCCTCCGTTTCCAGGGCCGCTTCTTACACACCGTACGTTACACTGAGGGACGTGTATGCACACACCGTCCCCTCTTCACTCGTCGACACTCCTGACAGGTCCGTCACTGTGGCCGCCTTAGGCCCTTAAACCAACAGCGCTTCCACTGATCAGTCGTCGTGTCAAATATGGTGTCTCACACCCAGTGCCTCGTCCCTTCTGCGGTTCTTCCTGTCAGGACCACCCCCCTGACGTTCTCTCTCCTCAGTCCCCCTGGTTTAGATTCTCCTCACAGCGCACAGACTGTCGCAGTCCTCCTGCCACTGGAGCTCCCCCTGGGGACTGGAAACTTCTGGAACCCTCCCTCAGTATTTAGAGCTCTCCCGTTCCCCTGTCACTGTAACCACACCCCCCATGACCAAAGGTTTCTAAAGCCCTAAGCTGTTGTCAAGTCCTTTGCTCACACTCCTCCCTGCCATCTAATGGTCAACCCAAGGTACTGCACATCCACTACACTTTCCTAGCTGTTTCCCCACTGTAATAACTGACACCTACCTACACTGTGCAAACCTTTCCTTCTTCACTCTGACTAGTCCGTCCGTCCGTCAGGTCACCTTCCCTACACTCCCCCTTCTTTTGTTTTTGTCCTCAACAATCGTCATCCCTGCCTTCGTCGTTCTGAAGCTACACCTACATTCTGTTGTCGGACCAGCTGTTGAGCCAAACCCACTATCTGCAGGGGCCGAACCATACTGGGAGCACTATGCTCTGAGCAGCCTACTGCTACTCACCAGCGCGCACGCCACATGACAACGTCTTTCAAATTGGGCTAGTTACACCCATATTCTCTCTATGGCGTGTACCTTCCCCTACTCTCCCCTACTGTCACCTTCCACTATTCGGTACGTCATGATTGAGGTCTCTTACCTTCCAGATCATTACCAGCGCCCGCCTTCCTTCTTCAGGGGTGTCCGTGGTGTTGGGGACCTAACCTAGGACGGCTGTCTCTCTCACGTCTTCCAACTCATTTTCCTTTCTTTCAATAACATGTCATGGTCGGCGTCCCGGTCTCCCAGACCTCCTCAACTCTTAGATCCCTACCGGATCTCACACCTTCCTTTGGTCCCGCAGACCTTTCCGTACCCAGACCTGTTGCATTTTCTTGTGCATATTGTACACCAAAACAACTTTACGATATCACAAGTACCCATTTTTATAATTATTTTTTTCATTTTCTCTTGCTTTTAAAACCAAAATATAACAACATAACATGGCAGATCCTCTTTCTCCCCCCTTCCTTGGACATGGACACTCCCTCTCTTCTAAGTATCCCCGCTCTGTCAGTCTAACAAGTAAACACAAACTATCCTGTAAGGCTACTTTCACACATCAGGTTTTCGGCGTCAGGCGCGATCCGGCGTCGTGCCGGAACGCCGGATCCGGCAAATGTTTAGTAAAACCGGATGTGACGGATCCGGTTTTCTGCCGGATCCGTCTTTTTCTTGACAGACAAAACCGGATCCGTCTCATCCGGTTCATCCGTTTTTCTATCCGTTTTTCGACGGATTACGCCGGATCCGGTTTTTAAAATTGACCCTTGTGGCCTTCCGAACGGGATTGGCTACTGGAAAACTATATATAGCATGTTCCTACAGCCCTTCTTTGACAGGTTGTAGAGGAGAAAGTGCAGGTTGGAGAGAAGAGCAAGTTTACTGGCGAAGATGGATGTTGTCATTGGAAATATTTTGAAGAATTTGGCGGATTTTATAGCGGAGGCGAATCGTTTGAGGGTGATTGTTCTGGAGAAGGAGAGAGCGAGACAGCAGCGCATCAGGCATCGTAGACGACGTTTGTGGATCCACCCCATCACAGCCAAGAGAATGACGCGTGGGGTCTATTCTACACTATGCATGGACCTTCGACGAAACCCGGATAAATTTTTTGGATATGTTAGGATGAAAATGGAGAATTTTGATTACTTGGTGGAGCGCATTGCACACCTCATAAGAAAAGCGGACACCTATTGCCGCTTCTCCGTTTCACCCGCAGAGCGTCTGATGGTGACTTTAAGGTAAGCCACATTTATTGGATATGATCGCATCAGAGCACACTTTCACTGCAATCTTGTTGGTGGTAATTTGTATCTCCAAGTGTTAGGTCAGTTTTGGTATAATGCTGTGATTTAAAACTAATTTATTGTTTGTTAATTCCCCACAGATTTCTTACAACTGGAGAATCACTTTCGTCACTGCATTTCCAGTACAGACTCGGGATTTCCACCATATCTGGAATTGTGAAGTACACATGCCGTGCACTGTGGGACTCCTTAGCTGAAGAGTTTTTACCAGAGCCCACAACAGAGAGGTGGATTGAAATTGCTGACAAGTTTCAACAGATATGTCAGTTTCCAAACTGCTTGGGCGCTGTGGACGGGAAACATATCCGCATTGTAAAGCCAGCTGGATCTGGATCGGAATATTTCAATTACAAGAAATATTTTTCAATTGTCCTCATGGCCATCGCTGACGCGGAATACAAATTTATTGCGGTTGATATTGGGGCCTATGGCCGCTCCAATGACTCTCAAGTTTTCAAACTGTCTGCCATGGGGCGTAAACTGTATGGAAACACCTTCCAGTTCCCACCACCTAGACCGCTGCCGCAAACATCTGGTCCACCTATGCCATTTGTCTGTGTAGGGGATGAAGCCTTCCAGCTGTCAGAACACCTTTTGAAACCGTACTCTAGCAGAGGATTGACAAGACCAAAACGCATTTTTAATTACCGCCTCACAAGAGCAAGAAGAATGGTTGAATGTACCTTTGGTATTCTGACAGCCAAATGGCGGGTCCTATTGACTGCGATCAACCTCAAGACAGAAACTGTGGACGAGGTGATCAAAGCGTGCGTGGTACTCCACAATTTTGTTATATGCAAGGAACCCATTTCCATTGAGGACACCTCTGAAGAAACCACCTTGCAAGATTACCATGACATTACCACTAGAAGTTCTGTGACGGTTTCAGTAATGAGGGACAATTTTGCACTATACTTTATGTCACCTCAAGGCAGAGTACACTGGCAGGATGACAGAGTGTGAAAGATTTGTGCCCCAAACTTGTGTACCTTCTGTACCAACAGTATATACCTTTGCCAACCAAAGTTGGCTATCTTGTCCTGGTCTCTATTTTTAGCTTTAGGCCACAAGTGTGTACCTGGTTGTGTTTTATGCAAAGTATTTCACCTTTTAACAAAAGTTGTGTACATTGTTAGGAAATCACCAACAATAAACACAACTTTTTAGGTGAAATACTTTGCTTCAAACACAACCAGGAACACAACTGTGGCAAAAAGCTAAAATTTACCCACAGTTATATACCTAGTTTTGAATACCATTGCACCTTTTAAATACCCTGTATTTAACCTTTTTCGCCGCAGAAAGAAATGACAGACAACCAGTGTAAAATAATTTAACTTTTATTGAAAAATGTTTTTTTTAGCAAACTTTTTTAAAATTTTAATAAACATGTTTAATAAAAATTTGAAACTATAAAACTGAAACCATAAAACTGGTCATTTTTATTTAAAAACACACATTATAATTCTGTGTAGTGTGTGGTGGAAATATTGCTGTAGGGGCTGCGGGACACTTCGACACTGGGAGTGTGGCGAGAGGACTGGGATCGTTGTGGGGAAGGAACAGTTAGAGGTGAAGGTGTGGAAAAAACTACAGAATGGGTGGACATGTGGGAAGCAGAAGAGGTGGTGGGTGGTGGAGTGGAGGGTTGGGCAGGGACTGTAGGAGCAGATGATGTTGATGGCAAGTTGTATGGGGAAGGAGTTTGGTACGGGGCAGGTTGCTGGAAGTGGGGAGATGTCTGGTACGGGGCAGGTTGCTGGAAGTGGGGAGATGTCTGGTACGAGGCAGGTTGCTGGAAGTGGGGAGATGTCTGGTACGGGGCAGGTTGCTGGAAGTGGGGAGATGTCTGGTACGGGGCAGGTTGCTGGAAGTGGGGAGATGTCTGGTACTGGGGAGGTTGCTGGTACTGGGGAGTTTGCAGGTACTGTGGAGGTTGCTGGTACTGGTGAGGTTGCTGGTGCTGGGGAGGTGGCTGGTGCTGGGGAGGTGGCTGGTGCTGGGGAGGTGGCTGGTGCTGGGGAGGTGGATGGTGCTGGGGAGGTGGATGGTGCTGGGGAGGTGGATGGTATGTAATAAGAGGGGGAGGATGGAAAGTGGCTGGAGGGGGTGCAGATGTAATAGGAGGGGGAGGATGGAAAGTGGCTGGAGGGGGTGCAGATGTAATAGGAGGGGGAGGATGGAAAGTGGCTGGAGGGGGTGTAGATGTAATAGGAGGGGGAGGATGGAAAGTGGCTGGAGGGGGTGCAGGTGGAGGAACTACTGTGGTGGGAGGAGGAGGAGGAGGTTGGGTGGTAACTTGCTGGAGAGCAGCGTGGCATGAATGCATTACATGCATCTGCTGGGCAGGAGAGAGCGTTTCCATGCGCTCCACAACAGACCTGAAAAAGGTGTGGTTTGGCGAAGATCTTGCTTCTGAATGCATGGTTTGCAGAAGTGTCTTCACCTCCAGAATGCTGGAGTTGATCTGCTGATAGCCTGCGGAGATTTGCTCTGACAAGACTTTTAGACAGTTCTGGAAAGATGCATTCAGATGCAAGAACTCTGGCGCATAAGTCTTTTCCTGACCCCTCTGCCGCTGCCGCCCAGTACCCGCAGGTGTACTAGAGGTGGCAGGGGCAGAAGGGTGGGGTAAAGGGAAAGCGATCTCCTCACCAGCAGCTTCATGTAATGTAGGCGGCCACGATGCTCCTGTGCTGGTGGATGGGACAGATGGGTCGAATGTGTGGGAAGGCTGGGAAGGTGCAGATGTACCGGGGCGGTCGAAGTGTCCCTCGGTGCCGGTCTCCTCAGAGATCGCCTCAGAAGGGTCCAATCGTGCAGGCTCCCGAGTGCTGCTCACCGTGCTGTGGAATAAAGAGAAAAAAAAACAATTAAAATACTGACATGGTATGGCCCTGGCTGAAAAAAAAATTTACATCTAACATTTTTTTTCACATGTGGTGTGTAATATTTACCTTCTGGTGACCATTGTTTCACGGAGGAACGACAGGGCTTCTGCGTACTTGTACTTGCTCCTGCGTCCTCCAGATCCACTCGGGGCCCGCATCTCTTTATTGAACTCCTTCTTGAAACGATCCCTCACAGACCGCCACCGATTCACAATTCTGTTCCCTGAAACGAGAAAGGAGTGGTTAGTATACAACATCAGTGTTTCCCAAACTCCAGTCCTCATGGTCCCCAGGAGTCATGTTTTCAGGATTTCCATAGTAAATAGAAATCCTGAACACATGATCCGTGGGGACCACGAGGACTGGAGTTCGGGAAACACTGGTTTACATCAAGCAACCGGTACTGTATATACTTACGCTCTGTAATCTGGGCCCGAACATCGAGGTCCTCCCAGCGGCCCACAAGGAGCGAACAGATTTCCTCCCAGAGTCGTCGGGTAACGATCAGGTCAGCGTGGCGGTGGTCAGCCATATTCCAGAGCGGCTCCCTTTCTCTGACAAGATCGATGAGGTGGTCCACATCAATCCCTCCATCCTCAACGTCAGAGTCGGGAGCACGCTGTGAAGGCTGTTAAAGAAAAAGACAAAAATAACATAATTAGCCTCCACAAAAGAAATGAAATAAAAAGTGCAAAAAAACAAAGCAAAAATATTTATACTTACACGCTGGTGACCGCCGCGTTGCTGTCGCCGACGACCCTGGGAGGCACTGCGAGCACCTCTTGGCCAAGCACCAGATTGGGAAGACTAGAGAAGAAAACAAAAAAAGTTATGTCTTTGGATGTAGGCATTTGTTTGCTGTGTGTGGTCTGCAGGACATTGTTTTCTATGTGTTGTGTGTAGTGTGATGTTGTGTTTCTGCGTTTGATGCAAAAAACTTACCAATTGTGAGCCCACTCCAGGTGTCTGTCCACCCCTTCCTTCTTCTGGGAGCTCCTTTTCATCTTGTGATTCCTGTTTTGAAATAAAAGGCCATGAATAGACATATATTACAGAGATGATGGATTTTGGAAATAAAAACTTACCGTCAAACGCTGACGATGCGAGGGAGGGCTCCCAGAAGATGATGTGCTGTCTTCCTGGTGGCCATACTCCATGCCTGTGGGTGGTGTTGAAGCTGCTGCCATTGCTGCTGCTGCTGCTGCTGCATCTATTGGGCGGCTGTTGAATAAAGAGAAACAAAGGGCCAATGAATATCTTGATATTCAATAGCCCTAGTTTGGAGGAATGGGTTATTTGATAATTACCGTCTCTCCTCTGCTGCTGGCCTCCCCTCCTCAGCATGTTCTATTTGCTGCTCCATTTGGGGTGGTGGTGGTGCGGATGGTGCTGCAGTGGTCTCCTGCCTTCTCCTGCGCCTGGTTGCTGTCTTGGGTGGCATGTTGGGTGTGGCTGTGGGTCCCACTGTCTTGCTTTTATATATGTCTTGTGGGCAGAGTTACTGAGCATGCTCAGACCAAAAAACCGGATCCGGCCGCCGGATCAGGCTTTCGCCGGATCCGGCGCATTGCGGCGCTCATAGGCTTTCATTGTGTGAAAAAGCTGGACGCGCCGGATCCGGCGTGTCCGGCTTTTTCGCCGGAGACAAAAAACGTTACAGTAGACGTTTTTTCCAGACGCCGGATCGCGACACATTGCGACACATTGCCGGATCCGGCGATAACCGGATGAAACGCGTGGCCATCCGGCGCGATCCGGCGCAAATGCAAGTCAATGGGGGGAAACCGGATCCGGCATTGCATTTCGCCGGATCCGGTTTCTGTCAAAAGCGCCGGATCGCGCCTGACGGCGAAAACCTGATGTGTGAAAGAGGCCTAAGAGGAACATAGAAAAACAGACATAAAAATCACAGATAAACATTTTTTTTTTTTTTAAATCTGACCGCGAACTGTCCTTTTGACCTGCACAACGGTGCAACGAACTCCTGACAGTTCAATCCTCCTACCGGTGGTCAGTAGTAAGGGACCCCACAACCGTGGAGCTCCCAGGATGCAAGAAGTGTCCCTTTCTGCAAGTTAGTATAATCGAGCCATCCCGGGGGTCGTGCAGCCGCCATGCCAGCCTCTCCCCTCTCATGGAGCAGATTCCAGACTTCCTGCCCCCTGGCCCTCTTCTTCTCTATAACTCCTGCGACCCAAACAGAGGGTCCGGCATAAGCCCTGGAGTCCGGTGGGCGGGACTTAACCGAGGAAGGGCGTGGATCAGAGGCGGCCAATGATTTCTGCGGCTCAGCAGCTGCTGGGACCAGGTGGCAAATGGGGACAACCGGGTCCTCGGAGGCTGGAATCACAGGGCCCACTAAGTCGGCTGCAGTCGACTCCAGCAGCGGCATAACCGCGGCCTCAGGACAGGCCGCATCCACTACTTCCAATGGAGCCGGAGTAACGGCCGGTCCCAACGACGCAGCCGCTATCAGCAGGGGGAACGCAGCAGCGTCTTCTTTGGATGACTTCCACACTGGCGGCTCCAGGCGGGGTACCTCAGGGACTTGAGCAGGGGCCTCGCTCAACTCTGCATACACCACCGGGCCCGATGTACCAAGGCCTTCCAGTGCGCAGGGGGCAGCGTGCTGCGGCGGAATGATGAGGGCCGCTGGCGGAGGCACTGGTGGTGCTGGGGGTACTCTCACCTTCCCTGGCGCTGCGGCCTCCATCACATCAATACGCGGCTTCACCCGCAGCCTCCGTCTCTCGCTCCACTGTCCCGCGGGTCTTTCCCCCAAACTCGGGGGCTCCGCTGAGAAGCCCTCTGCTGGTATTGGTGGCGGCCGTTCTCGCTGACTCCGCTCAGGCTCAGCTCCACAGCTCAGCATCCTGCTGCTCTCCCGTGGCTCTGAGGGCGACTTCTGGCACAGCTCCATCCCCTGCCGCCACTGCCACTCTAGGCGGCCGATGCCCCGACACCTGCAGAGTCTCATACCGTCCGTTGTGCAGCACTCTAATGGCATCAGACAGTCGCAGCCAAGTTTTTCTTCTGTGCCACTCCCTCTGTGAGGTGAGGTGTCGGCAGGCCTCTCCACCCTCCTGTCATGGTCCAATATATGGAAGCGTCGATCTCCAGGCAAATACTGCTTACTTTTGGGGTACGTTGGAGGGGGTCCCAGTCCATTCTGAACAACTGCAAACACCCGGACCTCTCCCCTGCGCTGTAGTAATGCCGAAATCTTGTGCAGCTCCTGATACCGCCCCGGATCTTCGGTCAGCACCACGGAGTCACCACAGCGCTCCCAATTTGTAATCCACAGGTAAGCCAATTGTAATCCACAAGTATTTATAATCCAAGCAGCACAGTCCAAGTCCTTTTCCATTCTTTAAGGCAGGCCTGCCGCAGAAGATGATGTATTAGCGGCGGCGATCCTGCCGACTACGCCAAATGTAGGGTCGGTGGGCCGAGCTGGGGGATGGTCCCTCTTCTTACCACGCAGAGATAAATACAGAGACACGATGGAGGCAGATTCTGGGTGCAACAGGTCCAAGTTTATTTCACTCGCCGTCCGTCTGACGGCCTCAGAGCACACCGCACTTCCTTTACCTCACGGCCCTCCGTTTCCAGGGCCGCTTCTTACACACCGCACGTTACACTGGGGGATGTGTATGCACACACCGTCCCCTCTTCACTCGTCGACGCTCCTGACTGGTCCGTTACAGTGGCCGCCTTAGGCCCTTAAACCAACAGCGCTTCCACTGATCAGTCGTCGTGTCAAATACGGTGTCTCACACCCAGTGCCTCGTCCCTTCTGCGGTTCTTCCTATCAGGACCACCCCCCTGACGTTCTCTCTCCTCAGTCCCCCTGGTTTAGATTCTCCTCACAGCACACAGACTGTCGCAGTCCTCCTGTCACTGGAGCTCCCCCTGGGGACTGGAACCTTCTGGAACCCTCCCTCAGTATTTATAGCTCTCCCGGTCCCCTGTCACTCTAACCCCGCCCCCCATGACCAACGGTTTCTAAAGCCCTAAGCTGTTGTCAAGTCTAGTGTTGAGCATTCCGATACCGCAAGTATCGGGTATCGGCCGATACTTGCTGTATCGGAATTCCGATACCGACTTCCGATATTTTTTCAATATCGGAATTCGGCATCAGAATCGGAAGTTCAGTTGATTGACGGCCTGACGTCATCATGATGCGCGGTGTGTGCGCATCATGATGCGCCGTCATTTCGGGCCTTCCGGGGGTCTCTGCCGGCCTGCCGGGGGGCTGTGCCGGCCTGCCGGGGGGCTGTGTGGACTGCCCGGGGTCTGTACCGGCCTGCCGGGGGGCTGTGCCGGCCTGCCGGTGGTCTGTGCACCCTGTGGGGGTCTGTACCGGCCTGCCGGGGGGCTGTGCCGGCCTGCCGGTGGTCTGTGCACCCTGTGGGGGTCTGTACCGGCCTGCCGGGGGGCTGTGCCGGCCTGCCGGGGGGCTGTGCTGATGTCCGGGGGTCTGTGCAAGCATCGTCCGATGGGACTACAAGTCCCATCGGGCGATGCCTGCTACCATGACAGTGATTGACACATTAGCCAATGATGGGACAGTAGTAGTCCCATCATCCGGCTAATGTGTTAAATGTTAAAAAAAAAAAATACTACATACATACTACATGCTACATACATACTACATGCTACATACATACTACATATATACTACATACATACTACATACATGCTACATACATGCTACATACATGCTGCATGCTACATACATACTACATACATACTACATACATACTACATGCATGCTACATGCATGCTACATACATGCATGCTACATACATACTACATGCATGCTACATACATACTACATGCATGCTACATACATACTACATGCTACATACATACCACATACATACTACATACTACATATATACTACATGCATGCTACATACATACTACATGCTACATACATACCACATACATGCTACATACATACTACATATATACTACATACATACTACATGCATACTACATGCATACTACATACATACTACATGCATGCTACATACATACTACATGCATGCTACATACATACTACATGCTACATACATACCACATACATACTACATACATACTACATACTACATATATACTACATGCATGCTACATACATACTACATGCTACATACATACTACATGCTACATACATACCACATACATACTACATACATACTACATACATACTACATGCTACATACATACTACATATATACTACATGCATGCTACATACATACTACATGCTACATACATACCACATACATACCACATACATGCTACATACATACTACATGCATACTACATGCATACTACATGCTACATACATACCACATACATACTACATACATACTACATACATACTACATGCTACATACATACTACATATATACTACATGCATGCTACATACATACTACATGCTACATACATACCACATACATGCTACATACATACTACATGCATACTACATGCATACTACATACATACTACATACATACTACATGCATGCTACATACATACTACATGCTACATACATACCACATACATACTACATACATACTACATACATGCTACATACATACTACATGCATACTACATGCATACTACATACATACTACATACATACCACATACATACTACATACATACCACATACATGCTACATACATACTACATGCATACTACATGCATACTACATACATACTACATACATACTACATGCATACTACGTACATACTACATGCTACATACATACCACATACATACTACATACATACTACATACATACTACATGCTACATACATACTACATATATACTACATGCATGCTACATACATACTACATGCTACATACATACCACATACATGCTACATACATACTACATGCATACTACATGCATACTACATACATACTACATACATACTACATGCATGCTACATACATACTACATGCTACATACATACCACATACATACTACATACATACTACATACATACTACATGCTACATACATACTACATATATACTACATGCATGCTACATACATACTACATGCTACATACATACCACATACATACTACATACATGCTACATACATACCACATATATACTACATACATACAATACATTCATACAATACATACATAGACATACAGTACATATAACATAGAGTAACATACTTACCAATACTTGTCACATTGTTCCCCGAAGCCATTGTCTTTTCCGGAATAAATATTAACATAACAAACCACAAAAATACTCACCCACGATCCGAAGCAGTCCACGAGTGTGTCCCACGACGATCTTGGGTAGAGAACTGCAGCATCAGATGATGCTGCCGTTCTCTACGGGCTGCAGGAATCCAATGACGGAAGGTAGGTATCCTTCCGCACTGTATTCCTCCGCCACTTAAAAAAAAAAAGTCCCTAGTCTCACTTTATGCCATTGCTGTGTGGGAATTTCCCACATGTATGTAGTATGTATGTGGTATGTATGTAGCATGTAGTATGTATGTAGTATGTATGTAGCATGCATGTAGTATGTATGTAGTATGTATGTAGTATATATGTAGTATGTATGTAGCATGTAGTATGTATGTAGCATGCATGTAGTATATATGTAGTATATATGTAGCATGTAGCATGTATGTAGTATGTATGTGGTATGTATGTAGCATGTAGTATGTATGTAGCATGCATGTAGTATATACGTAGTATGTATGTAGCATGTAGTATGTATGTAGCATGCATGTAGTATATATGTAGTATGTATGTAGCATGTAGTATGTATGTAGCATGCATGTAGTATATATGTAGTATGTATGTAGCATGTAGTATGTATGTAGCATGCATGTAGTATATATGTAGTATGTAGCATGTAGTATGTATGTAGCATGCATGTAGTATATATGTAGTATGTAGCATGTAGTATGTATGTAGCATGCATGTAGCATATATGTGTTATGTATGTAGCATGTAGCATGCATGTAGCATGCATGTAGTATATATGTGTTATGTATGTAGCATGTAGCATGCATGTAGCATGCATGTAGTATGTATGTAGTATGTATGTAGTATATATGTGGTATGTATGTAGCATGTAGTATGTATGTAGCATGTAGTATGTATGTAGCATGCAGTATGTATGTAGCATGCATGTAGTATATATGTAGTATGTATGTAGTATATATGTAGTATGTATGTTGCATGTAGTATTTATGTAGTATGAATGTAGCATGTATGTAGCATGTATGTAGTATGTAGTATGAATGTAGCATGTATGTAGTATGCATGTTGTATGTATGTAGCATGTAATTTTTTTTTTTTTTTTTTACATTCAACACATTAGCCGGATGATAGGACTATTACTGTCCCATCATTGGCTAATGTGTCAATCACTGTCATGGTAGCAGGCATCGCCCGATGGGACTTGTAGTCCCATCGGACGATGCCTGCACAGACCCCTGAAGCCTGCACAGACCACCGGCAGGCCGGCACAGCCCCCCGGCAGGCCGGCACAGCCCACCGGAGCCTGCACAGACCACCGGCAGGCCGGCACAGCCCCCCGGCAGGCCGGCACAGCCCACCGGAGCCTGCACAGACCACCGGCAGGCCGGCACAGCCCCCCGGCAGGCCGGCACAGACCACCGGAGCCTGCACAGACCCCCTGGCAGGCCGGCACAGCCCCCCGAAAGGCCCGTACAGACCCCAGAGAGGTTGTACAAGGGCAGGAAAGGGTTTTTCTTATTCCGATACCGGAAGTCCCATAGACTTGAATGGGACTTCCGGTATCGGAATCGGCGATACCGATACTTTTTTTAAAGATCGGCCGATACCATCCGATACGATACTTTGAAGTATCGGACGGTATCGCTCAACTCTAGTCAAGTCCTTTGCTCACACTCCTCCCTGCCATCTAATGGTCAACCCAAGGTACTGCACATCCACTACACTTTCCTAGCTGTTTTCCCACTGTAATAACTGACACCTACCTACACTGTGCAAACCTTTCCTTCTTCACTCTGACTAGTCCGTCCGTCCGTCAGGTCACCTTCCCTACAAGACTCGAGAAGACATACCTTAGATAACCATGGTTATGACCAATAACAACTAACTATCACTATGTGAGTGGTCATAACCATGGCAATCTAAACTACTGTGTATGAAGATGAACCACACCGAGGGTACCTTTTTTGCCGGTTCTGGAACTGTTGGGTCTGTCATCAGTGTTGCATGGGGGAGAGCTTTCAGACCCAGACTGACCTTTGCACTGGACAGTAGGGCACAGGTCTGAGATAAAAAGGGCTGTGCACAGGAAAAAGATGGCAGACCAGGCAGGAAGACTGAGCTCGCAGCATGTTGAGGTGCAGGTCCTCGCAGAAGAGCATCGCGTGAGTCCAGGCCTACCTCGCATATCCCCTGCTACCGTGTCCGCTGTTCACGTACATCAGACTGCTAAATCCCCGTTGACTCCTAACCCCGGAGCTGACTCACATTCCAGAATAGTGACTGCTGTGTGCTGCGGTCCTACCGGGAACAGATGACTAGGCCCGAACCGCCTGAATTCTCACCCGCATACATCACGAAGCAAAGTCAAGCTCCGGCGGTATCTCCTATTGAACTGAACCCTGTACAAGGAAACTGTGGGAACAGAAGCCCACCTAGGATAAAAATGATTTCTAGTTGCATCGAGAATCTGGACCTTCGTTTACTCAGGACAACCCCGATACGTCACGTGCCACTGGTGTCGGTGCCACAGTTGGAAACTGAGACGCTGCAATCAAGAAACTAACAGACTGATAAGTTTACTCTCTTTTTAACATTCGCCTTATCCCTGTTCTCCCCACTGATCCCTTTCGTCATCGCATTGCTCTTTACCTGACCTCCCGTACACCCTATCTCCCTGCGTGGAGTTTAAGGGTATGTTTCCACGGTCCGGATTGCCGGTGTTTTGGACAAGGCGGAATGCCCGCTCCGCCCAAAGCGCCGCCCCCCTTTCTACGCGCGCGGATTCCGCAAGTGTTTATTGAACACATGCGGAATCACCGCATCCTATCCATAGACTGTATTATTTATCCTGCGGAGATGGAGCGTCTCCTCAAGATAGACATGTTGTGTTCTATAAAGACGCGCCGCATGTCCAGATTCATGGGTGTGTCACCTGCATTTTAGTACGCATAGTGGAGACGGGATTTCTTAAAATCTCCTCCACTATGCTGTAACATAGGGACACTGCAGATTAAACGCTGCGGCTGTACTCAGCGTTCAATCCGCAGCTAATCCTGATGCAATCCGGACCGTGGAAACATACCCTTACTCTGTTAATAAATTTGTTAACTCTTGATCTGCCTCCTGTCCGTGCCGACATCCCGATCCTTGCAGTTCTACAACTGCAATGCCCTGCACATAGGGTAAGTGACAAAGGGAAACAGAAGAACTATATTACATTTCTAATTAGGAGCATTTGCTAATATTATTATTACACCTACCACATATTGGTATAGGATCTTGGAGATAAAAATACCTCTTTAAGCTCCTGAGATCTTGTTGGATGGTACTTGTCTCCACGTGTCCTTTGTAAAAACTATAGTCCCCAATCAGTCCTGGAATGAAGATTGTTTCTCTAGGACGCCTTGCGCTTTTTTACTTTCATAATCTGAGATTTCATTATGGGAATATCTGCCGCCCACTAGTAAAAGTAACATCATGTTGGATGCTGCACTACATGGTAAACTGGGGCAGTCTCACACTTATACCAACTCCCGGGTGATATTATTCACACCAGTCCTATGTACTTATCTGCGAATGCCGATTCTTCTACACGGTAGCGCTAGAAAAGGGCAGACAAGGTGGGCCAGGCAGATCTCATCTCTTGTCACATCCTATAAGTCTTCCTACAAGCCCCGCATTCCCAATTACCTTTCATTGTACAAAGAGAAGCTAATTAGTGTCTTGTTCACATCACTTTCCCATCAATATTTCTCCAAATTATTAAGCTCAGAGTCAGATTTCTCCATCTACCGGGTGAGAAGAGACAGAAGTATGTAATAAACAAATAAATATGCCTTTGTCAGTGACTAATGGGGAACAAGCCGACATTTCTTATTTAACCTGCGCACCTTCCTCGGAAATCGAACTGCTGTTTTGCTGTTTTACAGCCACATTAACAAACAAACAGCAAAATAATTAGGGGGTTTGGCAGATATTTTACTGAAATAATGTCTTTTGAAATTTCCTATGAATACATTTTGAAGAAAATACTTTTTTTTTTTTTCAATTATTTTCTTTCCACTCCTTTAATATGTGCCTGTGATTTCTGTGATTCATTCCCTGCGCACAATATATTAACTCTGGAGAGAACTGCATTCCTCCGGGAATCAATGTTTTACGGCAAAATGTTTTTATTATGTTATTTTTTATCTTTTTTATTTTCTAGAGTTTTCATGTCGGGAACTTTGAACATGATCATTGCTATTATTATGAGTAATATGATGTACTTTTGGATCATAGACATATAATTCTGGGAAGTACAGGCAGTGCAATCATTCCTACAGTAAAGTGATGTTCTCACCACAGGACACGCGCAAATCATACACCGATGGTTATGGCAGGAAACCTACTAAACCCATCTTCCATATTGGATTGCAATCTGAAACTCTTTTGCCAAGCCTATGGTGCTGCCCAACTACAGACGTGAGCTTCTTACATTTCCTATTGGCACTACATAGTGACGTGCGGCATGAAACGACCAGTCCGCAAAAAAAAAACACGATTTCATGGTACTCTGTCAGGAGTTGTTTATGCTATATGTGTTTAAGGGCGCAGTCAGACGGCCATATACCTCAGTGCAAGGACTGTCTGGTGACCTGAACACGACAGCTGCATAGAAATAAATGCTGACACACTCGGGTGAGGAGAGCCGCCAGCCAGTCCGAGCATTTCGATGTGTCCATGTTATATGACCATCTGACTGCGCCACATGAAGAAACAGAGGAATGGAGACATGTGAACCAGAGAAGCAGGAGGATCAGGAGGCAGTCAGCACCCATACTTCTCAGGAACCAGTACCAGGCTCTCACGCACGAAAACGATGAAGAAATACATCAGGATAAGACTTTGCCCACAAACAGCAACCTTGTACGGCTTCAGAGTCCTCCTGGATGGAGAAAGAAAAAAGTTGTGAAGAAGAAACGGAGAGTGGTGGTCATGGGGGATTCCCTTTTGGGAGGAACAGAGGCCGCTATCTGCAGACCGGATAAAACTTCAAGAGAAATGTGCTGTCTTCCAGGTGCAAAAATTAAAGATGTGTCTGACAGGATATCAGGACTCTTCAGACCTACAGATGACTACCCATTCCTGCTACTACATGTGGGGACAAATGACACCGCAAGAAACGACCTGGAAACCATCTGCAGAGACTTTGAAGACTTAGGCAAGTAAGTGAAAGAACTGGGAGCGCAGGTGGTCTTCTCTTTCATCCTCCCAGTGGATGGCCATGGAACAAGGAGGTGGAATTAAGCCTGTCATTGGAATCACTGAAACTTGGTGGGATGATACACATGATTGGAATACAAGACTTGAAGGATACAACTTATTTGCAAGAAACAGGCTTGATAAACGAGGAGGAGGTGTCGCATTGTATGTTAGAAACACGTATATCTGCACAGAGATTGAAGCTTCAGAGACTGGGAGTTATGTGGAAACTGTTTGGGTAAGAATACAAGGACAGAACAATGGAAAGGACACCATTGTAGGCATTTACTACAGGCCACCTGTGCAAGCTGAAGATATGGATGAACTCATTATGCATCAAATGGCCAAGTTCTCCAAAAAATATGACATAGTTGTTATGGGAGAATTCAACTATCCAGACATTTGTTGGGAATCTCTCTCAGGCAAAACTAACAGGTCAAGGAAATTCTTATCCTCTCTTGCTGACAACTTTATCTTCCAAAAGGTAGGGGAGAAAACAAGGGGAACTGCTACCTTGGATCTAATCCTTATAAACAGGGAGGAAATGGTTGAGGAGGTAAAAGTGGCTGGGACCCTAGGAGGTAGCGACCATGCTATTTTAGAATTTTGGATAACTAGAGGAGGAAGACCTGTGAAGACTCTGACGTCAAGGTTAGATTTCAGAAAGGCAGATTTTAAGGGATTCAGAAAGAGAATTGGAGGGATCCAATGGCTGGATATCCTTAAAGACAAAAATGTCCAGGAAGGATGGGAAATTTTGAAAAATGAAATTCTCAAAGCACAATTGTTAACAATTCCAAAAAGAGGGAAGAATAGGAAGCATTTAAGGAAGCCAGGATGGATGAACACAGAACTTAAGCACATGCTAAAAAGGAAGAAAAAAATGTTTATAAAATGGAAAGAGGGAGGCATATCTAAAGAAGAATATAATGCTGTCTGCAGAACCTGCAGGGCACAAATCAGATTAGTAAAGCTGACAATGAATTGAGGCTTGCAAGAGATGTCAAAAGCAATAATAAAGGATTTTGGGGATATGTCAAAAGTAAAAGAAAAGTCAAAGATGCTATAGGATTTTTACAGGATGAAAATGATGAAATGGTAAGACAGGATGTTGAGAAGGCTGAACTTTTAAATTGCTATTTTGCATCGGTTTTCTCTCAGAAAGGAAATGTAACATCAACTATTCTTCACTGTCCTATTAAGGGAATAGAAGAATCCAGGATATCTATAAACAGAAAGATAGTGAGGAAACACTTAGCTAACCTAAATGAATTCAAGTCTCCAGGTCCAGATGAATTACACCCCAGAGTACTGAAGGAGATAGCAGAAGAAATTTTTGAACCCCTCTCCATAATCTTTGAAAATTGTTGGAGAACAGGAGAAGTCCCAGAAGACTGGAGAAGAGCAAATGTTGTTCCTATCTTTAAAAAGGGGAAGAAGGTGGACCCAGGCAACTATAGGCCGGTGAGTCTGACTTCAATACCAGGAAAGATCTTTGAACAAATTATTAAACAACATGTATGTCAGTACCTGGATAAGAATGAAGTGATTAAACAGAGTCAGCATGGGTTTGTAACTAATAAGTCATGTCAGACTAACTTAATTTCCTTCTATGATGGAATCACTGATTGGGTGGATCAAGGAAATGCTGTAGATATAGTATATCTTGACTTCAGCAAAGCATTTGACAAAGTATCTCATACAATCCTTATTAAAAAAATGACTAAGTATGGAATGGGCAAGGCAACTGTTAGGTGGATTCATAACTGGCTTAGTGATCGGACCCAAAGAGTGGTCGTAAATGGCTGCACATCCAGTTGGAAGAATGTCTCAAGTGGTGTACCACAGGGCTCTGTCCTGGGCCCTGTATTGCTCAACATCTTTATCAATGATTTAGATGAAGGAATTGAGGGTAAACTGATTAAATTTGCTGATGACACAAAGCTAGGAGGGATAGCTAATACTAGAGAAGCGAGAGAGAGGATTCAAAAAGATATAAATAAACTGGAGAAGTGGGCAGCAACTAACAGAATGGTTTTTAACAGGGAAAAATGCAAAGTACTACATCTGGGCAATAAAAATGAAAAAAGCACATACAGAATGGGGGGAATAGGCCTAAGCAACAGCACATGTGAAAAAGATTTGGGTATACTAATAGATCACAGATTGAATATGTGTCAACAGTGTGATGCAGCAGCAAAAAAGGCAAATGCAATTCTAGGATGTATTAACAGAAGCATACAGTCTAGATCACGTGAAGTCATTATTTCCCTCTACTCCTCTTTGGTCAGACCTCATCTGGAATATTGTGTCCAGTTTTGGGCACCAAATTTTAAAAAAGACATCAACAAACTGGAGCAAGTTCAGAAAAGAGCGACCAGAATGGTGACCGGTCTGCAAACCCTGTCTTATGAGGAAAGGTTGCAGGATTTGGGAATGTTTAGTTTGCAAAAGCAAAGACTGAGAGGAGACTTAATAGCTGTCTACAAATATCTAAAGGGCTGTCACATTGTAGAAGGATCAACTTTATTCTCATTTGCACAAGGAAAGACTAGAACCAATGGGATGAAACTGAATGGGAGGAGACATAGATTAGATATTAGAAAAAACTTTTTGACAGGGTGATCAATGAGTGGAACAGGCTGCCACGAGAGGTTGTGAGTTCTCCTTCCATTGAAGTCTTCAAACAGAGGCTGGACAGACATCTGACTGGGATGATTTAGCGAATCGTGCTTTGAGCAGGGGGTTGGACCAGATGGCCCAGGAGGTCCCTTCCAACTCTATGATTCTATGATTCTATGAGTGAGAACCCACTCGAGATTTGAGCTGTAACCTGTAGAGGGTTTACATAGCATGTCACAATGATTAATTGAATTTATATTATAAGAACTTGCAATCTCTAAAAAAATTGGTGGAGGATTAAACGCGTAAAAAAGGACATATCTTTACCATTAGTGCAAATACTAGGGAATGTAAAACATATGGTCACCACATTGTTGACATCTTGGGATGAAGGTCCTGACACCTCTGATTTTTTATGACATAAGAGTTTTCAGTCCATGTGCCAATATTGAGACACCTGTGGTCTACACGTACTTGTGTAGATTTGACCACCATTGTTGACCGCTTACAAAGTAAAATGTAAAAATGGAACGAGTCTCATATCTCCACCATGGACCCAATATGGCATAGGCTGTCCAGATGGTACATGCACCCTTAGCACTTATCTTTCCACCTCCATAGAGAATATTATATCTTACAGTTACCAGAGAAATTTGTAGTTCTCTAGAAATATGGGTATTTCCTGGCTAACTGGAAGTGATACTAAATGGATGAGGTCCAATTTTTAATCCATCTACAGAAATAAAGTTGTGAAAATTTGCCAATTTTGGCAGGAAGAGGCAGACTATCAAATGCGCATGAGGAACTCCTGAATATCCCCAGACAGATTATTTTGGAGCACAGAGATAATAATAATAATAATAATAATAATAATAATAATAATAATAAATTTTATTTCTATAGCGCAGACATATTCCGCAGCACTTTACATTACAGAGGGGACTTGTGCAGACGATAGACATTACAGCATAACAATAATCACATAGATCATAACAGATACCAAGAGGAATGAGGGCCCTGCTCGCAAGCTTACAGTCTATGAGGAAAGAGGTAGACACGAAAGGTGGGTGGTAACAGTTGCCCTGATTGTTTGGACCAGCCATAATGTTAAGTGTGTAACAGTACAGACACAGAGGGCTAATGGATGCATAAAGCATGTGGGAACATGATGCGGGGAACCTGTTTATGGTAAAACTTTTGGCTGTGCAACACAGGGATAGATTAGGTTAATGTGTTGAGGCGATAGGCCAGTCTGAATAAATGAATTTTCAGGGCACGCTTAAAATTGTAGGGATTGGGGACTAATTGTATTGACCTGGGAAATGCAGTTCAAAGAATTGGTGCAGCACGTGTATAGTCTTGGAGACAGGAGTGGGAGGTTCTGATTATTGAGGATGCTAACCTCAGGTCATCAGCAGAACGGAGGGCACGGGTAGGGTGGTATACTGAAACAAGGGAGGAGATGTAGGGTGATGCTGAGCCATGGAGAGCTTTGTGGTTGAGGGTAATAAGTTTGTAATGGATTCTGGAGTGGATGGGTTGCCAGTGTAATGACTGGCACAAGGTAGAGGCATCGGTGTAACGATTGGTGAGGAATATGATTCTGGCTGCAACATTCAAGACAGATTGAAGGGGGGAGAGTTTGAGACTGATTAGAAGAGAGTTACAATAGTCCAGACGAGAATGAATAAAAGAAATAGTAAGAGTTTTTGCGGAGTCAAAAGTAAGAAAAGGTCGAATTCTAGAAATGTTTTTGAGGTGCAGATAACAAGAGCGAGTCAGTGATCGGATGTGGGGACAAAGGAAAGCTCGGAGTCAAGTATGACCCCAAGACAGCGGGCATGTTGCTGGGGAGTAATAGTGGAGCCACACACAGAAATGGCAATGTCGGGTATAGGCACATTAGTAGCGGGAGGAAACACAAGGAGTTCAGTCTTTGACAGGTTCAGTTTCAGATATAGTGAGGACATGATGTTAGACACAGCGTTTAGACAATCGCCGGTGTTTTCTAGAAAGGCAGGCGTGATGTCAGGAGAAGAAGCATATAATTGGGTGTCATCAGCATAGAGATGGTACTGGAAACCAAATCTACTGATTGTTTAACCAATAGGGGCAATGTACAAAGAGAAGAGGAGGGGGCCTAGGACTGATCCTTGAGGAACCCCAACAGTAAGGGGAAGGTGAGAGGAGGAGGAACTGGCAAAAGATACAGTAGAGGAGCAGTCATAAAGATAGGAGACAAGGTGAGTGTTATTAAGCATGGGTAGCTGGAACGATCGTTTGATAGCTATCTAATGTATATGGTGCTTTCAAAACTCGCCCTTAGTCTTTTCTGAATATTTTTTTTTGCAAAATATAGTCGTACAAAGCAAGCATAGGGTTTGAGGCAGAAACTTAAAGAAACCTTCCCATTATATTTTTTTCTTCACTAACTCTATGTATATCTACATGTAATGTAGTGTGTATGTGTGAATATAGTCACCTAGTGCCGCCTTCTCCGGGTGCGGCGACGTCACTGAGAAGAGGAGTGAAACGGAGCTGAATTTTGGAGAAGGAGGAGCGTGTATTAACACATTGACACTACACTACATATACACAGATTTAATGAAAAAAAACTTCATGAGAGACTTCTTCAGTCGTCTGAATCAGTAAATGCCCCTTTTAATTCCTTTGTATAATGTACTCCAGGGAATCTAGCCTAATTAAAGAGGAGTCCAATTTTACGTTTCCATAAACCTAATTAAAGACTACAATTTCTCACAATCCAAATTCAATACATTATTAAAGGGAATCTGTCAGCAGGATTAACCCTCCTAAGCCGGCTACATGGGCATGTAGGTCGTAGGAAGCTGAAGAAACTTATATCTGTTGTTATTCAATGTCTTTTGTCTGTGAAGATCTATGGGCCGGACACAGATCTGCTTGAGACTCCGCCTCAAGAGTTTAATATTTAAATGAGCTTTTAAAATCTATGGACCGGACATAGATCTCCCCGAGAATCTGTCCCCAGAGCTTATTTTAAAGGAATGGAGAGTTACCAGTGTGAGACATGTAATGACTGACAGTCTGCTCTTCTGATTTACATGTCTCACACTGGTAACTCTCCATTCCTTTAAAATAAGCTCTGGGGACAGATTCTTGGGGAGATCTATGTCCGGCCAATAGATCTTAAAATCTCTTTTAAATATTAATAAAAATGTAGATGTTTCTGTACTATGATATTGGATTGCAGATATCAAGGTAACGTTTTATTCAGTTTCCTAGTACCCACATGTCCATTTAGACGGCTTAGGAGGTTGAATACTCCTGACGGAGTCTCTTTAGACATGCAAGCAAAACTGATCTCAGGGTGCAGTTCATATTACAACCACAGGGTGACCACATAATGGCACCAATAGCATAAACATCTCCCCACAAAATCATGATTTTTTTTTTCTAACGTTGTCACCTTGTGACTCATCTAAGGTAAGGGTAGGGCACATCTGTATAAATTGACATAGCATTTTCTTGCATATTGGTGCAGCCCATTTGCGTTGCTGTCACAGCAGCAGCAGAGCCGATGATTTTTTTTTTCTGCTCTGTTAACATAAAATAGTTCAGTTAATTTCCACAACAACTCAGTTGAGTTTGGACGCGCGCACATTATAGAGATGATGTACTGACATTACCTGTGAGTGCTCTGACAGAGAAGGACAAACAAATGAAATGGGAACATACTGTTGCTGTAACGATAATTAAATCACTCGTCGCTGAGGATCCCTATGGTGACTCATTGCATACAATATCTGTCCAGCTGATAGAAAATGTAAGATTACGTTTTTAAGCTTAAGCTTAGATTATCATCCAGCGATAATAATAAATCATCAGAGTCACTCAAACAAGGGGAATGAATATCTAACACAATTTAATTATTTCTTGCATATATACATAGCTATAGGATTAGACTGGAAGCGGGGTGGGAGATTTACTAAGGGTAGGACAAATGTGGCAAAGTAACTTTCCCTTAAAATGTCTACAGTGGCATGCAAAAGTTTAGGCACCCCTGGTCAAAATTACTGTTATTGTGAACAGTTAAGCAAGTTGAAGATAAATTGATCTCTAAAAGGCCTAAAGTTAAAGATGACACATTTGTTTTGTATTTTAGGCAAAAAAGTAATACACGTTGTAATTTTTTCACATTTTAAAAATTACAAAAAGAAAAATGGTCCGATGCTAAAGTTTGGGCACCTTTGGGGATTTGTGTGCTCAGATAACTTTGACCAAGGTTTCAGACCTTAATTAGCCTGTAAGGGTTATGGCTTGTTCACCCTCAATGTTAGGAAAGGCCAGCTGATGCAGATTCCACAGGTTTCGAAATACATAGCCTCCTCTAACCTTGTGCGAAAAAACAGCCACCATGGGTTCTTTTAAGCAGCTGCCTAGCACTCTGAAAATGAAAATGGTGGAGGCCCACAAAGCAGGAGAAGGCTATACGAAGATAGCAAAGCGTTTTCAAGTTGTCCTATCCTCAGTTCAATATGTAATTCAGAAATAGCAGTTTACAGGAACAGTGGAGATCAAGATAAGGTCTGGAAGGCCAAGCAAAATTTCAGAGAGAGCTGCCTGTAGGATTGCTAGAAAGGCATATCAGAACCCCCACTTGACTGCAAAAGACCTTCAGAAAGATTTAGCAGATTCTGGAGTTGTGGTAATTGTTCTACTGTTCAGAGACACCTTATCAAATATGGCCTTCATGGAAGAATCATCAGAAGAAAACCTCTCCTGCACCCTCACCATAAAATTTAGCATCAGAGGTATGCAAAAGAACATCTAAACAAGCCCAATGCATTTTAGAAACAAGTCCTGTGAATCGTTGAAGTTAAAATAAAACTCTTTGGTCGCAATGATCAAAGGTATGTGCAGAGAAAAAATTGCATAGAATTTCAGGAAAAGAACATCTCTCCAACCATTAAGCATGGTGATGGATCAATCATGCTTTGGAGTTGTGTTGCAGACAATGGCACAGGGAACATTTCACAGGTAGAGGGAAGAATGGAGACAATGAAATTTCAACAAATTCTTGATGCAAACATAACACCATGTGTAAAAAAGCTAAATTTGAAAACAGGTTGGCTTCTACAAATGGATAATGATCACACAGATCAAAATCCACAATACACTACCTAGAGGTAGCTAGAGGTTTTTCAATGGCCCTCACAGTCCCCCGATTCGATCATCATTGAAAATCTGTGGCTAGTCCTCAAAATAGCAGTGCATGCAAGACGACCCAGGAATCTCACAGAAATGGAAGAATTTTCCAAGGAAGAATGGATGAAAATTCATCAAACAAGAATTGAAAGACTCTTGGCTGGCTACTAAAAGCGTTTACAAGCTGTGATATTTTAAAAGGGAGTGCTACTAGGTACTAACTATGCAGGGTGCCCAAACTTTTGCATTGGCCTATTTTCCTTATTGTAATTTTTAAAATGTAAAAAATGACAATATATAATTTTTTTGGCCTAAAATACAGAGAAAATGTGTCATCTTTAACTTTAGCCATTTTAGAGATCATTCCATCTTCAACTTGCTTAACTGGTCACAATAACAGTAATTTTGACCAGGGGTGCCCAAACTTTTAAATGCCACTGTATGCCATTTATTCCCACATCCGAGGAGTCCATTATATGTGCCACATCATATATATTTTACATGGTATGAGTTAGGGGTAAGTACTAGTATTTTTAGGATCATAAATATTCCTGATGGTTTAGGATAATTTAATTATTAATTGTATTATCCTCAGTGGTTTAGGCAGTAAAGGTACTGTATATGTCATTACATTTGTTTTCTTAATGGACTTGTCCTTCGCTCTTCATCCTACATATCCCAAAAAGAGTGCCTTGAGATAAAAGGCTTTGAAAAATATATATATAATTTTGTGATACTCTGTTGGGAGACGTCTATGCTATATGTGTCTTTATATGGTCACCTAGTGGTCGTGATGCATAAAGTAGTCCAAATAGTTCAAGGTTTTTCTTTGAAGATGTCGGAAGTAGGATTTGCTGTCCATATCAGTATTATAAACCGATATTGGAAGATTTTAGGCTATATCAACATAATATTTACAAGAATTTAGTAGTCTCGAAGAGATTACCCGGTACCTCAGACTTCCATATCAGGAGCTGAGATGCTCTGCTGATTTTGTGTTTGCTGGGTGCTTGTCAGATATCGGTAAGTCTTTTGCGTCTTGTCTTAATAATGAGAAAAGGATGCAAGCACGATACCTACTGGGCATGCACAAGAATTTCTTACACCTGGCATGTGGCTGATGGGCATCACGTCAGCAGAACCTCTCATGATTATGAAATGAAAGGAGCAGGAATTCCCCTTCTAGGTTTGTGATTTACGGAGTAAATTGACGTCATATTCATATAATCATCATTAATCACCATACCAGACGGCGATTCTTTACTGTGAGAGCAATGATATTTTGGTCCTCTCAGCTATATGATGTTGTAACGGTTAATTCACCACAAAAGTACAAGAAGAGACTGTATGCCTTTCTTGAAAAATGTAATAATACATTTTTCAGGCACTAGATTCTGTGGTGGGATGTTGTATTACAGACCTTTCCTGGGTCTGGGCTCTGCACTCTATACTACTCGATCCGCTAAACTTTCTTCTGCTCGTCGTCTGACTGGCGTATATTATGCCTCCCGTGTGTATTGGTAGTAACTAAGATTTTCTTGTAAGACATTTAGTTTGTCTGTGCACATTTCCTGTTCACAGTCTCCAAGACAACTCCTGGCTGCTTGTGGTTTCCAATCCCTGGGTTTCCCATCTGTGGGTTTCAGTAACTATTTGCAGGCTCCAGGACATCTCCAGTCTGTCTGCATCTTCCGTTATCACAGTTCCCTGTCTGCCACTTTCAGTATCACTGCTATCTGCAGTCTCCAGGACTTCTACTACCTGCGACTTCAATGATATTCAGACTTTCTAGTCATTCCACTGTTCTATTTGCTACGTGTTCACCATCTTCTGGACCTCTGCTGAGTGGTTTCCAGGACATCTCTACTAGCCGCATGCAGCTGCCATGGTATTTAGACTTTTTTGTTACTCTGTATGTTACCTGTCTGTGGTCTCCATGATGCCTCCTGTTTACCTAAGGCTTCCAGTCCTTCAGTCTCCTGTCAGTCTGCGGATTTCAGTAAGTCTGCAACCTGTCTGCTGTCTCCAGGACATCTCCTGGCTGCCAGCGGTTTGCTGTCCCCCAGTTAGCTTTCTGTGTCTTTGCTGCATCACTCATTTGGTGCATCAACACCCATAAGCACACCCAGACCTTGGGCTTAGAGTTTCCACCGCACCCAGCGAGCCCCTTTTTGTGACACGTTGATCCAGGAAACTTGTCTAATTGCTATTCGTGAAGTTGGGAAGGAATTTTTTGCTTATTATGGGACTATTAACATCTGCCTCATGAGGTTTTTGCCTTCCTCTGGCTCAATATGTTGGGGTATAGGTGGAACTCGATAAACTTATGTCTGTTTTCTGTATCGCCAGTATGACTGCATGCTGCCCTTTTTCCCCAGCAGGAATGCCAGTTTACTCTCCGTCGTGGACCCCGTCCCACATTTCTTTCTTCGTCCGTGTCTGATGATGCCTGAGGTTGTGTGCACAGCACACATATCTCTGGGCACTGTGTTACGGTGCCCTCCTTCTTAAAGGGGCTGAATGCACCATCCTAAAGGGTCCCCAGCCAATAGCTGAGTGACACCTTCTATTTAAGGCACCTCCTCCAGCATGGACATGCCTGAGCAACGTGGTTAATTAGCCCATAGCATGCTTGCTAGTTGCTAGTCAGTATACCTATCTGTCTGCCCATACTTGCTCATCTATCTCAGTTTCAGCCAGTCCAGTCCGCACCTGTATATCAGCAGGTCCAATCCCTACCTGCTAGTTCTCATCTGTACATCAGCCCGTCCAATCCATCTGTGTATGAGCTGGTCCAGTCTGCACCTGCCAGTGCTCATCTGTACATCCAGCCAGTCCAGCCCAAATCTGCCAGTGCTTCTGTACACCAGCACATCTCATCTGTATCTGTAGTCCCTGTGTTCCTTCAGTGCCTGCCTTCATCTTCTGTTCCTCCCTCTGGGCCATTCCTGCTGCCAGTCCCTTGGAGGTCAGCTGCCGTGGGTCCACGGTCTGTCCAGGATTAGCTCCTGGTGTTCATCAGGAGCCACACTTAACCCCATCATCAAGAGCTCTAGCAAATAGTCAGGCGATCACCTATTTATGCGCCTCCAGGCTCTCCTCGGACCATGGCACAGTGGTTCCACCATTCCTGTTACAGTTTCAACCTTAAAACTATGAAACTACAGTATATTAAAAGTCATCCAGTCCCCCAAAGGTTCAATTTTGGGGGATCGGATGACTATATAATCTGTCATGACTATTCCCCAAAAGATGATGCTGTATTTTAACATGCCAAATTCTTTGTTCACAGAGGAAATATGTATGACAGCGACTTACTACTACCTGTTTATAAAGGATACGTGTATGCTCAGCTAATATGAGCGTGCATGCATATGATGGCAGTGAAAATGAGCTAGCAGCTGAATGAATATTTGTTCGACAGCTATTAAAGATATATGGGGATCTGAAGACTACCTTTGCCATGGATAATTATTATGATAATGGATAGCAATCTCTTTAATAAATTGTCTTATAATGAACAAATAGTTAATCAATACTGCAAGGGAAGCACGGATTTGTCTTTGCTCCTGAGGTTGGCACATAGCATGTGTGCATTGAGCCTTAGGTATTTAGAAACTTCTCCATTTGCCTTTAGGGAATGCGCATAATCTCATAGAAACCCATTGTTACTTGGAACACTTCTTGGACTCCAAGCTGAATGAGATAAGTTTTAAAGGTCACAGTTAAGTCTGCAGAGGACCGATCAAAAGATCAAGTGCTGAGTGGAATCTCCTCCTGACGGCCTTGTCACTCTTTCTATTTCCCTTGATGCCGGGGTTATCTGCTGGAGATATGGCCAGCGAGCTGCTTGAATACAAATTCTTGCGAAAAAGGAGCAGCAATTGGAGAAGGGAGGGGAACTGGATATACAACACTTGTCCCTTGAGCACGTTTATTGTCACCTCTGGCATGTGCGGAGCATACAGATTGATCTCTAGATTTCATAGCGAAAATCCAATGTCAGCTTTTAATAAATAACCGCCTTCACTATAATTGTACAAATGACAACTGCAGAACTTCAACAATGTATGTATAATAATAGCTTATGTGGCGCCCCTGAGGCTCAGTCGCCACAGAGGTACTGTACCTTCTCCTAAGGTGTAGTGCCCCACCAACTAGGTAAGTTGGGAACTTCTTTCCACACTCCAACACCTGCACCCCACACACGGGATAGTTCAGCAGGACCACATTGCGGCTTCATGCTTAGAGGGTAGCAGAGCACCTTTCGTGGGTCCTTGCTTCGTAACACGAGATGCGCTGGGAGGTGGGTGGAGTTGAGACATATAAAAGGATGGAAAAGTATAGGATCAGGAGTTCAGAACAGTCTGGAGGTCAGTCTGACAGAGGGTCAGAGAGGAAGGAAGCCACTCGGGAGGAGTGGGGATCCCTGGAAGAAGGGATGGAGGAAGGAGTGCTGCAGCTGCCTCAGTGACCTGAGCCAGCTGGCATGGGAAAGGAACAGGAGAAAGACGTAGAACTGCAACCTAAGCTTCCATAAGAGTGAGAAGGAACAGCGCGGAACGAAGGAGTAGGAGAACAGAGAGGAGTTGTGGGTTGGAAGAGGAACCCTGCCTATAGGTTCTCAGTGCAAGGTCGGGGCCCGGTCCCCGAGGTTGCATGGACACTTATGGTTCTGCAGCAGACACCGGTGGAGTAGTTGGCTGTAAATGCACTACTCCCATCTAAGACTTGGGGCCCAACAGCAACTGAATAGAGAGCCAGGACTCTGGAGAAGGAAGTCCCCGAGAGAGGCTACAGCTGTCTGTCATACAAGTAGAGTTGTTAGGAACATCTGACAGGAGGAACTTCAGAGTACCACGGTACTGGAGCTCTTCATACTAAAAGGCGCAATAGAGGAGTCGTTCAGGAAAGGTACATGTTGGCGGAGTGTTGGAGAGCAGAATCCTGACTTGCCCGGGAGGTTGATTGAGTCTCTGCCCTGGAGGACACGGCATGGAAGCGGGCACCAGTGTGTACCATGAACTGTGAGTAAAGCTTTGGAACTGTAAGCCCTGGTGTCTTCCATTCCTTTGTGCGCTAACACCGTCAGCACCGCTACATCTGGGTACCAACATTCCTCACACCGCCTGAGCCTATTCTCATCCATTGCAACTACACTGCCCTGGGGTTACAGCTTCACCTGTGGGGAGCTACACCATCTATGCTGCAACATACCATCAGCCCCAGAGGATCTGCATGCAGCGTTGGCTTAACATCTTGCTTGCCAAACACCACAGTTGGCGTCACGAACTATCACATAAACTATATCACACACCACCATTGATTTGGGCGCCCAGGGCCACGGACCGGGTCACAGCTGCCGTGACACATCCCGCTGACACCGGCCCGGTACCGAGTGCCCCACAGCCTTGGGAGGGCGACCCACTTACATTAAAATTATTAAAATTATTTTCCTGAATGTTGACCCGGCCAATCAGGAGAGGAAATTTACCCTTTTAGGGCAAGCTGGTTAATGCATATGGTTGTACCCATAACCCCTTCCAATTATGTTCTCTCACATCCATTGGGTGAAATTGATGGATATGTCTTTTTTCATCCCTAATAACTGTTCAGTTCATTTTGCACTCTCAATCCTGAACAAGGGCATAATGACCGCTGTCGCAGAGGTTGTGACTGGGCCCATGCAGGTGTGGGCCCACCGATGCAAGTAAAATCCTCATCTGGAAGTGCGTACTTGGAATACTGTGGCATACAGATCCATCGGGTCCGTGCGCTGCAATACACAAAGCAGAGGCCAGCAGCAGACATTCGCGTGCATATGACGGGGGCTCATAGCAGTGAAGCACCTCTCTCGGCTGGGCTCCACTCTCTTCCTCTATGGTCTCCATCCTTTGTTGTGCTCCATATTGGAGTTTACAAGTTGCCAAGTATGTCTTGGTGACGTGATTTCCCTAGGCCTCTAAAGGCCCAGATAGATACAGATCTGTGCCTTAGTACAAGACTCATGAGTTCAGTCGCTGTTTGGAATGCTCCACTATCCATTCACATTGACAAAAAAAAAGAAGAAAAGGATCCACATGGCCATTTGGATAAAAAATATGCTACTTTATCCATACGGCCATGTGGATCCTTTTCTTCTTTTCTTCGTCAATTTTCTCTGCTGGTCAACGGTATTTTGTGCCATGTTGTGTTAACAAGAAGCAACGCTACATTTACCACACGGTGAGGCTTTTTCCAAATTTTCTTTTTGTGTTTCATCCGTTCACATTGTGAATTCATTTTTGTGATTCTTGCATACCTTAAGACCTGGTTAACCCTCTGCTTGCTACCTCCTGGTTAAGACACCAGTTGCAGTAAGCATCAGGAACTGTTATTGGGCTATGTTTATATTGTGCTTTCTTCCATGCAAAACTCCTGTGGCTCCTCTGCCTTCTTCTTTGTGCTGCTTCGGACTTGCCTTTCCTTCTTCTTCTGTCCTCCTGTTTCTCTGGCTTCCAGCATGTCCAAGTCCTTGGTTTTTGCCCTACAGCCTGCTATACCACTGTCATGGGTCCGTGTGTCCACCCTGACCAGCAACTTTATGAATTATTTTTATTATGCATTTATATAGCGCCATTTATTCAATGGTGCTTTACATGTGAAAAGGGGAAATATAGACAGGTACAATAAACATGTGTAAGACAAGGGACACACAAGTACATAAGGAGAGGGGACCCTGCCCGCGAGGGCTCACAGTCTACAGGGATGGGTGAGGATACAGTAGGAGAGGGTAGAGCAGGTCGTGCGGTGGTTCAGTAGACCGAGGATCATTGCAGGCTGTAGGCTTGACGGAACAGGTGGGTCTTCAGGTTCTTCTTGAAGGTTTCCGTTGACGGTGAGAGTCTTATGCGTTGCGGCAGAGAGTCCCAGAGTAAGGGGGAAGCACAGGAGAAGTCTTGTATGCGGTTGTGGGAAAAAGAGATAAGGGGAGAGTAGAGAAGGAGATCTTGAGATGATCAAAGGTTGCATGCGGGTAGGTACCTAGAGACCAAGTCACAGATGTATGGAGGAGACAGGTTGTGGATCGCTTTGTATGTCATGGTTAAGGTTTTGAATTGGAGCCTCTGGGCAATAGGAAGCCGGTGAAGGGCCTGGCATAGGGGGGAGGCTGGGGAATAGAGGGGAGAAAGGTGGATTAGTCAGGCAGCAGAGTGTAGGATGGACTGGAGCAGAGTCAGAGTGCTAGAGGGGAGGCCAGAGAGTAGTGTTGTGAGATCATTTTCCCCTTCACCATTGAGGTCTGATGAACTCCCTCTTCTGGTGAAGGAAGGTAGTGAGGCTGATTACCAAGCACCTGAGCAGGATGATGATGACTGGGTGACTGGAATTGCTGACTTGATATAAGGCAGCCGATGCCCTTCTGCCTTGCTGGTGATTTCTCAGAGGGATTCTAGGAGACCAGTCTGATTCCTGCTCCTCAAAAGCTAAGTTTTCTGCTCTGCTTTTTGCATTTGTGTTTTGGTTTTGTTTTGCCTTGTTTTTCTGGATTTCTGCCATTCCCTGCTGGGGTTAGCTGAATTCCTTTTTGCTCTGTCTTCAGAAAATACCTTAGTACTGATATAGTCTTTTTGAAGCCTAGTGTCTTCAGGGCTTTTTTCCCTATCAGTCTGTTGGCTCTTGTTTTGATAGGGTTTTGGCGGATTGCAGACAGCAGCTTTTCAATCCTGTCCTATTTAGTTAGCTTGGGCCCCATCATTTGCTCAGCCTATCTTTCTATCTGTGTGAGTGTTTTTCATCTTGCTTCACTGTCATTATATGTTGGGGGTTGCCTATTGCTTTGGGGCTTGCTCTGGGGCAGTTTAGATTTCCCTTTCTGTCTTTAGGCTATTTAGTTCTCTGGCTGTGATCAAGGGGTCTAGGGCACCGTAGGAACCCCCCACGGCTACTGCTAGTTGTTGTTGATAGGTTCAGGGGCCTGCAATCTGATAGCTGCCAACTTCTCTGGTTTTCTGGACTTAGCTAGTATATCTGTTTTTGCCTCCTACGGTGACTCATTCATAACAGAGTAGGAGGTTGCAGTAGTCGAGGAGGGAGATGATAAGAGCATGAATCCCCCCTCACTAGCTAAGCCTAACTACCATATCTGTTTTTGCCTCCTACGGTGACTCATTCATAACAGAGTAGGAGGTTGCAGTAGTCGAGGAGGGAGATGATAAGAGCATGAATCCCCCCTCACTAGCTAAGCCTAACTACCAGATTCACACATCCGTATTTCATACCTGGACTGTGACTCATGAACCAGCCACTGGTCCCCAGGATCGAATTGGCCAGTCACATTTATCCTTATGAGGCTATCAAGTTCCGAGTCACGAGTCCGGCAGCTGGTCCATGTCAGGATTGGAGAAACATGGATGCGTGAATCTGGAGAATGTCTTCACAGACACAATTTAAAACATGTAAGTCCTAATGTAACATCTGTAACCCACCTGCCATGTCTTCAGTTACTGAGTGCATGTGTTACCTACACATCTGTTGAAAAACCTTTCGTTTCATTGCTTTTATCATATTATGTTAAGGCAACATCCTTTTATTTGGTCGATTTATGGAAAATCCATTACACAAATGAGATTTCTTCTAAAATATTTCAGCATCTGACTCCGCACAGCCTTCTGGTGTATTCGAAGACCAAGTCATCTTACAATATGGCAAGATCCCTCCGAGCAGCCAGGAGCTTCTTGAAGGCCACATTAATATTACTGCTGCAAGAGAGGAATATGGTAGCGAAAGAGTCTGCAGACAATGAATCTTCCGCCTCCATAGCATTCTAGCTCATGTTTTTAAGCTGAATCCCCATTCTGTGGCCTCAGGTTTAGCATTTTCGAGAGCCTTGGCAGATGAACACAGAGTTGCAGCACTTCTAAGACTTGGTAATTCTGCTAATTGGCAGAGAGATTCTGCTGCCTGCAGGATCCACAGACTGGCACCAGCAGGCACATTTATTTGTATTATTTATTTTTTCCCCTTCCTCTTCTTTTCACATCAACCACACACTTTGTTTCATCCAAAACACTTATCCTTTTCGAGGCAGCTACAGGAAGATCAGCGGCATAAAGTATGTTCTGACAAATTGTTTAGTACTCCGTACACACACAGCAAGAGGCACAAACAGGAGCTTCACTTTGATGGAGTTAAGTCTCTAAGCCATCCACTCAGAGGATGAAATACCGAAATATGGCATAGCCAAGTCAGCTAGTGCTTAGGTGCAAGAAGTGACAGGGTTGGCTCACAATTAGTGTAGCTTCCAATATTTTTACTTTAAACTGCGGTTCACTCAAAGTCTCCAAAATTAGTCTTTGAACTCTACGCTGGAGATAAGGACCATCTGTGCGACACAAGGGGTCTACCTTGATGCGGTAGGTGACTAAATGCCATTAGGCACTTGTCATGAAATGCTGTAAATCCCAATTCAGTTCTGTCTGTTCCATAATTTCCATTAAAAAAATCTTATTTTGCAGCAAACCATGCCTCGGGGTAATTCTTGACTCTGATGTCTCCTTCAAACCACATATCCAAGCCCTCTCCACTACCTGTTGACTTCAACTCAAAAATATTTCCCGGAACCACACATTCCTCAACCTAGAGCCTGCAAAACTCTAGTGCATACCCTCATCATCTCCTGCCTTGACTGCTGCAACCTCCTGCTCTGTGGCCTCCCCTCTAACACTCTCGCACCCCTCCAATCTATTCTAAACTCTGCTGCCCAAATAATCCATTTTTACCCCCGCTATTCCCTGTCCTCTCCCCTCTGTCAATCCTTTCACTGGCTCCCTATTACCCAGAGACTTCAGTTAAAAACCCTAACCATGGCATGCAAAGCCATCCACAACCTATCTCTTCCATACATCTGTGGCCTAGTCTCCCGGTACTTACCAGCATGCAACCTCCAATCCTCACAAGATCTCCTTCTCTACTCCCCTCTTATCTCCTCTTCCCACAATCGCATACAAAATTTCTCCCGCGCTTTCCCCCTACTCTGGAACTCTCTACCCCAACATATCAGACTCTCGCCTACCACGGAAACCTTTAAAAGGAACCTGAAGACCTACCTCTTCTGAAAAGCCAATCACCTACTGCTGATTGACTAGCTGGCAAGCGTGTAGTACCCGACCAGTGCCTTGTTTTTCTCCACACAATTATCACCAAAAATTTCTATCTTCGTCTCATCAGACCAGAGAATCTTATTTCTCATAGTCTAGGAGTCCTTCATGTGTTTTTTTAGCAAACTCTGTGCTGGCTTTTAAATGTCTGGCACTGAGGAGAGGCTTCCGTCGGGCCACTCTGACATAAAGCCCCGACTGGTGGAGAGCTGCAGTGATAGTTGACTTTGTGGAACTTTCTCCCATCTCTCTACTGCATCTGTGGAGCTCAGCCACAGTGATCTTGGGGTTCTTCATTACCTCTCTCACCAAGGCTCTTCTCCCATGATTGCTCAGTTTGGCTGGACAGCCAGGTCTAGGAAGACTTCTGGTGGTCCCAAACTTCTTCCATTTAAGGATTATGGAGGCTACTGTGCTCTTAGGTACCTTAAGCACTGCAGAAATTCTCTTGTAACCTTGGTTAGATGTGTGCCTTGCCACAATTCTGTCTCTGAGCTCCTTGGCCAGTCCCTTTGACCTCATGATTCTCATTTGGTCTGACATGCACTGTGAGCTGTGAGGTCTTATATAGACAGGTTTGTGCCTTTACAAATCAAGTGTTATGATTGAGTCACCGTAGGAGGCAGACACAAAAATAGAAGCTACGTCCAGAAAACCAGAGAAGTTGGCAACTATCAGATTGCAGACCCCTGAACCTATCAACACAACTAGCAGTAGCCGTGGGGGTTTCCTACGATGCCCTAGACCCCTCAATCACAGCCGGAGTGCTAAATAGCCTAAAGACAGAAAAGGAAATCTAAACTGCCCCAGAGCAGACCCCAAAGTAAAAGGCAGCCCCCAACATATAATGACGGTGAAGCAAGATGAAAAAACACTCACACAGATAGAAAGATAGACTGAGCAAAGACGTGGCCCAAGCTAACTAAACAGAACAGGAAAGGAAGGTTGCTGTCTGCAATCTGCCAAAACCCTATCAAAGACATAAGCCAACAAGCTGATATGAAAAAGACCCTGAAGCAGCTAGGCTTCAAAAACTAAATCAGCACTCAGGTATTTTCAGAAGACAGAGCTAAAGGAATTCAGCACACCCCAGCAGGGAATGGCAGAAATCCAGAAAAACAAAGCAAAACAAAGTCAAAGCACGAATGCAAAAAGCCGAGCAGAAAACTTAGCTTTAGAAGAGCAGGAATTCAGACTGGTCTCCGAGGATCCCACAGAGAAATCACCCGCAGGGCAGAAGGGCGTCGGCAGCCTTATATCCAGTCAGTAACTCCACTCAGCCAGTCATCATCATCAGACTCAGGTGTTTGATAATCAGGCTCACTATCTTTCTTTACCAGAAGAGGGAGTTCCTCGGGCCTCAGTAGTGAAGGGGAAAATGAACTCACAACATCAAGTCCTATAAGCTTAATTAAGCACAGCTGGACTCTAATGAAGGAGTAGAACCATCTCGAGGAGGGTCACAAGGAAATGGCAGCATGTGACTTAAATATGAGTGTCTGAGCAAAGGGTCTGAATACTTATGACCATGTGATATTTCAGTTTTTCTTTTTTAATAAATTTGCAAAAATTTCTACATTTCTGTTTTTTTCAGTCAAGATGGGGTGCAGAGTGCACATTAATGAGAAAAAAATGAACTTTTTTGAATTGTCCAAATGGCTGCAATGAAACAAAGAGTGAAAAATGTAAAAGGGTCTGAATACTTTCCGTACTCACTGTAAATCTCAAACAATCTCATCAAAATTTCTGACATTATTTCCAACATTTTTTTTATTAAAGGGAATCTGTCATCAGGTTTTTGCCATTTAATCTGAGAACAGCAAATATAGAAAGAGACTCTGATTCCAGCAATGCATCATTGACTGGGCTGCTTACTGTAGTTTTGGTAATATCAATAGAGGACTAGTAGACCTTCTGCCATGTAGTGCTCCACATTCCTAAGCTCTGTATAACCCCGCCCTCACCACTGATTGGTAGCTTTCTTACTATGAACAGTGTACAAAGAAAGCTGTGTGGGCGGGGTTATAGAGAGCTTAGTAGTCAGAGAACTGCTAGATCTGCAGCAGAGAAAATGGGGATTTTTATCAAAACTACAGCAAGGAGCAGAGTGAGTGATACATTGCTGGAACCAGGGTTTCTGCCCCTACATCATGCTGCTCTCAGATATTGTAGGAAAAAACTGGTTGTCAATTAAAGATTTAAAAGACATTTAAAGACATCTGGTCATAACAGAGAAGCAGCTTTAGTGCGACATTAGAAATAGGAGTATTACTACAGTACACATCTGCAATTTAAATACCCATCCAGAAAAGCAGCTTGACTTTCTATCTACAGTCTGCACATTCCTCGGGAAAACTATATTCTTTTATTACAGAAATCCGAACACAACAGAAGATAGAAACCTAATAAAACTCCCAGGATGTGTCTGGTGAGCAAGATATCCAGAGAAACAGTCAGGTCACAATATCTTAAAGCACAAGCGCTTGTTTTATGGTTTTATTTGCTGTTCATGTTACTCATCAGTTTTATTCGTGTTAACATTTATCCACTCTGCAATTATGTTAATTATGGAAAATATTAACGTTCTATTTTAGTTTTTAAATGTAGGTAAAAATTAGAGAGAGACAGTGGGAGTGAAGATTTTTATGATTTTTATGATTTTTACTTAAATTGCCAAAATTATAAAATATAACATTTAACATGTATTCATTCATCATATCGACAGAACTGTGCAACTGAGCAGTTCTGGCTGCCACAGAAACCGGGAACAGCTGCTCAGCATGATTGCCGGGCAGGGCCGGACTGGCCATCTGGCAATTCTGGCAAATGCCAGAAGGGCCTGTCTGGTCGTGGGCCACCTTGTCTGCTACGTTATTTACAGACTCGGTGTTCTCAAGACACCCATACTGTTAGGAGTTGTGACGGAGCACAAAGTCACTGACTCCGTCACTTACCACAGCAGGTGACCGTTGTCATTATAAATATCGGTCTTGTAGTAAATCTTGCTTTTCTCCATCCATGGTAATATTAGTAATATATTCCATCTGGTGCTTGTGCATTGGGATAACATGGGCCTGTGTGATTTCAAATGTCAGGGCTGAATTTCAGCCCCAGTCCGTAACTAGTGCCGGGTGTTGCACCCCCACCAATTACACATTGATGACCTATCCTAAAGATAGACCATCAATCGTAAAGTCCCAAACAACCCCTTTAATATACTGAACTCAGTTATAAAACACTATGCAGTAGGCTCCTAAGCTCCCTCTAGTGGTGGCTGCAGACACAATATTATAGGGTAAGATATACAGACAATCTGTCACCAAATTTAAGAATAGAAACTGCACACATTAAGGCTGTGTGTGCACACGTTGCGATTTTTAAGCGTTTTTGCCGCAATTTTCGCAGCGAAAACGCTTAAACAACACATACAGAACGCACTCCATGCATTCCTATGGCATTCCACACATGCTGTGCTAATGCTGCGATTTTTTTCCACGGCGGAATCGCATTGCAGAAAAAAACGCAGCATGCTCATTCTTTTTGCAGAATCGCCGCAATTCCGAAAAGAATTGCCGCAATTCTGCACCCATAGGAATGCATGAGATCCGCTTACTTGCCGCATGTGGCGATGCGATCCATGCATAATGTGAGCGTCTCATGTGCAGATGGTATCCACAGTGTGGAGGAGAGGAGATGGTCATCCAGGCCCTGGGTACCATATCCCTGTAAAAAAAAGAATAAAAATAGAAAATCGGGTTATATTCACCTTCCGGCGTCCAGCGCAGCCTTCCCAGGCCTCAGCGATGCTCCCGTTCCCAGTAATGCATTGTGGCAAGGACCTGTGATGACGTACGATCTCACGTCACCGCTACAGTATCGCGAGACTTTACGTCATCAAAGGTCTCGCAAGGAATTACTGGGAACGGGAGCATCGCTGAGGCCTGGGAAGGCTGCTTGGGACGTCGGAAGGTGAGAATATCACGATTTTTTATTTTTTTTATTTCTAACATTCTATCTTTTACTATTGATGCCGCATAGGCAGCCTCAATAGTAAAAATTTGGACACAGTCGTCAAACACTGTTTGACGAGTGTGACCAACCTGTCAATCACATTCCAAGCGATGCTTCAAATCGCTTGGAAAGTGCTTGAATTTCGCACGCGAAAATCGCGGGAAAAACGCGAAAAATACGTGCAAAAAAGGCGGAAAAAGACGCAAAAAACCCTGCACGTTTTTCCTCGGAAGAAGTGTGTTTTTTTTCTGCATACGTGGGCACATAGCCTAATAATCACATTTCTTTGACCTGATGAGGCTGGTCTACTTACCTAATTACTTTGAATAATAATAATAAATTTTATTTCTATAGCGCCGACATATTCCGCAGCACTTTACATTTCAGTGGGGACTTGTACAGACAATAGACATTACAGCTTTGAAAATCAATGGTAATGTGGATATATAATCCTGCCACTAAAATGAACATTTTATTAATTATTTCAGATTGGGGGGGAAGCAGTGAAATAAGGTTAAGGCTTATTAAACTGCATTTCATTAAACCCCAGATAAATCTGTAGAACTCCAATGGACCTAACATAAATTAAATAGGGCCACATATGGATCAACTATTGGGCAGCCAGACCTATTTTGGAAAATGAATCCCCATTTTGTACAAAGCATTTTTGTAGTTCTGCAAACCCAATTGTCAATATATTATTTATGTTATTTCTTAGTTCTAAAAAAATGAGAAAAACATTGTGCACACTATATAGCCTGATTGTTCGCCGCTAAAATGGTGCCAAAAACGTTTGTTTTAGGTTAGACCAACAATTGGTGAAGCTTTCAGAGGTCAAATGAAGCTTTCCCACCTTGTTCCTTTATTGCTAAGGTTTAGGAAGGACTGTACCCCCTTTTTGTAAACCAAAAAGTGGCTGTACACTTTTTGGTTTACACCATCACATCCAGGGGCAAATTTTGCATTAAAGCACTTAATTATATTTATGCACTATCAATGAGATAGATAGGAAAGTCAATGTCTGGAGGACATATGGCTGACCTGCCGGAAGTACAGTGTTAGGCTAGTTTCACATTTGCGTACCCTGGAGATGCGGACGTCCTCAGTGAAGCTCCGCCCACGGCTGCATCTCCTCCGGTCAGCTCCTCCTCCGTCGGCATGCGGCTGCATGCGGCCTGCGTACCCTATCTTTAGCATTCGGTCCACAGGCCATGCCACAGTATGCGGATGCCGCCGCATGCGTCGTTTTGACGGTGCGGTGACCGCACCAAAATGCAACACGCCGCACCGTCAAAACGACCCATGCGGCGGCATCCGTATACTGCGGCATGGCCTACATACTGAATGATAAGGATAGGGTACGCAGGCCGCAGGCAGCCGCATGCCGACGGAGGAGGAGCTGACCGGAGGAAGTGCAGCTGAAGCGATGGCCGGGGGACCACCACGATGCAGGGAGACTATGGTACACAAGATGAGGTGCAAGCAACAAAGGGTTCATTTATTTACAGGCAAGGAATGCAGTGTTAGGAAAGTGTAAGCAGGGGTATGCAATGACATAAATAAATTTATAAAAGTGATATTCTCTAGCTGGGCTGTACAAATGGCACGAAGCACCAACTATTACAGATCAGTGTATTTTGCAAAAGGTAAAACAATGCAATACAGTGCAGTATGCTGCTACTCTAACTATAATCTATCTGGCCACTGCTACTCCGGCCGCAGGGCCTCTGTGCTCTGTCTATTGCAGCCTATCCTAAGCCCTAAACATGTGCGCACATGGAGTTAACACTCACAGTAGTTGGTATCTCAGTCCATTCCCGGGGCCCCTGAAGCTTTGCAAGATAGTGCGCACTTCTTCCTGGAAGCTCTGTTTTCCTTGTGTGCAAGTGCAATGATGCTCCTAGGAACGATGGATTCCTCCTCAGGGTCCCTTTCTTGTCCTTTCTTCGTGGCTTCTCACGGCAAGACAGGAAAGCCACCTTTTAATCCCCAGAATAGTTTACAAAGTCACAGTCGCAGACTAAACGTTCTTTTCCTCACAGCTCATGCAGGCACACCTGCTTCCTGCAGAAATCTCGGGTCTCTCCTACACAAAAAAAGCAGCCCCTCCCCTTTGTCAACTGGCAGATGAAACCAAACAGCCTTTACAGCAGGGAAGTGCAGAATGTCCCACTGCTCTAACCAAGGGGGTGCTGTCTCTTAAAGGGGCAGCTTGTCTCTACCATCCATAGCACTGCCATCCCCTTACACAGCCGTGGGCGGAGCTTCACTGAGGACGTCCGCATCCCTCCACAGCTCCAGGGTATGCAAATGTGAAACTAGCCTTAGGTTGTTTGCCTACTGGATCAACCATGCTGTACTTGGAACAGAAAAACATCATAGTTATTAAAAGTGTTATCTGGGATGTTGTTTTTTTGGCTATGGGACTAAGCATTTACCAGCTATTAGTTGCTAACTATCTTCTTCTTCTGCCCTGTGCCCATCTTTTCCAGCTCAGAGTGGTCATCGACGGCTTCTGTCATTGATTCTCCTGCTTCTGATGCTGCCATGTCAACAAAGCAGCTTCTTCTCTTCCGTTCTTCTGTATTGACGGGGCGTCAATGCTGATGTCAAGCTGATTGACAGCCAGCTCAATGTTGCCTAAATGTGCGCAGTGATACCCCTTCGACAGAGCCGACTGGTAGTGAAATAGGTGCTCTGTTGACATGAGGTCAATTGAAGCCGGCGAATCAGCACCTGAGCTGGAATGCACTGTCACAGGGGACAATAGGCTAATAATTCATAATAAATAAGAAAAGAAGCTTGGCACTGTCAAAAAATTAAAGGACTGTGAAATTCATGGACTCGCCCTCTGGCTGAAGGACATAATCCGTGGGTAGTTAATTAACAACAATTTGCCAGTAAGTTTTTAGCTCCATATCCAAAAAAATCCAAAGTCCTGGATAGCCTCTTTAATTTTCACACATGTCAGCATACATTACTTATAATAATTGGGGGCTCATTGTAATAATCAAAGTGGCCCCTACTGGTTTTTGCCGACCAAGACAAAAATGCTTTGAACAGCTTTTCTACTTTGTACACTTTCCATGACCCTTTGAGCAAATGGCCCACCCTTCCATATTTTCTATTCAGCTCCTCGTGGGTGGGGAGTTTCATCTTTTAAGAAGATACAAGCCCATCAAGTTTAACCCAAAACCTAATGTTGTGTTCTACGCAGTTTTTCACAAACGGTTCAGCAAAGCTTATAGGAGACTTTTTTGTATAGAGCCCAAAAACAGCCCCATGGTGTGAACATCCTTGCAAATATTCCAACAATAGCTCATTAAAAGAAAACCCCGCGTCTGTCCATAAAATAAAAGAATTTATTAAAAAAAAGTATGAAATATTTTGCTTTAATTAAGGTTTAAATGCAAGCATTATGTAGACATTGGAATCACGGGTTGGTGTGGGTGTATTAAATCACCTAAAAGCATTATTTTTAATATTGTATAATCCTTTTCTGAACTTTTTTTTCTTTTTTCCTTTCAAAAGAAAATTAATAAGTGTTTTTTTTTTTTTTTTTTTTTCAAAAATAACCCCAGTGTATAAATTAATATAAACATCAATACAATCTTTTAATCTTGATTTCTTCAGACGGTGTTCAGGGCTTTTAAGAACATCAAATGAGCACAGCCGTGTATAAATCAGATAGTTACTTAAGAGTATGAGTAGTTTGGGGTGGAGGGGTGGGAGGAGGAGCGCTCAGATTCTTAGCGTACAAATGTCGTCCTTCCGTCTAAATTTGGTTGAATGGCACAGGTGGTGGACTTACCTCCTAGATGGCGTTCTATTGAGCCTGCCATAAAGGAAACAGAATCCAGCATTGTTTGCCGGCAGGATTTATGGGCTTTTCTAATTATTTACGACTTTATAAAGTGCAAGCCACAAATAATTCCCAGGCTAATGTAATTGAGGGTTGGAACCTGGCGTGTGGAAACTGTTCTCCTTGGAATAATAAAAAGAAATGAAAAGGAGATTTCATCTTGGTGTGTAACTTAATAAAGAGGCTCTTTGAATCTGATCAAAGCTCTAACAAAGTCTCCACTTCGGGCCATGTGGAAGGGTTAAGGAGATACACAGAGCTTGTATGGCTTTCGGAGACACATGACGTATCTTAGACACTTTGCTATCTCATTTTCCAATGCCAAACTACCACTATGAGATCAAGGAAGACGGTAACTACAGCGCCAGGTATTAATAATACGAGTTGCATTTCATAAAGGATTATGCATATACTACAGCTGTGGACCGTTATGGCTCCTTCTTTAGCAAACCGAGCTGACTGTGTGAAATATAATTGGGTAGAAAATGTTTAGCACATGCACCATAGACAAACCTAGGGCACAGATGTCTACGAGATGCAGCTACTTAAATGGTAAGCGTCTGTCAAAAAGTATTCTGTCTGCTTCAACAAAGTTAGAAACTACACAATGCTATGTACCAAAGGAGAAACACGACTTTTCACAATTTCTATTGACGGTTGTGGTTGAGTTACGGATATGTAGCCCACGGTGTTGTATTGAACCTATAGTCATGTATGGTAGGTCCCATATATTTTATCTTGAGTGCCATGTAGTTCATTACTGAAAGGAACACTAAACCTAGAAATAAGGGTTTAAATAGAGCAAGAAAAATAGCTGTTCTCACTCTTTCTAAGGGCTCATTCACAAGTCCGATTTTTCCACGAACAAGAAAAACGTACCAATTATTCAGATCAGATTTTGATCAGAGTTTGGTCAGAGTATCGTCTGTTTTTAGGGAAATAAAAAAGGAAAAGTTTCTTCACCTTCTCCATTCTGACAGTCAGTGAAAATCGGACCGTATTTGGAAGTCATCTGAGATGCGTCCTATATCTTCATGTTCACATTGAATTGCATTGTTGATTTGATCTGACCCTGTCAAAAGTGGACATGTCGCTAATATTTTCCAAGGATCACTCATTCTGGGGAAAAAAATCTGTATATGTTCATAGCCCAATAGAATATCTAAAGTATGAGCGTTATTCATGAAAACCGTCGATAGCACTCGAACGTGAAGACAAAACTTAATATAAGTGAGGTTAGATGCCAAAAAAGGGGTGAATGGGAATCACTCTAGTAGAATTACTATGTAAACTTTATACACTTCTATAGGTTGGGATAGGCTTCATATTTCTTGGTTTGACTGGCTTCAAGATTTCAAAAATGGTCCATCTTCATGTAAAATTAATACTTTCATCTGGCAGGGTGGAACGTTCTTGCCAACAAAATGACAACTCATAATCCTGAATTGAAAGGTGGTGCCAAACTGGGACTTGACATCCCAAATCTTACCAAGTGGTTTAGTGGCACGTTGGTAGCCTATGGCTGCCGGACCAGAGCCCAATGAACCTTCTCCTACCTGCTGGTATCTCCAGCTCCTCTTCTGGTTAGTAGACTTGACAACATTTCAGGCATGCACCACCCCACAATGAACACATCACGGTGGGCCTACAAGCAAAAAGTGGTTCCGGGGATGTATGCAGGAAGGAAGAGCTTCATAAGTGTCTGGGCTGGAAGTCAAGCGCTACCAAAGTGGACACTAGACCAGAGTCCAGCCTCAACACTAATAGAGAGGTAAATAGATATCAGACTCTCATTAGAATATCTACAAAATCATATACGGTATTCTGACATTTCTTTGTCCTGCTTTGCAAACAGTTCTACACCCATTGCACCAATGAAATCAATGTGACTCCCTTTCTGGCCATTGTATGGAAATTATGCAGTGTGATCAATACAATGATCAGAGTTGAAGGAATCTAAGTGATTTGTTAAAGAATATGTTAATAGAAAATTCCCATAAGAAATATAAAAAAAAAGATTATTTCAGTAAAGGATGATTCCTCAGTCTACAATGTATTGTGTGTCACCCAACGGTGGATTCAGATATTCTGACAAGTGGTTCTCATTTGCAAAAAAAAAAAAGCTTCTTTCTGTGGACATTAATCCCGCCACAAACATGCAGAAACAGATAAATAAAAAGTGCACCGTGCTCAGTTTTGTACCTGAAAAGGTCTATAAATAAGGTTTCAGAGAAAAGCTCAGCTGATTGATGATGATACAAACAACTGCAGTTGGAAGGTGCTCGGCTCTCCCGAGGCTCTATTTGAAGTATTGAGATTCACACAAAATCCATCACTTTTCTGGGACTGCAGCTCTAATTCACATAAAATGAAAGCACTGGACAAAGAGTGAGATGGAAACTGGAGATAACCAGAGACGGGAAACAAGACGAGGCATGGATTTTTAATTTCTCAGTCCGAACTAGATGAAATGATAGAGATGCCGAACTTTGAAGGTCAGGCAGATTCTGTCTGACACTGGTAATTTTTACATAGCAGAAAAAAAACATCTGCTCTTACCAATGTGGAGCTAAACTCCCCGATCTCATGGTGTACAGCTACAATTCACCTATCGTGACGCTCAATCGAAAAACCTCCTTTCAATTAACAGAACAAATTTACAGGATGTAAAATGGATACACTACTGTATGAAATGTTTAGCTGAAGCATAGAATCCACTTGCCTACTATAAGATTCTCCACATGTCACCAAAACATGACCCATTAAGGCATGGGCTCCACGAGATCTCTGAAGGTATCCTGTGGTATCTGACCACATCAAGACATTATTAGCACATTCTTTAATCTCAGTAAGTTGTACAGTGAGGTCTTTGTGAACTGGACTTGGTTTTTACCAGGACATCCCAAAGATGAATGATTGGAGTAAGATCTGGAGAATTTGGGCAGCTAGTAATCACCTCATTGTCAAGTCATGAATTAACTCATTTTCATGTTACTCAATCCAATACTAAACATTTGTATTGTGAGCATTATTCTGCCAAAAAAGGGAATATGGCTGTCATGAAGCAATGCTATTTGTCTGTAGCAATGTTTGGGGAGGAGAACATTTCCAACAAACTACCATTACTCCACTGGCTTGTTTCCCTACAAGAATCTTTGAGACTTGGGCACTCATCTGGTTGCCAGTTGACCGGTTGTCCTCTCCATGACCAATTTTTAATTAACCCTTGCATATTAAAAGCACCTCACCCCACATGCCATTTTGGATATACTCTGACACAGTTGTCTTTCAAAACATTGCCCTTTTCAAAGTCACTCAGATCCTGATGATTGTCCATACCATATTTGATGCTCCCACCGCAAGTTTACGAACTGACTTGCCCAATAATTCCCAACCCTCGACATCACCATTGTCATTAAAGAATCAATACAATTTTCAGCTATTTCAGTGTTATGACTAAGTAATGTCCTTCATACAATGCTATTTTTCTCATAAAAAGATACCTTTATGGTACCTAGTGGACCCCACTGTAAGGCAGATAGGTTTGTTGGGCACCAGTGGTGTTGTCCATGTGATAGATCTGGCACAGCATTGTGGTGTCCATTTCTCATTGGAACATGCTTTGTATTTATAATGCTATGTACACTTTACTAATATTTTGCCATGAATGTCATAATTTTCACTGACAGCCTATTCGTGGATGCATTACACACAGCCTAATGCAGATTAGTGTAATTTCAGTGCTGTGCCTTGTATCTTGCTGTCTGGGCAATCCTATGAGGCTCCTAGCATAGTCCTAACATGGAAAGTACAAGAGAACACAAGAGAAATGCAAAAGATAAATGCCAAGTGAATGCTTCAAAATCGGAATTTTTGTCCATAAACCCCACTGTGAAGGTTTGATCTGTGCTGGGCTCCGGCTGGGAGCTGTCAATAACCATAGTGATTATTGAAAAACACAGTTTGACCGATGAGGCCTCATTTGTATTCTCTTAAGGTTTTGCCTGTTCTGTGTTCTGTCTGCACAGAGGCCTCTCGCTGCGATGTCATCTAGGACTGTGCTCCATCTGCTGCTCATAATGTCTGATTCTTGCATTTTTGCTTGAATAACACTGATTATAGAAATAGCTAAGTGTTCTACATGAGACTGTAAAATGTGACGACATGTCTACGGGAAAAGACTAGGAAAGTTGATCTTTAATATTTCTATGAGATTTATATACAGTAGGTAAAATAGTATGTGGGGCACAGACGATCTGCAGATGTGTCCATCTTTAACTTTTTCAAAACTTTATGAAAGGCTCCAAATTCTCACTAAATATTAAAGGGTAGGTTCAGATCTTATTTATTGATAGGTAGAAAAGGCAAAGGGATCTAGCTCCACAGACAGCATCATCATTAAGGGTGGTATGAGCATCTGAAATGCGTGGATGTTCTTTGCATGAGGTTTTTAACCATCCACTTTATATTTACTAACTTAATAAAGAAGATTGCTCGTCCATGGAGCTGGATCCTTTTCTCTTTTCTACCGCCATAGAAGCTCACCCGTGCTCCGGATCGTAAAGGAATGTGACAGCGGTGAGCTGGATTTCCTTATCCCTTGTCCACGAGTTGGACACCACTAGTCTGACATTGATGACTATAGTAAGGATAGGTGATGACTAGTGATGAGCGAGTATACTCGTTACTCGAGATTTCTCGAGCATGCCTAAATACATGTGGGGATTGCCTGTTTGTTAGGAAATCCCCACATGTATTCAGGCTGTCTAGCAGCTGCAAATCATACATCTACGGCGACAGAAACTAAATCTCCGAGAACATCCAAATACTCGGAGATCACCCGAGCATGCTCGAGAAATCTCGAGTAACGAGTATACTCGCTCATCACTAGTCATCACTCATCACCCATCCTTACTTTAGTCATCCATATCAGATAAGTGGTGTCCAACTCGTGGTGCTCCCACTGATCAACTGTTTGCAACTACAATGGCTTCATGTGAACAGCGTACGGTTCCACTCCATATACCATCTAGTGGCTGTTTTTCAATTTGGTCTATATCTCGTCTCAATTCAAACCTTAACTAATGACTTCAACATCAATTCCCAGGATGAGAAAGACTAAACACTAAGACGCCACTTATGGCTCTTACACTGTATATACCCATAACGATCGACCTCTCACTAAAGGAAGGAATGTCCTCCTTGGTGTGTCCCCAGAGACAACCCCCTAGTACTTTGCAGGTGTTATCGGTCATGTCTCCTACTCACACCTTCTGTTGTTGTTTTGAGGAACGTGATCTCATCTAGGTTACATTGCATTGCCGAAGCTTGCATTTCTCCAGAACGTGTCGAGATGCTGTCAGCTGAAAGCTTTGGCAGCTCTCTTAAATAAATAAAATTGATCATAGCTGGGGGCAGTGTCAGTATAGTAGCACATCTCCTCTTTCCAGAAGATTGCCAGCAAATTTTTTCCTATACTCATGCAGTTTACAAAATTTGAAACGCGAAAGATCAATTTGCGTTTTAATTTACTAAATGAGGAGGTTATCATTGTAGAAAAACCTCTGAACTTATAAATACGGAACACTAAAAGGGTCAAAAACTTTAGCTTAATAGGTGGTGGCGTGAAAATCTTTAAAGGGGTCAATAAACGTTTTATTACCGGTTCTAGGTGGGTTTTTCATGGTTTGCAATAAAATACAACATTGATTAGCAAGAGTGTTAAACAAGTTTCCAGCCTTACATCCTTTAAGTGCTTGGTAACTAAGGGGCTATCCTTCTTGAGGGAGGTGGGGTTCCAATAAATCACATTCATTGTCTTTATTTTCTAGATGTTGCAAGATTGAAGTGGAAGATTGCAATCAGCCCCCTTCCATCATATGAGTAAAATCCAAAAAGAAATGCATCCAACTTGGCAAAACTATACAAATGCAAACAAGCGAACAACGTAAAAAATGGCAAGATAACAAAAATAGAAAAAACATTTATTCTGCCTCATACACAATAGCTATGTTACAATAAAGATCTATACCAGGTATAGTACTGTAAAAAGCAGCTTCTTTTCTGAAAAAATATAAAACACACCAAAAAAACACTGCAGTGATGCCATGTGTGAACACATCCATAGGCAGAGCAAACTTTTTCATATTATTTTCTTCCCCTTTTTACCAATTTGGACACATTCTACATCTTTGTACTTGTGAAGTCGATGATTGATTCCGGTCGGGTTTCTTGCCATTTTCTTGCTAAAACTTTAATAGTAGCAAATATGGAAGAAAGGGTTTTATTCTTTTACTGGAATAGACAATTATGATCTGCCCTTACCATAAACCAGCAATATATAATTGAGTCTATCAGGACCCACACTGATCCGTAGAGTGGAAGGACCCTTATTAATGGAACCTGTCACCAGAATACATGCTATTAACCTGCAGATATGGGGTTAATCTGCAGGCTAATGGCGTTATTATGCTGCCCACTGTCCGCACATAGCCGAATGCTGCGGGGAGAAAATGAGCTTTATTCCCCTCGGCAGCATTCCGGTTTCAGTCACTGGTGCGGCGTCGGCGCGGGTTTCGTCACTGCTGTGAGCATAGAGAGCGGCATCTGTAACTGTGTCACCGGCTCTGACTGACAGCCGGACCCAATGCAGAGTGAGAGTCAATCAGGACCGGGAGTGTGGTTACAGCCGCCGCTCTCTATGCTCACAGTGGTGACTGAACCCGCACCAGCACCACCCCCTGTGATTGAAACCGTAACACCACCGGGAAGAATAAAGTTCATATTCTCTCCCAGTGTTTGGATAAGTGCCGGCGCCAAGAAGGTTAATAATGCTATTAACCTGCAGATTAATCCCATATCTGCTGGCTAATAGTCTTTTTTTTCTGGTGACAGGTTCCCTTTAATTTTAATTTGAGTGAAGCTCTTCAATCCATAGACGTGGCCACTGTTACCTTTCTGCAAAATTGGTTAAGGACTCCAATAATTTCAATGCCTTATTTCGATATGTCATCAAAATGCTCCATAGGCTGCAATTGATATCACAACCAATGGGCGGCCACACACAGACACCAATATCGTAGACGTCTCCTGACAGAGTATCACAAAATCATATTTTTTGTATGAAGCTGGTAATTTTGATCAGGACATTTCATGATAGGCTGAGACAAAGGAAAATGTAATGAAGAACTCAACTGCGCTCTGATTCTGTCTATAGTGAATGAATGCCAAGACGGCACATATTGATATTGTCTATGCACAGCCCGGGCCAGATACATATTTCATTATCACGCATTACTTTTAGATTGTGCTTAAGTACATAGATGTCAAATAAATTGTTATCTTACATTTTGGGGATTACATGCCTCATGCCTCGCTGCCTCCTCTTTCTCATCAACCCTTCCCCCATCCACCGTCCATTAATTTAATCAGATTGTAATGAGAATCATATTGGTGTTTGACTTGCCGACCTGGACAGACATCTGATTAATTGGAATCTCTGCAAAGCATGACTAATCTGTGCAGGATGACCCCGCGCCGCACAACAGTACATTACCTCTCCCAACCAGTAAATATTTTGATACAGGGAAAACCGCCGGCTCTTGTGTCAGCTTTCAATAAATCTTTTTCTGAATAACCTGAAGATCCTCTGCAGCTCTCATGAAGCAATTTTTCACAAATGGTCGGTGATGTTCCCAACGTATGTAGCATATATTACAAGGGACATTGCATATTACCGCCATACAGTACCAGAGAAGCCATCAGATTGTCTATACAGTGAGATTTATTATGCTGATCGTTAAATACAATTTACTTCATAGAATCAAACATGATTGTCCTTGGACAATGTCAAAAGAAGACGATAATTGCTGTAGCTTATTAGTTATGCCTCCATAGCCACCCAAGCCAAAGGACCATGAAACATTTTTTTTTTATTCAGGCCAGAGATAGCGTGATATATTGGGGTTCTAGTAGCCTTCAGTCAATTTGGAGAATTTCTTAAAGTGGTTTTATGGTTTAAAAGAAGTGATGCGAGTGATAGAGTCTTCTTATAGTGTCCCTGTAGATTCAGACATTTTTGAATGGTGGGGTCTCGCAGCTGAGACCCTGACCGGTTACTAAAACAAGGGCTGAGTGATGTGCTCCTTGGGCTGTGCCAACTTTGTTCCAACTTCGCTGCTTCACCTTGGGCCTCTTTCAGACGTCAATGTGTCTGATACTGACGTGTGCCACAAGTATTACACACACGGACACGGATATCTCCAGTACTGTTTTTGCCGGTACAGTAAATATCAGGATGTGTGAAACCGGTCTTAGAGATGCGACCAGAATTTTGTATTGATGATTCATTGATTCTTCCGAATTCTCAACTGGAATCTCTTAGGAGAACCGATCTGATGAGGCACCTCCACTTCAGTGCTTGATGGGGATCTCCGCAGCTTCACTAAGACATGTCAGAAGTTGGCAGAAACTATAGATACACCTTAAGGCCTCTTTAACACATCCTGATATTTCCGGTACCGGAGATATCCGTGTCTGTGTGTGCATGTGTCTGTGTGTGTAATACGTGCGGCACACATGTGGCAACCATGTGCCGCATCAGTACCACATGGATGGCCGCCGGGAAGGTGCTACAGTAAGCGCTGTTCCCCGGCAGCAGGTGCTGAAGATGGCTCTCAGCATTCTCCCCTGCTCTGACGGCGATCGGCGCAAGCAGGGAAGAATGCTGAGCGCTGTCTTCAGCACCTGCTGCCGGGGAACAGCGCTTACTGTAGCGCTTCTTCCCCGGTGCCGATGTGCTTCACACGGAGGACATCAATGTGTGTTCTCAGTGTGCACGTGTGCTGGACGTTTTGCCGTCCATGTTGCCGGAAAAAACAGACTTGTCAGCTTGTTTTGCCCACAGACACACGGTCCTTGGAAATACACTGACGTGTGCACAGACCCCTTCATTTGACTGGTTCTACATGTGTCAGTGTCTCCAGTACGTGTGAAAACTGTCACCACATATACTGGACACACTGGCATGTGAAAGAGGCCTAAGGTCAAGTTCACATGTTCATTTTTTGGCCAATATTTTACCTCAGTATTTCTAAGCCAAAGCCAGGAGTGGGTGATAAATCCAGAAGTGGTGACATGTTTCTATTATACTTTTCCTCTGATTGTTTCACTCCTGGTTTTGGCTTATAAATACTGAGGTAAAATACTGACCAAATACTCAATATGTGCACACGGCGTCAATGTATGATCCCAAGTGGAACCATGGCTGTTGATAAGAGGACCATGTCCTTCAATGCCTAGTGTCCCCGATCACTGTCAATAGAGTCTTGCTTCAGACTCTTAACCTCTTCGCGCCATGGATAATTTATGCTTTTTGTTTTCGTTTTTTCCATCCCTTCTTCCAAGAGCCACCATAACTTTTTTTTTTTTAGTTTTTTGTCCACATGGTCACACGAGGGTTTGTTTTTTGCCGGACAAATTGTACTTTTGAATGACACAATTTGTTTTATCACGATGTGATGCAATAGAAAGCAATTCTAAGTGAGATGAAATTGCAAAATAGAAGCACAATTCCATAATTATTATTATTATTTGTTTTTTAATTATTTACTATGTTAACTATGCAATAAAACTGACCTGGCAAAATGATTCTCCAGGCCGTATGATTATACCAAACATTTATAGATTTATATTTATTTAAGTGGTGAAAAAAATTTTGTAAAAAAAAAAATTAAAAAGTGCCATTTTCTGAGGACTTTAATGTTTTAAATTTTCGGGATGTGGGGCTGTATGAGGGCTGCATTTTATTTTAGTGTTGTGGCTGCCAAAAAAAAATGTATTTCTGGGGTTTTGATTTTTTTTCATGTGACGTCATTTACCAATTGGATTAATTTACTTTATATTTTTTTTTTTATTACTTTATTTTTAATGGGGAAAAAGTGGAGTGATTTGAACTATTGTATATTTTTAATAACTTTTTTCATGTCCTACTGTATTTAACCCCTCTCCTTCATTGGACGTAATATTCGTCCATGTGCCCTAGGCCCTAATTACCATGGACGGAATATTACGTCATAGCGACAAGCGGCGCCCACGTGGTGAACGCCACTTATCGCGGCCGGGTGTCAGCTAATTATCATAGCTGACACCCGGCACAATGTGTCAGGGGCGGTCACGGACCGCCCCGACACGTTAACCCCTTGTACACCGCGATCAAACACGATCGCGGTGTATCGGGGGTTAAAGGGAAGCAACAGCAGGGAAGGGGCTCCCTCCGTGCTTCCCTGAGCCCCCCATGGCAGCGCAATGTGCAGCGCTGCTGGGGGGGCTCCTTTCCTGCAGGTCCCTGGATCCAATATGGCGGCGGGGACCTCCGGGGGCCTGCAGGAAGCTGGCTTCCTCACTGCCCGCAGAGCGCAGGCATGAGGAAGCCTGTGCAGTGCCTGTGACAGATCGCTGATCTGTCACAGCGATCTGTGATGTGACAGATCAGCGATCTGTCACATGACAGTTATGTCCCCCCTGGGACATTGTGATAAAGTAAAAAAAAAAAAAAAGTGTAAAAATAATTTTAAAAAAATTGTTAAATAAATAAAAAAAAAAATATTCCCCAATAAATTCATTTTTTGGAAATAAAAAAAAAACCAATAAAAGTACACATATTTGGTATCGCCACGTCCGTAACGACCTGCCCTATAAAACTGTCTCATTAGTTAACCCCTTAAGCGAACCCCTTAAAATATAAAAATAAAAAACGAAGCAAAAAATAATGATTTATTATCATACACCGAACAAAAAGTGCAATAACGCGCGATCAAAAAGACGCATATAAATATCCATGGTACCGCTGAAAACATCATCTTGTCCCACAAAAAACGAGCCATCATACAGCATCATCAGCGAAAAAATAAAAAAGTTATAGCTCGCAGAATAAAGCAATGTAAAAATAATTATTTTTTATATAAAATTGTTTTCATTGCATAAAAGCGCCAAAACATAAAAAAAGACATAAATGAGGTATCACTGTAACCGTACTGACCCGAAGAATAAAGCCACTTTATCAATTTTATCGCACGTGGAATGGCATAAACGCACCACCCAAAAGAAATTCATGAAAAGCTGGTTTTTGTAAATTCTGCGTCCCAAAAAACGAAATAAAAAGCGATCAAAAAAGTCACGTGCCCGAAAATGGTACCAATGAAAACGTCAACTCGCCCCGCAAAAAATAAGACCTCACATGACTCGGTGGGTCAAAATATGGAAAAATTATAGCTCTCAATATGTGGTGATGCAAAAACTATTTTTACAATAAAAAGCGTCTTTTAGCGTGCGACAGCTTCCAAATATAAATACCGCCATAAATAGTAAATCAAGCCCCCGTTATCACCCCCTTAGTTAGGGAAAAATAATAAAATTAAAAAAATGTATTTATTTCCATTTTCCCATTAGGGTTAGGGCTAGAGCTAGGGCTAGGGTTAGGGCTAGGGTTAGGGCTAGGGCTAGGGTTAGGGCTAGGGTTAGGGTTTGGGCTAGGGTTAGGGGTGTGTTGGCGTTAGGGTTGGAGTTAGAATTGGGCGTTTCCAGTATTTGCGCACATCAGGTGCTCTCCAAACGCAACATGGCGTCTGATCTCAATTCCAGCCAATTCTGAGTTGAAAAAGTCAAATGGCGCTCCTTCCCTTCCAAGCTCTGCCATGCACACAAACAGTGTTTTACCCCCTCATATGGGGTATCAGCCTACTCAGGACAATTTGCAAAACAACTTTTGGGGTCCTATTTCTCCTGTTGCCCTTAGGAAAATAAAAAAATTGGGGGCAAAAATATCATTTTTGTGGAAAAAATATGATTTTTTTATTTTCCACGCCTCTGCATTATAAACTTCTGTGAAGCACCTGGGGGTTCAAAGTTCTCACCACACATCTAGATAAGTTCCTTAGGGGGTCTAGTTTCCAAAATGGTGTCATTTGTGGGGGGATTCTACTGTTTTGGTACATCAAGGGCTTTCCAAACGCGACATGGTGTCCGATCTCAATTCCAGCCAAAAAAGTCAAATGGTGCTGCTTCCCTTCCGAGCTCTGCCATGCGCCCAAATAGTCGTTTACACCCTCACATGGGGTATCAGCTTACTCAGGACAAATTGCACAATAACTTTTAGGGTCCTGTTACCCTTGGGAAAATAAAAATTGGGGGTGAAAAGATCATTTTGTGGAAAAAATATGATTTTTTAATTGTACCGCTGTACGTTATAAACTTCTGTGAAGCCCTTGTGGGTTCAAAGTTCTCAACACATATCTAGATAAGTTCCTTGGGGGGGTCTAGTTTCCAAAATGGGGTCACTTGTGGGGGGTTTCCACTGTTTAGGTACATCAGGGGCTCTCCAAACGTGACATGGCGTCCAATCTGAATTCCAGCCAATTTTGCATTGTAAAAGTCTAACGACGCTCCTTCCCTTCTGAGCTCTGCCATGCGCCGAAACAGTGGTTCCCCCCCCCCACATGTCAGGTATCAGCGTACTCAGGACAAATTGCACAATAACTTTTGCAGTCCAATTTCTCCTGTTACCCTTGGTAAAATAAAAAAAATTGAACATGAAGTATTTTTTTTGTGAAAAAAAGTAAAATGTTCATTTTTTTTTAAATATTCAAAAAATTCCTGTGAAGCACCTGAAGGGTTAATAAACTCCTTGAATGTGGTTTTGAGCACTTTAAGGGGTGCAGTTTTTAGAATGGTGTCACTTTTGGGTATTTTCTGTCATATAGACCCTTCAAAGTGACTTCAAATGTGATGTGGTCGGTAAAAATAAAATCGTGTTGCAAAAATGAGAAATCGCTGGTCAACTTTTAACCCTTATAACTTCCTAACAAAAAAAAATTTTGGTTCCAAAATTGTGCTGATGTAAAGTAAACATGTGGGAAATGTTACTTACTAAGTTTTTTGTGTGCCATATCTCTGTGATTTAAGGGCATAAAAATTCAAAGTTGGAAAATTGCAAAATTTTATAATTTTTTGCCAAATTTCCGTTTTTTTCACAAATAAACGCAAGTTATATGAATGAAATTTTACCACTAACAAGAAGTAAAATATGTCTCGAGAAAACAATGTCAGAATCATCGGGATCCATGGAAGCCTTCCAGAGTTATGGCTTCATAAAAGGACAGTGGTCAGAATTGTACAAATTGGCCCGGGAGTTAACGTGCAAACCACCCTTGGTGGTGAAGGGGTTAATAGTTCCATTAGAGGACTTGAAGCTGTGATCTCCGGATTGCTTGTACTATGTATAGGGTAGCGTATCATAGCGAAAATCACATTCTCCTATGGAGGTCAGCTAAAAGCGATGACGTCACGGGAGTGCTGATGGGCGCTTAGAGTGGAGCACCTGTAAGGAGGTGGTGGGGAACCTCATGTGCCTCCTCTCTCCAGGGCGCTGTTCACACAGTCATCTGCGGCACCTCATGGCTTATTAATATAAGTGTGGTCTTCTAATGTTATTAATGTAATATGTAATGTTTACATATTGTAATGTTATGTACTGTCTCTAGGATAGGTCTTAGGAATAGGAACATAGGTAGTGTAATGCAGTAGTGATGTAGCATAGAGGAGAGCATGTTAAAGGTAGGAAATAGCATAGAATAGGTTAGGAAATAGGCGGCACAGGGATTAACTTACTGGGAGGGGAAAAACAGAGCAGGGACTTGTAGTTGGGTTGCTTCCTGGTTGTGGTCAGACGCCCGGGCAGCCTGCCCACGGGTATGACGTGTGAACAGTGATAGAGCAGAGGATTATAGCCGTGGGGATAAAGCTGTTGTAGCAGTAAGGGGCCCAGCTCCATAGGACCTTCCCCAATCAGGATCTAGGGTCTATGACCGTGGCGGGAGCTGCAATGGAAGTGTTCCTGAATCCTGGCACCTCTTCCCACTGGAGCCAGACAAGAGCCTGATAAGGAGCTGGTGACGGGAAAAAACAGGAGGGACAGGGACTGTCCAAAAGATACAGCGGAGATTGACAGGCAGAAGAAGCTGCTAGTAAGAACAGGGCCTGTCCGGATGACAGGGAAAGAAAGGAAGATGACTCTGTATGTGATGTGTGCTGCCAATGTAAAGACTGTTTTAAGCTACACTGTTGAACAAGAACATGGCGTACAGAGTGATATATGAACTTATGCATCAGAGGCTGAAGTAACAGGGATCGCAGGGACTCCAGCAGCTGAAGTGAGTACAGTACTGCATGCAGAGCTGACAGGACTTGTTGTTTCATCTGTGAGGCGCCAGGGTGTGGGAACAGAACAGCCAATTGCCACAACTTCCACCCTGGCTGCCTTACACACCAACCTGCCAACATGCCATAACCATATAAGCCAAAACCAGGAGAGGAACAATCAGAGGAAAAGTATACTACAGTAGAAACACTTCACCACTTCTGGATTTATCACCCACTCCTGGTTTTGGCTACAAATACTAAGGTAACATACTGACCAATTACTGATCTAGTGTGACCTTGGCCTTAGTATTACACTCAGGAAGTGCAGAAACATTTGACTTCATAATCATTAGTTTATCTAACAAATCTCCAGTTTTGAAACCCTCTAGAGGAATTTACATACATGTGTGAATGATATTCACATTTTTGCTCCTTACTCAAATGACTTCTTAATATATACAGTTGTGCTCAAAAGTTTACATACCCCAGCAGGATTTTTGCTTTCTTGGCCTTTTTTCAGAGATGATGAATGATAACACCAAAACTTTTTTTCCACTCATGGTTAGTGGTTGAGTGAAGCCATTTATTGTCAAACTATTGTGTTTTCTCTTTTTAAATCATAATGACAACCCAAAACATCCAAATGACCCTTATCTAAAGATCACATAATGTGGTGATTTTGGCTTGATAACATGCACAGAAGTTGACACAAATGGGCTTGAAAGGCTACTAAAGGTAATATCCTCACCTGTGACCTGTTTGCTTGTAATTAGTGTGTGTGCATAAAAGCTGAGTGAGTTTCTGGGATCTGGACAGACTTTTGCATCTTTCATCCAGCCACTGATGTTTCTGGATTGTGAGTCATGGGGAAAGCAAAAGAATTGCCAACAGATCTATGGTAAAAGGTAGTTGAACTGTATAAACCAGGAAAGGGATTCAAAAAGATATCCAAGGAATTGATAATTCCAGTCAGCAGCATTCAAACTGTGATTAACAAATGGACAATCAGGGGCTCTGTAAAAACAAAACCACAGTCAGGTAGACCAACAAAAAATTCGGCCACAACTGTCAGGAAAATTGTTCTGGATGCAAAGAAAAACCCACAAATAAGCCTAGTTTCACACTAGCGTATGGAGGTGGGTTGCCCTCCCAGGGCTGTGTGGTACTCGGTATCGGGCCGGTGTCAGGGGGAAAGGTGTCACAGCAGCGGTGACCCGGTACGTGGCCCTGGGCGCCCAAATCAGTGGTGGTTTGTGGTTAATGGAATGGAATAGTTTGTGACGCCACCTGTGGTGTTTGGCAAGCAAGATGTTAAGCCAACGCTGCATGCAGATCCTCTGGGGCTGATGGTGTGTTGCAGCAAAGATGGTGTAGCTCCCCACAGGTGAAGCTGTAACCCCAGGGCAGTGTAATTGCAATGGATGAGGATAGGTGCAGGCGGTGTGAGGAATGCTGGTACCCAGATGTAGCGGTGCTGACGGTGTTGGTGCACAAATGAATAGAAGACACCAGGGCTTGCAGTTCCAAAGCTTTACTCACAGTTTGTGGTACACACTGGTGCCAGCCTCCGTGCTGTGTCCTCCGGGGCAGAGACTCAATCAACCTCCCGGGCAAGTCAGGCTTCTCCTCTCCAACACTCCGCCAACATGTACCTCTCCTGAACGACTCCTCTATTGCGCCTTTTAGTGTGAAGAGCTCCAGTACCGTGGTTCTCTGGAGTTCCTCCTGTCAGATGTTCCTAAGAACTCTACTTGTATGGCAGACAGCTGTAGCCTCTCTCGGGGACTCCTTTCTCAGAAGTCCTGGCTCTCTATTCAGTTGCTGTTGTGCCCCAAGCCTTAGATGGGAGTAGTGCATTTACAGCCCACTACTCCACCGGTGTCTGCTGCAGAACCGTAAGTGTCCATACAACCTCGGGGACCGGGCCCCAGCCTTGCGCTGAGAACCTATAGGCAGGGTTCCTCTTCCAACCCACAATTCCTCTCTTTTCTCCTACTCCTTCGTTCCGCGCTGTTCCTTCTCTCTCTTATGGAAGCTTAGGTTGCAGTTCTACGTCTTTCTCCTTCTGTTCCTTTCCCGTGCCAGCTGGCTCAGATCACTGAGGCAGCTACCGCAATCCTTCTCCTCGGACACATCCTCAGACTCTCCTGACTGACTGTCCAGACTGATCTCAGACTAATCTCAGACTGATCTGTAATTCTAAACCTTCCCAACCTTTTATATGTCTCAACTCCACCCACCTCCCAGCACATCTCGTGTTACGAAGCAAGGAACCACGAAAGGTGCTCTGCTATCCTCTAAGCATGGAGCCGCAATCTGGTCCATTGCTGAACTATCCCGTGTGTGGGGTGCAGGTGTTGGAGTGTGGAAAGGAGTTCCCAACTTACCTAGTTGGTGGGGCACCACACCTTAGGAGAAGGTCCAGTACCTCTGTGGCGACTGAGCCTCAGGGGCGCCACAGAGGAGCTACGGACGGCTGTGGGTTTCCTCTGTGAAGCTTCATCCCCAGCCACACCTCCTCCATTCAGCTCCGACTCTGTCGGTATGCGGCCTGCGTTCCCTATCTTTAACATTAGGTATGCAGGCCGTGCCGATGAATGCAGATGCCTCCGTATGCGTCTTTTTGACAGTGTGGCGAGCGCACCAAAATGCAACACGTTGCGTTTGGCGCAGGTCGCCACACCGTTGCCAAGAAGAGTGATCAGCTTTACCCTCTGAGAAAATAAAGAACCTCATTCACAACTGCCACAAAAGACTTCAAGCTGGTCATTGATGTTAGAGGGGGCAATACACAGCATTAAGAAATGGGGTATGTGAACTTTTGATCAGGGTCATTTGGATGTTTTGGGTTGTCATTATGATATAAAAAGAGAAAACACAGTAGTTTGACAATAAATGGCTTCACCCAACCACTAACCATGAGTGGAGGAAAAGTTTTGGTGTTATCATTCATATTCTCTAAAAAAAGGCCAAGAAAGCAATAAATCTGCCGAAGTATGTAAACTTTTGAGCACGACTATAGATGAATCCACTAGAAAGGATATGGGCAGCTGTTCTCAATATGGCCACTAGGTGGAGAGCGAATTATAAATACTCTGTTACGTTGTGTAAATTCTGAGCTCTGCTTTCCGTGTTTCCGTTACTTCTTCTCCATCTTCCCTTCTATGTGCACACAGTATGTACATACATAATCTATGCACATAAAGTGGTGAATATATAAGCACAACCTCAAAGTTACAACATACTAGACTTTCTGATTGAAAATAATAAATCCATATCAATATGCATTAAGTAGTGGAAGGTCCAAAGCATAAAATATATCTTGAGATGTACAGGGTTATTCCTAATAATTTAAGTTATCATCTATCTAAAGTTTGGAGATAATGACAGCAAGGTGGCTCAGTGGTTAGCACTGCAGTGCTGGGGTCCTGGATCCAAATCCCACCAAGGCTAACATCTGCAAGGAGTTTGTATGTTCTCCCCGTGTTTGCGTGGGTTTCCTCCGGGTTCTCCGGTTTCCTCCCACACTACAAAGACATGCTGATAGGGAATTTAGATTGTGTGCCTCATTGGGGACAGTGATGATGATGATGTTTGTAAAGTGCTGCGGAATATGATGGCGCTATGGAAAGTCAATAAAATAAATAATAATAAAAGGATCGGTGGGATTGTGACCACTAGAACTCACATAGATTACAAGAACAGGGCTCTAAAATTCCTTGTAGAATTGGAGTGGCTGCCAAGCATGTGAGTCCCAGCTCCATTCATTCTCTATGGGACTGCTGGAAAAAGCAGAGTGATGTATTTTATTATCTCCAGCAGTCCTATACAGAATAAAAGGGGCAGTGGCTTTTATATGTGACCACTGATTTATTCTGATGGGGTCACTCTAAGCTTCTTACAAATGTAATTTCTCAATTTGATGTAAACTACCATACTGGTTTACTGCCACTAGGGGGAGTGTGCTGCTTCTGTATATTTAATATTTCTCCATGTGACTATGTAGGTAGTGAGCTCCACCTAGTGGTGGCTGCAAGCAGCTACGATTTTATCAGTGCATTTTAACACTAAACAAGGATTATATTGAACAAGTGCTTGTCTAGAAATGTGTGTATCAGGGGCCAATACTTATGAAGTGTATGCTGCCTACAGTATTGTCTGCTGGGAGCACGTTGTTGGCTTTAACATATATGACAGGCATTCTTCTTAGTAATATTAATGGCGCTATACTCTGCCTTGTCTTTTAATGGGGTCACTTTAATCACACTGGTAATGAAGGCACCACCATTATATGGGCATAAACTCAACACACAGATGAAATTTAGGGTTAACGTTTTTACAATCCTCTGAAATTGAAATGGTCACTTTCTTTTTTTTTTTATCAAACTATGCATTAATCAATAGTACATATGAATATAAGAGACTTTGTGATACAACTTAAATCTGCTTCTTTCTCCACCTATGAGCCACTTCTTCAACCCTTGTCCTGTCTCCTACTTTCATCATTCACTCTGGGGAAAAAAAGAGCACAAATCCATTTTTTTCAGAGCAAGAAGTATAATGAACAGTCAGATTACAGCTCCTAATAAACGCTATGGAGATGGGATGAGGAGGAGTAAGTAGCTCGGAGCCCAGTGAGACACACACAGAGACTTGTGCTGCAGCTGTAGTCAACCTGTTATGCATCACTACAGTGCTGGATTCACAGCCACACAGTTCAGTACTGCTGTATAATATCCTCCATGCTGTTACTTATCGTAGTCAATAATGTTGCTGCTTCTGAACATGTGATACCCAAACGGAAAAAAGCAGGAATCCCGTAGGCCGGTTTCACATTAGCGCTTTTTAAGCGCACGCACGGCCGGGGGTAGCTCCGCCCCCGAGCCGGCTCTCTGCCCGGCGTGCCCGCCCCTTGCTTGTAGCGCCGCCTCCTAGCGGACAGCGGCGCCTGCGATCGGCGCACCCTATCTTTAGCATAGGGTGCGCAGATCGTGCGCAGGCCGTGCGCTAGTTGCGCTTTGACCTGCGCTGCGCACTTCTGACGGTGCGCCGTGCGCGCCAAAATCCGAAAAGTTCGATTTTGGCGCGCACGGCGCACCGTCAAAAGTGCGCAGCGCAGGTCAAAGCGCAACTAGCGCACGGCCTGCGCACGATCTGCGCACCCTATGCTAAAGATAGGGTGCGCCGATCGCAGGCGCCGCTGTCCGCTAGGAGGCGGCGCTACAAGCAAGGGGCGGGCACGCCGGGCAGAGAGCCGGCTCGGGGGCGGAGCTACCCCCGGCCGTGCGTGCGCTTAAAAAGCGCTAATGTGAAACCGGCCTAATATGTGTGCTTGGTGTATGGGAGACAACATAGCAGCTAGTCTCCAACTGCTAGCATAGAGAAAAATGCAATTTAGAAATAGAGCCTACAGGGTAGAAAACTGCAGGATACAATCATATAATGACAAGAAATAAAGTTATTCCTTATGTACATTTATTATTGACTTTGGCTAGGAAGCCAAAAGGAGGAACCTTCATGATGAATTTCTCCGACACTAAGATCTACACCTTTTCTTCTTTGTTGTCTGTAAAAAAGTTCCTTTCCGCTAATCACATTTTCATTGGAATCTGTCACCAGGTTTTTGCCACTTAATTAGAGAATAGGATGACCTAGGGACATAGACCCTGATTCCAGTGATGTGTCACTTACTGGGCTGCTTGCTGCAGTTTGATAAAATCATCGCTTTACGTGCAGGAGAATATTATAGTATTAGTACACATGCTGCCAGGTAGTCCATCCACTTACCCATCCATGATTGGCTGCTTTCTGCCTATGCACAGTGTACACAACAGAAAACTGCCAAATGATGGTGTGAGCGGTGTTTTACAGAGCTCAGCGTTCAGAGAACTGGCAAAGAAACTTGGGATTTTATTAAAACTGTAGCAGCTAGTAAAGTACAAGGCACAACACTGGAATCAGGGTCTCTGCCTCTACATTATGCTGCTCTCAAATGGGGTAGTAAAAACCTGGTGACATATTCTTTATAAAGGATACAACATCCATTTCATACAAAAGAAGATGTCAGTGGTCCGCACCATAGATCCATAGTCTGAGCGCCTTCTTGAGACTTATCCCAGATTTTCCAATGTTTTTCATACAGAAAACTCTTTTTTTCTGCTTCTCCCATCCCTTTCACAAGATCACAAAATCCCCAGTCACAGCTTGACTTGTTAAAAAGACAGATGAAGTGGCTTTCGTGAATGGGGCTGTCTGTAGCATACATAATTCATCCGGAATAATTGAATTTAGTGACAACCTGGTGGCATGTGGAGGTTTACCAAACAAGCTCCTCACAAATGACTGCAAAGGTGATGCATATTCCGGCAAATAGTAATAACACGCACACAGTGAGGAATGTGGGGGACCAGTATCCTCCGAGATATATCAATATACTGTATGACACGTCAGAGCGGCCCCCGCTGTCACCGCATAACTCACTGAGCGCGCTCCGTTCTTGGCCGTGCGCTCGGCACGCATGGAGGTCCCATGATTCATCATGGACTAATTCCCAATGCCGCACACTGTATATCTCCTGCTTACAGGAAGAAAAATGAAGAATGTCAACATCAGCCTAAATAAGAAGGGATGAATAATCTGGATGCACGGGGTAGATCCAGCTTACAATGAGACAATGGCCACCAAGCAGCGCGCCGTACAATGACTTGGAGTACGCATCAGCCCACGGATGTAAAGTTACCGGTCTGGGGAAGAGCAGGGCTGGATATCACCTAAGTATATATTCCAAAATATTTCCCATTATCTGTGGGTAGGAGCAGAGCCTCAGCTGCGTCAGTGACTTCTGTGGTATAACAGGAGGTGTTATACCACAGAAGGGAATGTGTCATCAGAAACTGACCTGTTGTGTAAATCAGATTATTTTTTTTATGTTAAATGAATTTTCAGTTTTTTTTATTTATGATTTTTTTTTCATTTTTTCTAGTTTAAAAAGCTCATATTTCCTGCTCTATGAAGGAGACTTTTCAGCTCTCTCATTATCATCACAGCTAGGATTATAATGACAGACTTGTCTTTATAAACAGCTGATGACTCAAGATAAAGTAATCAAAATAGCTGATGTCACAGCTCACCTCCTCCTCCTCACTTCACAATGACCTCTCTGCATAGATCACAGAGTATGACTAGGAAGCTCTCCTGTGGAATTCAGTGTGTCAGAAGTTCATTGCTTCCTATATCTATGTGTCTGCTAGTAATATATATATATATATATAGAAAACACTATCCTGTGTGTGGAAAGACATGGAGAGCCATTGGGGTCATTACACTGTCTGGGGGCCACTGTGGGAATCGTACTGTGTGTGGGGAGCTGTAGAACGTTATTCTGTACATGAAGGGGCAGCTCTGCTGTATCTGACAATCGGAGTTCTGCTGCACTAACAATCTATGCTCCGCTACACCTGACAATCTCAGCACTGCTGCACCTGACAATCTCAGCTCTGCTGCATCTAACAATCTAAGCTCTGCTACACCTGACAATCTCAACACTGCTGCACCTGACAATCTCAGCTCTGCTGCATCTAACAATCTATGCTCTGCTACACCTGACAATCTCAGCTCTGCTGCATCTAACAATCTATGCTCTGCTACACCTAACAATCTATGCCCTGCTACACCTGACAATCTTAGCCCTGTTGCATCTGGCAATCTCAGCCCTGCTGCATATGAAATCTTATCTCTGCTGCATCTGTCAATCTCAGCTCTGCTGCATTTGACATTCTCAGCTCTGCTGCATCTGACAATTTTTATTCTGCTGAATTTGACAATCTAAACTCTACTTCATTTGGCAATCTTAGCTCTGCTGCACCTGACAATCTCAGCTCTGCTGCATCTAACAATCTCAGCTCTGCTGCACCTGACAATCTCAGCTCTGCTGCCTCTAACAATCTCAGCTGTGCTGCACCTGACAATCTCAGCTCGGCTGCATTTGACATTCTCAGGTCTGCTGCATCTGACAACTTTTATTCTGCTGAATTTGACAATCTAAACTACTTCATTTGGCAATCTTAGCTCTGCTGCACCTGACAATCTCAGCTCTGCTGCGTCTAACAATCTCAGCTCTGCTGCACCTGACAATCTCAGCTCTGCTGCCTCTAACAATCTCAGCTGTGCTGCATCTGACAATCTCAGCCCTGCTGCGTCTGACAATCTCATTTGTGCTGTTTCTGACAATCTCAGCTCTGCTGCGTCTGACAATCTCAGCTCTGCTGTTTCTGACAATCTCAGCTCTGCTGCGTCTGACAATCTCAGTTCTGCTGCGTCTAACAATCTCAGTTCTGCTACGTCTGACATTCTCAGCACTGCTGCATCTCACAATCTCAGCTCTGCTGCACCTGACAATCTCAGTTATGCTGAATTTGACATTTGACAATCTCAGCTCTACTTCGTCTGACAATCTCAACTCTTTTGTGCCTGACAATCTCAGCTCTGCTGCATCTGACAATCTCAACTCTTCTGCATCTGACAATCTCAGCTCTGCTGCGTCTGACAATCTCAGCTCTGCTGCATCTGACAATCTCAGCTCTGCTGCATCTGACAATCTCAGCTCTGCTGCACCTGACAATCTCAGTTGTGCTGTTTCTGACAATCTCAGCTCTGCTGCACCTGACAATCTCAGTTGTGCTGTTTCTGACAATCTCAGCTCTGCTGCACCTGACAATCTCAGTTCTGCTGTACTGCTATGTAGAATGGCGCAGAAATGCACTGGAGAGGCGCCATATGTGCGCAGTGATGGCGTTCACACTGTGCAGCGTCCTCCCGTGCCCGCCATGTACTGTATGTCGCTTCATGGCCGCCCTGTTGTATATCACACTGGTCAGCAGCTGAACCATGTCTCTGACCATTAAATCTGCACAGTCCATTTGGTGGCCTTGTGTCGTCTGTCCCCGCCGGCAGGGGATGTGTTAAATACAATTTAATGATAAATGCTCCATGTTGGGGTCTGGAGGGGCTTCTACGAGCCACCAAGGGGGGGGGCACAGGTGTTTTATTTCCGGCTCTCGCAGACCGTTCTGCTAATGACGGCCACAAACCTAACAAAGAGAAATCCTTCTTTCCGAGTGTTTTATTTTAGACCTTTCATAGGAAGGTTGTGAAAATGAGAAAACTCCAGAGAGGACTGTGAGCACCCGACACCTAATCCCGGATTTCCGCCTTTTATTAAAAGCGGGTTAGACGGCGGTGCGGCAGAGTGCGGTGAGTCTGCCGGCGGTGACTGACAGCCCAATAACAGAACCTCTAAGGCTCATACATTCCTGGCAGTTATTACCATCAATCTAATTGACTGAGGGATGGAAGCCAAGCGAGTCGAGATTGCATGCAAAGTGTGCGCTCAGTGGGTAGGGGGGATGCGATTCTACAGCATAGGTGACAAACATGCAGGGTTTTTATTTTTTTCTCTCTTACTTAACAGCTTTGCATATTCCTTTGAACATATTCCAGCACGGCGGAGATAATCAAGACGACAATACAAGCAATTGTCAACACTAAAAGAGTGAAACGGGTCCATCCAGGCCGCGCTTTGTTCTGGGTAAAATACATAGGGAGAGAGCAAACTTTCCAAAGTATCACTATAGGAATTAGTGATGGGCATCAAGACGGGTGACAGCATTCTGCTACAGATTGTGCAGACAGTTCTAAAAGCCCAAACTAAGCTGTTGACAATGCAACCAGGCACCGATGGTCACTGACGTCCAATGATGTCTTAAATAACCTGTTCTATGTCCTTAATTTCATTTTTTGCTCTGCCCTAGCAGCCGCCTACTCTGCCTTCCCCTTCTCCTCAGCCAATGAGTGCACATGGCAATCAGATGTAATAGCCCGGAAAAGAATCAATTATTAATTACAGTCCAGAAATAATATTTCTGCCTCAAAGTCACAGGGCATAATCCCATCTATAGTTACTGCTGTCTCTCTCTGTATGCTATATACTGTAAGCACAAGAGTTGTGCAACCAGGCTCATCCGATGCCAATACAGCTGTTCCAGCCATTGCACTGGTTGTCCATCTGCCAAAATAACATTTAAAGGGTAAGGCTGGAGTCACACTACTGTAGAATACGGCTGAGTGCTATGCGAGAAATAGCACTCGGCCCAGTGTCATTGCATGGGGCAGCTCACATCAGCGTTTATTTTCTCAGCCGTATTCGGGGTGTGTGTAAAATTACAGCAGGCTGCGATAGGCACAGAGACTCGGACGAGACTCGCCAATGCAGGCCTATGGGTGCGGGGAAAAAAACTGCACAGCACTCGGACCATGCAAGTACTGTCCGATTTTTACGCACCGGTGTACATTGAAAGGCCGACAGTTCATGTGCCGCATACAGTAAAATCACAGAGTGACTGGATAGAATAATGTAGAATAGAAAATAATAATATTTATATAGCGCTAACATATTCCGCAGCGCTATTCAGTTTGCACACATTATCATCACTGTCCCCGATGGGGCTCACAATCTACATTCCCTATTAGTATGTCTTTGGAGTAAACTGGAGAACCCGGAGGAAACCCACGCAAACACGGGGAGAACATGCAAACTCCTTGCAGATGTTGTCCTTGGTGGGATTCGAACCCAGGACTCCAGCGCTGCAAGGCTGCAGTGCTAACCACTGAGTCACCGTGCTGCCCTAAAATAGGTATATAGATGTCAGTGACAAACACACAAACATGTATACTGTATATACATATCTATACATTACATACATAAGTTATTTTTCTTCTCTTCCAGGTCGGGTTGGGGCAGATGCACAGCATTATAGAATGCTGTATATCAGCCCTGAAAGGTGACGGCCGCATCTTATATCAGCCCAACCTGCTGACAGGTTCCCTGTAATGGAATGTTATTACACCAATCATTGCTTGTAACTATATATATTTCGCCATTTCCACTCTGACTTTGCTTAAGAAAGTTTCTATGAACCGAAAACATTGCTATTTGGGCTTAATAAAGTTCACTTTTTTCAATTTTATCTTATTTTGATTGCAGTGCTGCCGTCTCTATGATTTATACTGCGGAATAAATTGGACACTTGTCTAGAGGCCTGGCACCTATGGTGAGGAGTCGCTACATGGTGCTGCTCCACAATTCTCTCTTTCTAGGTAGATGGATAGATAATAGATAGATAGATAGATAGATAGATAGATAGATAGATAGATAGATAGATAGATAGATAGATAGATAGATACTGTGGATAGATAGATAATAGATGATAGATATGGGATAGATAGAAATTAGATCAATCGATCGATCGATCGAACGATAGATAGATAGATGGATAGATAGATAGAAAAACCAGATAGCAGCACAAACTTCAGCAGATTTTGGGTGCAATAGTCCTGAATAAAGCAGTTGTCCAACGCAAAAGTATAAATAGAAAAAACCAGGCAGCACTCCAGTTAAACGGAAAATTGTGGACTCAGTGTTTGACAAAGACCGTGCTGCGAGGTCGAAACGTTGCACCACTTGGCGCTGGATTAAAGTCCACGATTTTCCCTTTAACTGGAGTGCTGCCTGGTTTTTTTCTATTTAATTAGATAGATAGATAGATAGATAGATAGATAGATAGATAGATAAATAGATACAATGCCTTGCAAAAGTATTAGGCTCCCTGGAACTTTTCAACCTTTTCCCACATATCATGCTTCAAACATAAAGATACCAAATGTAAATTTTTGGTGAAGAATCAACAACAAGTGGGACACAATTGTGAAGTTAAACAAAATTTATTGGTTATTTTAAATTTTTGTGGAAATTCAAAAACTGAAAGTGGGGCGTGCAATATTATTCGGCCCCTTCACTTTCAGTGCAGCAAACTCACTCCAGAAGTTCATTGTGGATCTCTGAATGATCCAATGTTGTCCTAAATGACTAATGATGATAAATATAATCCACCTGTGTGTAATCAAGTCTCCGTATAAATGCACCTGCTCTGTGATAGTCTCAGGGTTCTGTTTGATGCACAGAGAGCATCATGAAGACCAAGGAACACAACAGGCATGTCCGTGAGACCGTTGTGGAGAAGTTTAAAGCCGGATTTGGACACAAAATGATTTCCCAAACTCTAAACATCCCAAGGAGCACTGTGCAAGTGGTCATATTGAAATGGAAGGAGCATCATACCAATGAAAATCTACCAAGACCCGGCCATCCCTCTAAACTTTCATCTCAATCAAGGAGAAGACTGATCAGAGATGCAGCCAAGAGGCCCATGATCACACTGGATGAACTGCAGAGATCTACAGCTGAGGTGGACAGTCTGTCCATAGGACAACAATCAGTCGTACACTGCACAAATCTGGGGTATGGAAGAGTGGCAAGAAGAAAGCCATAAAAAGTGTTGTTTAAAGTTTGCAACAAGCCACCTGGGAGACACACCAAACATGTGGAAGAAGGTGCTGTGGTCAGATGAAACCAAAATCGAACTTTTTAGCAACAATGCCAAACAATATCTTTGGTGTAACGGCAACACAGCTCATCACCCTGAACACACCATCCCCACTGTCAAACATGGTGGTGGCAGCATCATGGTTTGAGCCTGCTTTTCTTCAGCAGGGACAGGGAACATGGTTAAAATTGATGGGAAGATGGATGGAGCCAAATACAGGACCATTCTTGAAGAAAACCTGTTGGAGTCTGCAAAAGACCTGAGACTGGGATGGAGATTTGTCTTCCAACAAGACAATGATCCCAAACATAAAGCAAAATCTACAATGGAATGGTTCACAAATAAACGTATCCAGGTGTTAGAATGGCCAAGTCAAATTTCAGACCTGAAACCAATCGAGAATATGTGGAAAGAGCTGAAAACTGCTGTTCACAAACGATCTCCATCAAACCTCACTGAGCTCGAGCTGTTTACCAAAGAAGAATGGACAAGAATTTCAGTCTCTCGATGTACAAAACTGATAGAGACATACCCCAAGTGACTTGCAACTGTAATCACAGCAAAAGGTGGTGCAACAAGGTATTAAGTTAAAGGGGCCGAATAATATTGCACGACCCTGATGCGCCCCAGGGCTGTGGGATACTCGGTACCGGGCCGGTCGTCTTAAAGGGATGTGTCACAGTGGCAGTGACCTGGCCCGTGGCCCCAGGCGGTCATGTAAAAGGGGATTATTGAATAGGAATAAAGTTAATGTAGTGATTTGTGACGCCAGTTGGAGTGTTTGACAGTAGTATAGCCGGCACTGCAGATGATCCCTGGGGGAGTAGATGGTGATGGCAGTGCAGATGTTTAACCCTCTCCAACCAGGGCTGGCCCCCAGAGATTGTGATGGAAGTAGAAGGCATAAAGTATTAAGACAGGAGACAAGAAAAGTCACTTTATCATTTACTGTAGTTCAGGTGCTGTTCAGAGGAGATATTACAACTCTCACCAGGTTACAGTCTGCTTGGCAAAATGGGAGTTATCCTTTGCTCTTCTGTGACTCGGTGTAAGCTTCCTGCTATTCTAATCCCTTCAGGGACCAAGGCATCCCAGAGTTTGGAACTTCTAGTACAGCCATTACTTGCTGTGTTTTCCTCTTCTGGCAACATGCAGCTTGGATCCTGTGTGAAGCTCAAGTTCATTCTTGCACAATTCTTCACTGATCCTAGTTTACTGCAGTCTACCCAGGGAAAACACTCCACTGTAGGTTGTATAAACTCACACAGTCTCTCAGCTTACCACCCTGCTCTGAAAGCATGGATAGCCTAGGTGCTGATTCTTCTTAGGTTTTACTCCTAGAGGGAACACATGTCATCATGGCTGCCAGGAGCCTTCTTTTCCTCCACTGAAACAAGTCTCGACTCCTTCCCTTCCCAGTTAGGGTTTGTCTGCAAAGCTCTAAGCTTCAGACAAGTAAGGGAGTGTTAGGCGTCGGGTTCCTGCAGCGGTTCAACAGGAATCCAGAGCCTCACATTCTGTGGTCTCCCATTATCTTTCGACCGCAGAGGACATTGCTTAGCAATCCTGGCTTCCCAGACGCTCTGCCCAGACCTGCTCAGTGAGGTTGGCTATTGCTGCCACCTTTGGGTCAACAATGGCAATGCAGGCTGCTCAGCAGCAAAGCACTACAGAGGCTAAGTCCCTCCGTAGCTCTACTGAGCATGCTCACGAGACGATCTCCCATTGGAGATCGGGAGCCACATGTCCAGGTCCTTCTCCAGATCTGATTGGTCCATCTCAGGGATCTGGAAGCTTCAGGAAGGTCCTGGCTATAAAAGGTTCACATGACCTCTCGGCCATGCGCTAGTATAGACTCTTCTTGCTAGATGTGTGAATGGTGATGGATGTATGATTCTGGTGACTGACTTATTAAGATTCCCCTCCCTCTGATATTACGCATGTAGATATTGAACCATAGAAAGAGTCAGTGCCAGTCAGTGGTAAACCTTAGGCCACTGTGCACACCGCACCTCTACACTAGTGTACGGTGGTGTCACGTCTCTCACTGCACTATCGCATAGCGACTGTGTCTGCCACCGCGCTGCATTCAGCAGCACTTACCGGCGTTCGCAGTAGCGACGCCGCACGCACGGTAGGTCTAGATGAACACCGTCCCCTGTCTTGGACCCTGTCCTGTGACCTGATACCTTGCGTGTAATTTCGCTGAGACCTGGGAGTCTAACAGGCTCGGTGTTTATGTTACAGTGCCTCTGTGAGTTAACAGAGTCCGCTCTGCGCACATCGGGTGACGTTGAACCTGTACGCATTATACCGCCATATAGCGCACCTGCCATTGTCTAGCAGCGGTTTTAACACCTACTGAACGGTGGACGCCTGGCGACGAAATCACTTTCTATTATTTAATATTTAGTGCTTCCGAGCTGGAATGGCCTGATAAAACCCTCATCCCTGTGTTCTGCAGAGGTTTGGCGGAGCACGTTAAGGATGCTCTATCTACCAGGGAGGTTCCTGTAAGTCTGGAAGAGCTGATTGCTATTTCCACCCGCATCGATCTCTGTTTTTCAGAGCGCGGGCTGGAGAGTGCTCAATCCAGACCGAAGGTTAACTTGGCTCCCAACCTCTTTGAACCTCTAGAACCTCTCGAGCCAGAGTATTTACCTCCAGAGCCCAAGGAGGTGTCCCACGCCGGTCTCAAGACGTGTCCGGCACAACGCTCCACACGCTGTTACCAGTGTCGACAGTCTGGTTACCTGGCTAACAGGTGTTCGCATCGGCCGAAAAAATGAACGCGTCCACTGGTAATTGGTGGGGGTCTATTCGCTATAGAGACCTTCTCTCCCAAACCGGCGCTCCAAGGGACGTTAGATAGCGGTGATTCCTCCTGGGTGGTACAGGTCACAGTGGATACCGGGGCAGAAGGGAACTTTATGTCCTCGTCCTTCGCCCAACAGCACACGCTATCCCATTGGTACCACTTCCTCACCCAGTGCCCATCAGGGTGGTAAACAGGTCGACCTTGTCATCCCAGAATACCCACCAAACAGCACCCCTTAGGCTCTCAATTCCACCATCTCATCAGGAGACGCTGTCCCTGCTCATTATGCCAGAGGGCATTGATCAGGTGCTCCTCGGGGTTCCCTGGCTCCATTGCCATTCCCCTCATATAGAGTGGTCCTCGGGGGAAAATATTGGGATGGAGCAAGGACTGTGTGGGAAGGTGCATGGGGAGCAGCGTCCAGGTAGCCTCTGTGGAGGTGCCTGCGGATATTTCCGCGCCCCCTACTGGGAATCTGAAGACCGTGGCTCCGGTCGTCCTCGAGGCAGTGCCGCCAGGCAAGACCTTTGTCCCGCCTCACCTGCGGTCCAAGGTCCTCGCGTGGGCACATGCGTCCAGGGGGGATGGTCACTTTGGCTGCAAGCAGACCACAAAACTCCTGGCAAGGTCATATTGGTGGCCTCACAGGGCTCGGGACACTAAAATATAAATTCAGGCATGCGCCTCTTGTGCTCAGAGCAGCTCCTCTAAAACTGAGGCCGGCCGGGTTACTGAAACCCTTGCTGGTGGCAGACCGGGCAATGGAGGTTCGCGACAGTCTGGGTCGCACCCCGCATGTCTCTCTATCCTCTAAAGTGAGAGTGATGACGCCCGCCGACACACATCGGCGTCCCGCTCCAACTGCTCCTGGCGACTTAGCCATCCCTGACGCCTTCCACGTGTCCCCTCTCAAACCTGTTCACGTCCAGGTTTTCCGAGTCATCTGCCGGGACATCAGACTTGTCTTCGGACGAGCCTGAGGCCTATGCCTCTGTGGGACACAAGGTGGTACATGGCAAAAAAACTTATGTGGATTGGAAGGCTCAGGAGGGAGGTGGCCCTAGTGGGGGTAATGTTAGGGGTCAGGTTTCTGCAGCAGTGGCAACAGGAATCCAGAGCCTCACATTCTGCGGTCTCCCATTATCTTTCAACCTCAGAGGACTTTGCTCAGCAATCCTGGCTTCCCCCAATGCTCTGCCCAGCCCTGCTCTGTGGGGTTGGCTATTATTGCCACCTTTGGGTCAGCAATGGCAATGCAGGCTACTCATTAGCAAAGCAATCCAGAGGCTAAGTCCCTCCGTAGCTCTTCTGAGCATGCTCACGAGACGATCTCCCATTGGAGATCGGGAGCCACATATCCAGGTCCTTTTCCAGATCTGATTGGTCCATCTCAGAGATCTGGAAGGTCTCGGCAGTGCACAGCTATAAAAGGCCCACATGGCCACTCGGCCATGCGCTAGTATAGACTCTTCTTGCTAGATGTGTGAATGGTGATGGATGTAAGATTCTGGTGACTGACTTATTAAGATTCCCCTCCCTCTGATATTACACATGTGGATAGGGAACTATAGAACGAGTCAGCGCCAGTCAGTGGCAAGCCATAGACCACTGTGCACACCGCACCTCTACACTAGTGTCTGGTGGTGTCACGTCTCACACGGAACTATCGTATAGCGGCTATGTCTGCCGCCGCGCTGCATTCAGCAGCACCGGTGTCTGCAGTTGTGACGCCGCACGCACGGTAGGTTTAGACGGACACCGTCCCCTGTCTTGGACCCTGTCCTGTGACCTGATACCGTGCGTGTAATTTCGCTGAGACCTGTGAGTCTAACAGGCTCGGTGTTTATGTTTATGTTACAGTGCCTCTGTGAGTTAACAGAGTCCGCTCTGCGCACATCGGGTGACGTTGAACCTGTGCGCATTATACCGCCATATAGCGCGTCTGCCATTGTCTAGCAGCGGTTTTAACACCTACTGCACGGTGGACCCCGGGCGGTGAACACACTTTCTATTATTTAATATTTAGTGCGTTCCGCCATCCCTAACAGGGAGTGAGGTAAATTGTGTGTGTGTTGTGGTCTCTAGCAGAAAAAGCATAACTCCCACTGCTCACAAAACACATGGAAAACAGTACATATTTAACCCTTTTGTGGTGGTAAAGACGCAGGGTGCCACACCCCACTTTTCAGTTTTTTAATTTCCACAAAAATTTAAAATAACCAATAAATTTCGTTCAACTTCACAATTGTGTCCCACTTGTTGATTCTTCACCAAAAATTTACATTTGGTATCTTTATGTTTGAAGCATGATATGTGGGAAAAGGTAGAAAAGTTCCAGGGGGCCGAATACTTTCGCAAGGCACTGTAATAGATAGATATGGGATAGATAGATGATAGATAGATGGTATTTCGATTGGATTGCTGCCTCCATTCTGAACCGTGCGTTTTGCACAGTGTCGGGGTCCAGCGATCCGCGGTATAGTACAGACTCTGCAGTAATGTCGGTTTCGCCCTGACGCCACCGTAATAGATCCACCTAGACGCCACTTCCATGCTCCCTTCTTAGTTTATTCAGCTCATGAAAGACACGGTTGGTGACAATGAGCTGAGATGGATTGAGAGGAGCCTCTCCTATTCACACTAGTTGGATGACACTTAACAATATAAATATATTACAGGTGTTGGATTTTTTATCTTACTCATTTTACAGAGGAAAGTGAAAATACCCCAAGCGTCAGCTAGGACACTTCATTCTTTATCCAACTTCCTTAATTTGCAATGTATTGCTATTATTTGCAATCGAGCCATTGACATTTCAATTTTTTTTACTCCATGTGTTTTATTTCTTTTTACATCTCACTTTTTATGCCGATTATCTCTTGATAGCAGTCACCACTAGGGGGCGCTTACTGCATACTACGGAGCTCAATGTATAATAAGTTGGTAGAAAGCTCAGGTGCACCCTCTAGTGGTGATTTCAGGTATTTTTTTTTCTATGCTGGGCATTTGGAGCTGTACTGTATGTGACGACAGAGCGATCTTCAAATATTATGAAGATTTTAAAGACATTTATCTACATTGCATTTTGATCCTATTTAGGAAAAAACAAGACCAAAAAAGACAATACAATGGTATAATAATGGGCCACCTTTTTGTGACTCTCTCTAGCTCCATATAGTGGAATATCATGGCCGAACCTGCTGCTGACAAGTGAACCATTTCTCCTAATTGAGGACCTGTGGCTATGCCTGAGCTGCGCGGCGTGACACCCTGCTATTAAATGCACAAAGGAGACCTAATTTCTATTTTTATGTAATGTGAAAAGTCATGGAGCGGCGTGAAAAAAAAAAATCCCCCCCCCCCTGAAACTGTGCATTAGAGCGCGTGTAACAAGGCACGCTGGGCCATTTTTTTGGTAATTGATTATAGTATAAATACTATTCTCAGGCTCGGAGAATATATATAATATTTTAGCTGAAGAATTTGACAGCAAACGGCTGACGTGTGCAATCGGAGAATGATCGTAGCTCTATTTACATGGGACTGCAGGCAGAAAGTGTCCCAATTTAGACGACCCCGTGTTCTCTTCTCCTCTCTAAATAACAATACGGCTTTAAAGTATCAGGCGGGGGAAAAAAAAAAGTCCCATCAAACAGGCGGCCAATTATCAGCGTGCCGAGAGATTTTGAAGTGTCCGAGCGAATAATTAGCGAAGGCCGGCTCTTTGCTTTGCAGAACGAGATGGGTGTTAATTAGTGTATTCTGTGTAAGCTGTAGCCGGCGCCGCTCTGCGGAGAATCAGACGCGGGGCGCGGCGTCCGCGCTGGCGGGAACATCACAAGTGCCTGTGCTCGGAGGCTTTCATCTATAGAGATATTATTAAGGCTTCTAATGATAACCTTTCATGCTCAGCGCAAAAGGGAGCGAGTCTCGGGAATGTTATTTTGGGGGGACAAAGACATCTCGCCTCGGCTCCGGCTCATTTCAGACCTGGAGTAATTAGGCGGAATGATTCAAATCCGCTTTATTTCTCCCAGAAGTTCCGGGGGGGGAAAAAAAAGCATTTTTCAAAGTCAAAAGCCTGGAGAATCGAGGCTCATTTGTGAAAACAAAAAAAAAGCAACTATTCTATGTTTCTTTCTTTTAACCCAAAATAAAACCAAAGGTTTCAGACAAACATTATGGATTCACTGATCCTCGTTGCCAAACCTTAAATGCTGCACCTTCAATTAATAGGAGCGTATGAAGTGTACCGGTAATCGGGCTCGGACTGGCCCACGGGAGAACAGGGGAATCCTCCAGTGGGCCGCCACTCTCTTATATGAGCAGAACTTGGCACTATATACTTGGATCACTACGTACAAAGGCGGCATCTTACTCATTTAACGATCTACTCAGTCCATTGCTAGATAAATTAGTGACTGAGGATAATGTCACACTTGCATGTAACTGAAGAGTGGGGCCCTGGAATTGGTTACTGGTGGGCCCTTGGCATCCCAGTCCGACCCTGGCTGTAATGAAGCCTCACATTACGCAATGTTGTATAATTAAAAACACACCTATAAAAATCTGTGCCACCCCTATCAGCACAGGCTGTGTGCGGCATTGTAGCTTAACCCTATTCACTTCCACAGATCTGAGCAGCATTACCAAACCCAACCCACAGACAGGTCCCACACTGATTGTGAAGGGAAGCCATCAATTAAAAGGAATCTGTGCCAAATTTCACAACACAAGCAGAATATATTATTAATTTGTCCTGATGGGGCTGGAATACTTGCTCTGGAAATCCATAATCTAATGGCTATTGTGATTCAGTGACAACTGTGTCCTCTATGGGGGCGCTGTGTGGGTGCCCCTGGACAGGCATACAGGCATGTCCATTGTGGTAATGGAAATAGGAGGAATGGCAGGAGGGTAAATGACAGTTATGTATCCCAGGGTGGGTGGCGCTGGGATGGAAGCTTAAATGTGTGTTAATCAGCAGAGGTACTGCTGAGGTTTTTGTTACAGTGTATCAGGGAAGGCTTCCAGGTGGCTGGTGAGACAGGTGGAACCAGTCACCTACAAACACACCCAGGGGCGTGTGTCTGAAGTAAAGCCTATGTGTGTGGTTGTGAATCTGAAGGACCTGCAATGAGGTCATAGCCATGTGATGCTGTGGGTGTGGCTACAGACCATACAAGGCGACCAGGGTAGGTCACATGAGTGTATGCCTGGATCTGATTTGTCCGTGTGGAAGGTCCCGGAAGGCCGACATGCTAGGTGTGCTGCATTCCTGAAGCGCACATGTGGATGCCGCTGACAGTGTGTGGCATGTGTGTAATAGCCTGTGAGTGCTGGACAGTCCCCAGGAGGGAAGGGACGTCAGGACTGAGCAGTTAAGAGGTAACCCGGACAGGGGGAATTAACTGAGAGACTGTAGAGCCTGTTTGCTGGACAAAGCACAGCCTGTGTTACCACAGGGCTAAGGGAGCGGAGCTCTACATTGAATCTTCATTTGGTCTGATGTAACACTGTTGCTGCTATATGGTTTATGCTGCATAATAAACCAGATGGACTGATTTATGTGAACAACCCGTGCCTTGTGTGCTTAATCCGCTGCCGAGTGAGTGCCCCTCACCAAGAACACTGGGCGCTACCTTATACTATATAATCCTTTCTTTTAAATTGAGTCTAGGTGAAGAGGGAGAACTCATGAATCATAATCACATGATTCAACAGCCTGATTGACAGCTCCTCAGTGTCCCTCCTCCCTGCTGAGATCTCACATGGCTCTGTAAAAGCTTTAGCCTGTCCATCATGTGGGGTGGACGAAGATCCATTATTTAATAGCTTTATAATAATTTCTATTACATTGAGTCCAGGTAAAGAGGGAGAACTCATGAATCCAAATCGCATGATTCAACAGCCTTATTGGCAGCTCCTCAGTGTTCCTCCTCCCTGCTGAGATCTCACACGGCTCTATAAAAGCTGCAGCCTATCAGTCAGTCAGTCAGGATGGACAGAGATCCATTATTTAATGGATAAATGATCATTTCTATTAAATTGAGTCCAGGTAAAGAGGGAGAACTCAAGAATCCACATCCCATGACCCAACAGCCTTACGAACAGCTCCTCAGTGTCCCTCCTCCCTGTTGACATCTCACACGGCTCTAAAAAAGCTTCAGCTTGTCAGTCAGGTGGGATGGACGGAGATCAATTATCTAATTGCTATATAATAATTTCTATTAAGATGAGTCCAGGTAAAGAGGGAGAACTCATGAATCCAAGTCCCATGAGTCAATATACTGATTGACAGCTCCTCAGTGTTCTTCCTCCCTGCTGAGATCTTACACAGTTCTGTAAAAGCTGCTGCCTATCATTCAGGTGGGGAGGACGGAGTTTGAATACATTCAGACTCATAAGACCTCTATAGCTGGACTCAATCAATACTCATTTTTATGTCACAATTGCACAGCCAATCTGACACAGATTTTCAAAGTAAATACACCAGTCTAATCAAGTCTAATAAATATATTTGATATTGCAGTCTGGACTCTAAGAAGAAAGGATTTTCCTTGACTTAGAAGTAGGTAAAGGGCAGATTCACACCATGTAGGGGTCATATTTTGGTCATATTCACTCTAACGGTGTTTAGCTGCAATACCAGATGCAACCCATAGACAGGTGTGGCGCTGTTTTCTAATCTCGGACACACATTGACAAGAGATGTATTTAGAGAAAAGTTTGTCTCGAAGAAACCGCCCCTTTAAACTTAGAAGGAACTGATGTTCTCAAGACCAACGAAGAATCGCTCTGCAGGGTCCTGGCATTTTTATGTGGGCGTTAGATATCCTGCATTAATTTTCGGCAGTGCCATTTACATTTGATGTACACAGTAGGTTTCTGCAATATTTAACATTTCCCTCTGAAAAGATCCTTTTGGAAAATGTCAGTGTGATGTTTTCAGAAAATATGTGCAAAACCTCGCCAGCTTTAATGATGTACAGAACTTTCTAGTGAGCGCAGCTCCTGAGTCACGTGACGGCCCTTGTGATGTGGAGGAGACTGCCGGAATATTGCTCCCAGCAAACGTCTGATTATTAAAGCCAAAGGAAATGTACATAGGACTGCGGGAGGTTTGTTCTGTCGTGGGATCAACATGCCATGGGGAGCGGAGATGAAAATGGGATGGAGGTATTATTACATTGCCTTGTGGTTACTGTATGGTGGTATTATAAGTCACTATATGGTGGTAATATGTGATTACTGTATGGTAGTAATATTAGTCACTATATGGTGGTAATATGTGGTCACTGTATGGTGGTATTATCAGTCACTATATGGTGGTAATATGTGGTTACTGTATGGTGGTAATATCAGTCACTAAATGGTGGTAATATGTGGTTACTGTATGGTGGTAATAACAGTCACTATATGGTGGTAATATGTGGCTACTGTATGGTGGTAATATTAGTCACTATATGGTGGTAATATGTGGTTACTGTATGGTGGTAATATCAGTCACTAAATGGTGGTAATATGTGGTTACTGTATGGTGGTAATAACAGTCACTATATGGTGGTAATATGTGGTTACTGTATGGTGGTAATATTAGTCACTATATGGTGGTAATATGTGGTTACTGTATGGTGGTAATATCAGTCACTATATGGTGGTAATATGTGGTTACTGTATGGTGGTAATAACAGTCACTATATGGTGGTAATATGTGGTTACTGTATGGTAGTAATATTAGTCACTATATGGTGGTAATATGTGGTTACTGTATGGTGGTAATATCAGTCACTAAATGGTGGTAATATGTGGTTACTGTATGGTGGTAATAACAGTCACTATATGGTGGTAATATGTGGTTACTGTATGGTGGTAATATTAGTCACTATATGGTGGTAATATGTGGTTACTGTATGGTGGTAATAACAGTCACTATATGGTGGTAATATGTGGTTACTGTATGGTGGTAATATTAGTCACTATATGGTGGTAATATGTGGTTACTGTATGGTGGTAATATCAGTCACTATATGGTGGTAATATGTGGTTACTGTATGGTGGTAATATTAGTCACTATATGGTGGTAATATGTGGTTACTATATTGTGGTATTATTAGTCACTATATGGTGGTAATGTCTCTATATAAAACACAAAGGCGCTACATGTAAATAGTATCAATATCTACAACAGAGTGCGGCTCCAAGAAATAAACCTAATCATACCAGGATAATACCCAGGGTCCATAATGCCAATATCACTCACCCATGTTGGACTTGCAGAAGAGGGGAGATTCAATACTCTACCCCAATGCGCGTTTCGCCACGGCTTTCTCAAGGGGAAGTCGTGGCGAAACGCGTGTCGGGGTAGAGTGAGGAATCTCCCCTCTCCTGCAAGTCCAACATGGGTGAGTGATATTGGCATTATGGACCCTGGGTATTATCCTGGTATGATTAGGTTTATTTCTTGGAGCCGCACTCTGTTGTAGATATTGTTACTATATACATGTAGCACCTTTGTGTTTTATATAGAGACATAGTCTTGGTATGTTACTACAATACACCATGGTGATTTTTGTGCAATGATATTATTCATGTATGCTGTGCGTTTTTTGCTGTTTGTCATACCCACCTCTTGCAGGGGTGATTTCTCGCTCTGTATCTGGAATTCTTTTCTCTTATTTCACCTCATATATATTTATTAATGTTTGATACTCTTTTAATGTGAGATAATAAAGACTTGCTTTTATCTTTCTCATATTTTTGTTTTGTGGTTTATGGTTACTCCAATTTTTCTCTATTTTTGCATGCTTTGCTAATGCTGCGGATTTTCCCGCGGCGGAATCGCATCGCGGAAAAATACGCAGCATGCTCATTAATTTTGCAGAATCACGGCGATTCCGCCCACATAGAATTGCATTGTTCTGCTTAATTTCCGCATTTGACTGTGCCCACCATACGAAAAGTAAGCAGAACATTTGCGGATGGTACCCATGGTCCGGAGGAGAGGAGACTGTCATTCGGGCTCTGGGTACCATATCCCTGTAAAAAATCGAATTAAAATAAATTATCGGGTTATACTCACCTTCCGATGTCCCTCGCAGCGTCACCAGGCATCAGCGATACACGCGGCAGGTCCCGTTCCCAGTGATGCATTGTGATAATGACCTTTGCAGGCGTCGCGATCCTGTAGCGGTCTCACGAGACCACGACGTCATCAAAGGTCATTGCCGCAATGCATCACTGAGAACGGGACCTACCGGCAGCATCGCGATGATCGGGGATGCTGCGCGGGACGTTGGAAGGTAAGAAAAACACGATTTTTAATTTTTTTTTAATTATTTTTAACATTAGATCTTTTTACTACTGATGCCGCATAGGCAGCCTCAATAGGAAAAAGTTGGTCACACTCGTCAAACACTATGTTTGATGAGTGTGACCAACCTGTTAATCAGTTTTCCAAGCGATGCTACAGATCGCTTGGAAAATGCTAGCATTCTGCAAGCTAATTACGCTTGCAAATTGCTAGTTTGTCTGCGGGAAAAACGCGGGAATTTAAAATGTGGTTTTCCCGCGGAATGGAATTCTGGAATTCCCGCAGTAACTTCCGCGGGAATTCCGCAGCATGTGCACATAGCCTAATATTCCTTTGTTTCTATACTGTGTAAGCTGTATGTTAGAGCCAGGGGCAGCAGGGGTTAACCGGGTGGGTTGGGTTAGCAGCCCAGACAGGAGCAGGAAGTTCCTGCTTTTGAGGCAGAGCCTGGGCAGGATTGCCCCTGGCAGGATGTGCTACACTGCTTGAATCAAGCCATTCCCCTGAACTAAAGCAGAGCTGCTAAAGGACTGCGGGACAGCAGCAACGGCCATAAGGACTACACGGGTGCCCACCTATGGACTTTTGGCTCCGGAGAGCTGAGTGGGAGCCGCTGCCCCTGCTGCTGCAGCCTTTGTCCAAGCAGCAGCCTCTGGAAATAGAGACAGCTCATTAATTGTAACCGTCTTCTTTATTTCACCTCTATTAAAGAAATTGCCACTGTGTCCTCTAAAAAGTGTGATGGGTGTTATATCCAGAGGACGCCGTTCCAGCATGGAGAGTCGGAGCAACTGTGACCTGGGACTGGGATTAGACCTCTCTTTTCATGTGCAAAGGGCCAGGGTGCTCACTGACTGTGACCTAGTGAACTCGCCCATGACTATCACCCCGTGCCACCTTGTTACAGCAATATGAAGGCATTCACTATGAGATTATAATTTATGGTTCCTGTATTCTGTTAGCATTTAGCCACTACGTGGTAGTATTACGTGTTTATTGTATGTTGGTATTATTTAATTGCTATATGGTGGTAATGTGTGGTTATTGTATGAAGCCATTATCTGTTCCGGTATGGTGGAAATGTTTGTCATTCAATCACCATGTAGTAGTGATAATATGTGGTCATGGTGTAGTGATACTTCTACACTGTATAGCACTATAATTTATCACTATGCAGTAGTATCATAGATTATTCGATCTTTATACAGGGGTATTTTGTGCTCGTTCTATGACTACGTTATTTTCTATAGGGATCATTTTGTTAGGGAGGACAGTATGGCTGATCTGGGGCAAGGCATTCATTTATGTATTCAGATATCTGGGCAAAATGTGGTGCTATGCAGGTAAATCCAAGACTATTAATTAGTCCTTCCTGTGCTCTGAGGAAGAGGAGAATATCAGTCTTAGTATTTGCCAACCACATCCAGGAGTGGGTGATAAATACAGAAGTGGTGATGTGTTTCTATTCTACTTTTCCTCTCCTTGTTCCACTCCTGGTTTTGACTTGCAAATACTGAGGTAAAAAAACTAGCAAATACTGACTGAACCTTAGGCTAAGTTCACACTAGGCGTTTTTGCTGCTTTTTTATGCTAATTTTCAGCTGTGTTTTACAGTACCAGCAAAGCCTATGAGACTTCAGAAATCTCATGCCCACGCATTGTTTTTATTGTCAGCAGTATTTTGTGCTTTGCATGTTTTTTTTTAGACACAGAACATGTCACTTCTTTAAGTGTTTTTTCAGCGTTTTCATCCATTGACTTGAATGGGTGGTCAAAAAAACACACCAAAAACACAGGTATCAGGTTTTGGTTTTGCTGTGTTTTTGTCCCAAAGCCTGATTCTATAGAATAAGACTTTTTTTTCAACACTAAACTTTATTAACATGTGTAAGGGAGGTCCAGGACAGTAGTCGTAGCCGAGGACACCGGGGCTCTGGTGTCCTGGTCTCTCCTCACAGAAAAATCATGCTCGCCAGTCAGCATACCTGTGTCTCCAGATTAAGCTTCTTCAGTGTCCTCCCTATGCAGTGGGAGACCGTTTCCAGGAAAATTCACATCAACTGAGATACAGTCCATCATAACTTCAACAAAGACTTCTTTACTTGGATCATTACACAGCGTTTCCAAAGACTTCACAGCATTTACAACAGGCTTCACATAACGAGGTTCCTTCTCTTTCCCTACACTTCATTCAAGGTTACTCTGCACAAGCCCGGGTCGGACCGTCTCTGACGGTTTCTCAGTTTCCTCTCTGTTCAGCTCAGCCACAGCTAAGCATCCCTCGGTCTGTTTCACCCCAGACACAAGATCATTAGTCACTGGATTCAGTAGCCACTGAGGATGAGCTCTGAACTGATGCAAAGCTTTCTGTACTGGCCTCGCTTCTTCTCCATCTGTACATACTGCTTCTGTGGGTTCCCCTGACCGTTTCGCCCTTTTCTTAAAGGTGTGTGCCTAAGCAATAAGTTGCCACATTCTGCTGTAGTAGCCCGTTGCTGTGCTGTGCTAGAGCGGAAGAAGGCTGAGCTTCTCACTTGTAACATTGCGAGACCGCTGCCGCATCCTGGGCTTTGACAAAGAACACCCAGTGTGGTTGAAGCGTGTACTGCTGTACGCTGCTTTTTGGTCATGTGAACTTGCCTTTGCAAGTCTGGTTTTTCATGCAAGCAATAAATTACTCTTTTTGGACTATTTGGAAGCTCGAACAATCCTTCTTTTTTTTTCTCTTTGATCTTATCAGTGTGCAACTACATGTGCTCTGTGCTTCCCCACACGACAAGCCGCATCAGGTTAGCTGGTTTATTGTTTTGCCTTCCTGGGCTTATTGCCCGTGTGGACCCTTCGGGCTCCTCCGGCCCTCTGCCTCTACCCAAGGCTGTCACTAAATTATCCAGCAGCAGCCTCTTCTACAATTAACTATATACTGCACTACACACTACCTAGAAACTATGTGCCCTAGCATGCCCCCACCTAGTGGCCAATGTATGCACATCACTTTGCCTATCTAACAATGTCAAACATATCACATAGTCAAGACAATAATACAAAAGTGGCATAAACATTTGTTCCATTATACATTCAGCAACAATAGTAATACACTTTAACTGCGTAGCAGTACCAGTATAACAATCAATGGTAATACCCCTTACACATGCACAAGAGACAAATCTAGCATGTCAAAACCGCAGCAAAAAATGCACAAAAAATGCAAGAAAAAAACAAGGAAAACATGCTTCTTTCCTGACAAGAGATCAGGTTTTGCTGCAGAAAAAAAAAAACGCAGAAAAAAAAACGCAGAAAAAAAACACCTAGTGTGAACTTACCCTTAGAGATGTGTACTCCAGCACCTGGATATTCTGTATGCCCGAGTAGATTACACCTGTCCACACTTATGTAAACGGATAGGCAAATGTGAGAATAAACAGAGAAAGATTATTGTGCCACATTTTCCCATTTGCCTTGGAGCTGTGGCACTTCTCATTTCTCTTATCAATACTGTACTACTACTCGATTTATATCCCACGAGTTAAAGATGAGCAAATCTATGTAAAAACTTATGACATTGTTTACGAATTTTCACAAAGTTTGGGATTTAGATGATTCCAAAATTTGGGGAATCAATGAGATTAATCCAGCTGCCATTTTGCTGAATTCGTTTAGGTTCAGGAAGGGGTTAAAAAACAACAACAAAAAACACCATAAACTCTCCCTTGTTTCCATACCCTCCACATCTCCATGATCCTCTGGAGATGCAAGACAAAGACGTCAATAAGGGTGGTTTCACATTAGCGTTTCCAGCAGCAGCGTCGGCCTGCGCACGGCCGCCGCTAAACCTCGCCCCCTGCCGTGCCTCCTCCGGTAGCTCCGCCTACGGGCGCATGACGCTGTATGCGACCTGCGTCCCCTATCTTTAGCATTAGGGATGCAGGCCATGCGCAGATATGCGTTTGCAGGCGCATGCGCCCTTTTGACGGTGCGCCGACCTTCGCCAAATGCACCGTGTTTGCATTTTGCTGCGCTCGGCGCACTGTCAAAAGGGCGCATGCGTCGGCAAACATATCTGCGCACAGCCTGCATCCCCAATGCTAAAGATAGGGGACGCAGGTCGCATGCAGCGTCATGCGCCTGTAGGCGGAGCTACCGGAAGAGGCGCAGCAGGGGGCGGGGTTTAGCGGCGGCCGTGTGCAGGCCAACGCTGCTGCTGGAAACGCTAATGTGAAACCACCCTTATTGTGACGCTGCCATCTGTGACCGAGTGACGCCACTTTCTAGCCGCAGTACCGCAATAGCCGGAAACTTGCATGGAGGATTGGGCAGGTGCAGCAATGGAAGTGGTGGTGTAAGGACAGGCAAGAGCCTACTATATTTTCTTTTTTTTAACCCCTTCTCCATTTATTAGGCTTTGGGGTCTTGAAAATTCTCACAGCATAATAGGCACCTTTTTGTGGCACTTTCGATTTTTACCAAATTTATTTGGCCCCTAAAAAGGGTGTGAAATGTACACTCAATTCACTTGGATAGTATAACATAACATTTTCTCATATATTAAAAGAGTATTCTCAAGTTTGCAAGTTATCTCCTGCTCTTGGGATTGGGATAACTTCCTGATTGTTGGGACCCCCAGCTATCCTGAGCACCGGGGCTCTAAAGCCCTGTGTGTATAGAGTGGTGGTCAATCGTGCACTTCGTACCAGGAGTCCAAAGAAAAATGAACGGAGCAGCAGAGCACATGATCGACCAACGCTGCATTCACACAGGGCTCTTCAGACCCCTAATTTTTGCGATCGGTGGGAGTCTCAGCAGATGGACCTCCACTGATCAGGAAATTATCCTTGATTCCATGGATAGGGGATAACTTCCAAAATTAAGATTATCCTTTTAATTTTACCAATTGGTAAAATGAGATATCTAACTAAAGGGAGTGTAATTATAGCAGGTGTGGTGGTCTGGGGTGATGGAAGATTTCTTTATCCCATGTGAGAGACCCCATAAAGATCAGTTATAACTGGGACCCAATTAGAGATTTCGCATTGGGGCGCACGCACTTCAAGTTACGCCACTGACTAGCCTGAGAGCTCTTATAAACCCTCGCCCAAGGGGGATTGTATCCAGTGTTTATTTTTTCCTGATCATTTTACTTTAGATGTTTCCCATAAATCCCGACAGAACACAAATGGTCTCTAAGCCGATCCCGGGGGCTTGTTTTGTGATGTGTATCGCCACCCAGCAGAGCGCAGTGAAACGTTCGACCATTCCTCTTGCTCATCTCCTAGGTGCTTGGCATTTCGTCTTTGGTTCTCGTGGCGGCTCCTTCTTGATCAGTGTCATTATTTCGCCACCTTCCTATATGTCTTCTTGTCATAAACAATGTGTCATTTTCTCTGTATCCTAAATCTTTTGCCAATGTGATCGCTCGGCGTCTCAGATTACAGTGACTATTAATTCATCACATCGGATTCCCATATCTCTGTCTCTTGCTATCTGTCTAATGTATTTCTCCCTCCGTCAGCGCTAAACCCTGCATAGGAACGTGGAGGAACGAGAACGTGTGAATCATCCGCTGCTTCCTGCAGATACTCAAGAGACCCTCAGCTTCATCTGTAGTGAAGCCCACAAAGCCAAGATGCCGAGTCTGATGTCGCGTGAAATGCCCACCTCTCGACCCACCTGATGTCATTCTCAGATCTCGGACCATTAATCACCTGCAGTACAAACGTTCCTTCCCTGTGTATATCATCGATTGCCAAAATGATTCCCATAGATTTCAGAGAAGTTTTAGGAAATCCATAGAAATAACTGATCTCACTATTCAGAAGATCTCACATTTGTCTCAGCATGCCATTCATCTAGATCTATCTATCTATCTATCTATCCTGCAACAGCAATAATAAAAAAAAAATCTTAGGATTATGGAAATCACAGGATGGAAACACATGTTAATAATATGCAAATGAATACAAATATTAAAAACATCTTGATTTTTTTTAACGTGAGCTCAACATACACTTACATGCCTTGGCTGCTATTGTTGGGGCTATTAATGGTTGTCTGAGGAATGTTCTGCCACTGAAAGCACTTGGGCAGCAAATCCTCAAGATCCGCTGCTGGCAGCTGCCATTGCGATTGTCGGCCAATGATGCCCCTGATGTGCTCGGTGGGAGACGCTGCAGGCCATGGTAGCACATGTAGGCCAGGCAGATTGCTCAAAGTAGCCAGAGCAACTTGCGGCCATGTGATGTCATTTTAAATGGAATCTCATCCTCTGGGATGTATATAACCTATTAATATGGGCATACAGGTGATAGATATGTTTCACTAGTACTACCTATATTCCTCATATTTTCAGTCTTGTTGAGAAATCATATTTTATTTCTGTCTGCTAATGATTTCTTCCAGGCTCCGGGGACCTGCGGTGCTTTGAAGAAATCTCTCCCTGATGTCTTCATTATCATACCAACCTCCTCCCATCAGCATCACAGTGCCCTGTGATGGGTACGGGTGGCCCCCTGCAATAGCACGATTATATAGTACCTATTCTGCCCTTCTATGGGCATTGGATTCAATGTTCTTCTGCGCAGGCGGCAGCATGCATGGCGATAAAGTGCTCTCCCCACTTCCTTCCTTCTATTATGCCACCCCAAACCATAATCCTGTGAGTAGGACCTGAGTGTCGTTCCCTCATGAAGGCCTACTGTTTAATCTCATGCCACCATTCTCTTAGATGAAATTAGAGTTGAGCGAAACGGGTCGAAAAAATTCAAAAGTCGCCGACTTTTGGCAAAGTCGGGTTTCATGAAACGAAACCCGACCCTAGGATGAGGTCGGCCACGAGGTCGGCGACTTACGCGCCAAAGTCGCGTTTCAAAAGTTTGTTTTGCGCTCTTTTTCAGCCAATCAGGATCCACGGACACTGTGGGCAACGTGATGACATAGGCACGGGTCACCACCATCTTTCAGAAGGGCATGCAAGTGATTGGCTTGCTTTGGTGGGCGTCACAGGGGGTATAAAAGGGCGTGCACGCCGACCGCCATCTTACTTCTGCCGATCTTAGCATAGGGAGAGGTTGCTGCTGATTCTGTAGGGAGAGCGTTAGGCAGGGAAGAAGACAAAAAAACTGCTTCTGCTGCTAGCGATTTGGCCTGCACAACACACAAGTCACTGTGTGTGCAGTGCAAGGGGAGGCTATATTGTGGTGTATCAGTGGTGTTGGTTGTTGGGCTGCCTTTTAAGGCTTCCTGACACGCTGGCATTGCTGTTTACCCACTGCTCCGCAAACTGCTTTTTTAAAAGCAATCCAATCTCCCTTATCCTCTCGTCACTTTGGTCACAGGCAGCTATGCCATCGAGCGTGTCACATAGCGCTCAGATATCAGTGGGCCGCACACAATCCACAAGTGTCCACTGTCCACAAGTGTACGCAGAGATTCAAAATCTCCATTATCCTCTCGTCACTTTGGTCACAGGCAGCTGTGCCATCGAGCGTGTCACATAGCGCTCAGATATCAGTGGGCCGCACACAATCCACAAGTGTCCACTGTCCACAAGTGTACGCAGAGATTCAAAATCTCCATTATCCTCTCGTCACTTTGGTCACAGGCAGCTGTGCCATCGAGCGTGTCACATAGCGCTCAGATATCAGTGGGCCGCACACAATCCACAAGTGTCCAGTGTCCAAAAGTGTACGCAGAGATTCAAAATCTCCATTATCCTCTCGTCACTTTGGTCACAGGCAGCTGTGCCATCGAGCGTGTCACATAGCGCTCAGATATCAGTGGGCCGCACACAATCCACAAGTGTCCAGTGTCCACAAGTGTACGCAGAGATTCAAAATCTCCATTATCCTCTCGTCACTTTGGTCACAGGCAGCTGTGCCATCGAGCGTGTCACATAGCGCTCAGATATCAGTGGGCCGCACACAATCCACAAGTGTCCACTGTCCACAAGTGTACGCAGAGATTCAAAATCTCCATTATCCTCTCGTCACTTTGGTCACAGGCAGCTGTGCCATCGAGCGTGTCACATAGCGCTCAGATATCAGTGGGCCGCACACAATCCACAAGTGTCCAGTGTCCAAAAGTGTACGCAGAGATTCAAAATCTCCATTATCCTCTCGTCACTTTGGTCACAGGCAGCTGTGCCATCGAGCGTGTCACATAGCGCTCAGATATCAGTGGGCCGCACACAATCCACAAGTGTCCAGTGTCCAAAAGTGTACGCAGAGATTCAAAATCTCCATTATCCTCTCGTCACTTTGGTCACAGGCAGCTGTGCCATCGAGCGTGTCATATAGCGCTCAGATATCAGTGGGCCGCACACAATCCACAAGTGTCCACTGTCCACAAGTGTACGCAGAGATTCAAAATCTCCATTATCCTCTCGTCACTTTGGTCACAGGCAGCTGTGCCATCGAGCGTGTCACATAGCGCTCAGATATCAGTGGGCCGCACACAATCCACAAGTGTCCAGTGTCCAAAAGTGTACGCAGAGATTCAAAATCTCCATTATCCTCTCGTCACTTTGGTCACAGGCAGCTGTGCCATCGAGCGTGTCACATAGCGCTCAGATATCAGTGGGCCGCACACAATCCACAAGTGTCCAGTGTCCAAAAGTGTACGCAGAGATTCAAAATCTCCATTATCCTCTCGTCACTTTGGTCACAGGCAGCTGTGCCATCGAGCGTCTCACATAGCGCTCAGATATCAGTGGGCCGCACACAATCCACAAGTGTCCACTGTCCACAAGTGTACGCAGAGATTCAAAATCTCCATTATCCTCTCGTCACTTTGGTCACAGGCAGCTGTGCCATCGAGCGTGTCACATAGCGCTCAGATATCAGTGGGCCGCACACAATCCACAAGTGTCCACTGTCCACAAGTGTACGCAGAGATTCAAAATCTCCATTATCCTCTCGTCACTTTGGTCACAGGCAGCTGTGCCATCGAGCGTGTCACTTAGCGCTCAGATATCAGTGGGCCGCACACAATCCACAAGTGTCCACTGTCCACAAGTGTACGCAGAGATTCAAAATCTCCATTATCCTCTAGTCACTTTGGTCACAGGCAGCTGTGCCATCGAGCGTGTCACATAGCGCTCAGATATCAGTGGGCCTCACACAATCCACAAGTGTCCACTGTCCACAAGTGTACGCAGAGATTCAAAATCTCCATTATCCTCTCGTCACTTTGGTCACAGGCAGCTGTGCCATCGAGCGTGTCACATAGCGCTCAGATATCAGTGGGCCGCACACAATCCACAAGTGTCCACTGTCCACAAGTGTACGCAGAGATTCAAAATCTCCATTATCCTCTCGTCACTTTGGTCACAGGCAGCTGTGCCATCGAGCGTGTCACATAGCGCTCAGATATCAGTGGGCCGCACACAATCCACAAGTGTCCACTGTCCACAAGTGTACGCAGAGATTCAAAATCTCCATTATCCTCTCGTCACTTTGGTCACAGGCAGCTATGCCATCGAGCGTGTCACATAGCGCTCAGATATCAGTGGGCCGCACACAATCCACAAGTGTCCACTGTCCACAAGTGTACGCAGAGATTCAAAATCTCCATTATCCTCTCGTCACTTTGGTCACAGGCAGCTGTGCCATCGAGCGTGTCACATAGCGCTCAGATATCAGTGGGCCGCACACAATCCACAAGTGTCCACTGTCCACAAGTGTACGCAGAGATTCAAAATCTCCATTATCCTCTCGTCACTTTGGTCACAGGCAGCTGTGCCATCGAGCGTGTCACATAGCGCTCAGATATCAGTGGGCCGCACACAAACCACAAGTGTCCACTGTCCACAAGTGTGTGCAGAAATTCTAAAACTCCCCTGTCCTATAGACACCTTGTACCTTGTTTTACATTACTATATAGTTTGTTGGATTTTGTCTACATTTCTACCAAAAATGAGGAAGGCTGGTGGAAGAGGCCGTGGAATTGGGCGGGGGTTGGCAGCTGGTAATGATGGTGTTGGTGGTGGATCTGATGGTAGTGGCAAGAGCAAAATAGGACCGAATGCAGGAGGTGCTGACCCTGCGTCATCGTCTGGCTACATAAGGCCTCGAACGCTTAGTTTTCTATGAGTTGGCAAACCGCTTTTAAAGGCAGAGCATCAGGAAAAAGTTTTGTCTTACATTGCTGACTCAGCCTCCAGCTCTATCGCCTCCTCTTCTTCAGTTGTAAAAAGTAAAAGCACTGAGTCGTCATTGGAGGCTCATGTTCATGAACCACACCTTTCCTTGTGTCCTTCACCCCAACCAAGATTGAAGGATGACGCAGGCCATACTACTGATTACTCCATGGAGCTGTTTTCACATACCATGCCTGGATTATCAAGTCAAATGGTGAATTACCCAGGCCAAGATGAATCTGACATGGAGTGCACTGATGCACAGCCGCTGATGGATGATTCTGCTGGTACATTCACTCAGAGCACTACATTGTCCTCGCAGTGTACAGAGCCAGATTTTGACCCTGATGAGACTCAGGTGCCCCTTCCCGCACACTATACCACCATACACGGTGACACAGAGAAAGGTGCACATGACATAGAAGAGGAGGTGATGGATGACCCAGTTGTTGACCCAGATTGGCATCCATTGGGGGAAGAGGGTGCTGCTTCCAATAGCTCAGATGAGGAGCATCCACAGCAGACATCGACATCGCAACAGCTGTTATCTGGCAGGCCCGGAGCACTCCAAAGACAGGTTCCAAACATCAAAAGAGTTGCTGGACAGCTTGTCCAGAGGGTCAAAAGATCACAGCGTGCTAGGCCGCAAAATGTCTGCCAAAGTAGGAAGAGTGCAGTGTGGCACTTTTTTGAACAAAATCCTCATGATCAGGCCAAGGTTATCTGTAAGAAGTGCGCAAAGACCTTTAGCCGAGGGAAAAATCTGAAAAATTTGAATACCAGTTGCATGCTTAGACATTTAACCAGCATGCACTTGCAAGCATGGACACAACACCAAACCTCAAGTGCCACATGTGCAACTGATCACAACGAAGGTAGTCAGCAACGCTACATTGTTTCCCCCACTGTAAGCCCACCGGTTAGCACAGCAGCAAATGTTGAGGTGTCGTTGCAAGGCCACAGCAGTCAGGGAATCCCACTGTTATATCAACGAAAGACTGATTCTAGGCCATCAGAAAGAACACCAACTCCATCACCATCATCAACCCTCTCTCAGTCCGCCCTGTCCACCGCTACTTCCACCATATGCAGCTCTCAAGTCCAGCTCACCCTCCCAGACACTATGAGTAGGTCAAGAAAGTACTCAGTCTCTCATCTGCGTACACTGGGTTTGAACGCCCACATTGCCAAACTAATCTCGTTTGAGATGATGCCCTTTCGGTTGGTGGAAAGCACAGCTTTCTGCGAACTCATAGCCTATGCAGTACCACGCTATGACCTACCCAGTCGCCATTTCTTCTCTTGCAAAGCCATCCCAGCCCTCCACCATCATGTGAAAGACCGCATTGTCCATGCACTCAAGCAGTCAGTGAGCGGAAAGGTGCACCTCACAACTGATGCATGGTCCAGTCGGCATGGCCAGGGCCGTTACGTGTCCATCACTGCGCACTGGGTTAATGTGGTGGATGCAGGGTCCACAGGGGACAGCGGTGGTGGGACAGTGCTGCCTAGCCCACGGTATAGGAAACAGTTGGCTGTAGGCGTTCGACCCTCCTCCTCCTCCTCCTCCAGAAGCGAAAGCTCGTCCACAGAGCGCAGTCGTACGAGCACTCCATCTGCAGCTGCCACTGATGCACACGATGTGTCCCCCTATCGAGCAGCTAGTGGAAAGCGTCAGCAGGCTGTGTTGCAGATGATGTGTTTGGGCGACAGACACACCGCCGAGGTGCTGGCCGAGTACTTGAAGCGACAAACTGAGTCATGGCTGGGCAGTGTACATCTTGAGGCAGGCAAGGTAGTTAGTGATAACGGCCGTAATTTTGTGGCAGCCATAGCCCTTTCAAAACTCAGCCACATACCTTGCTTGGCTCACACCTTGAACCTGGTGGTGCAGTGCTTCCTCAAAAATTATCCGGAGTTAACAGCCCTGCTCCAGAAGGTGCGAAGACTGTGCGCGCACATCCGCCGGTCGCCTGTACACTCCGTTCGTATGCAGAAGCTGCAGCGATTGCTCCACCTTCCCAACCACCGCCTCATTATCGACATTGCAACAAGGTGGAACTCCACCCTGCACATGGTGGAGCGGCTGTGCGAGCAGAGGCAGGCCATAATGCATTTGTGGGAGGATACACGGCCAGGCACTTTGAGAGCAGACATGGAGTTGACAGGCGTGCAGTGGTCGAAGCTGAAAGACCTTTGTAAAGTCCTTCAGTGTTTTGAGGAATGCACACGGCTGGTAAGCGCAGACGACGCCATCCTAAGCATGAGCATCCCACTTATGCGTCTGCTCATGCAAACTTTGACCCACCTTAAGGAGCAGGCGTCTGCAGCCAATGTTGATGAGGAGGAAGAGGAGGAGGGAATCCTTGATGACATTCAGCCATTGTCTGCTCAGGGACCTCTCCTGGACGAGGTGGAGGAAGAAGAGGAGGAGGAGGAGGATGATGGGGATGATTACTTAGGGGAGGAGGATGCATCTCGTGGGGCAAGTGAAAATGTTGGCGTGGCAAGGTCTGGTACAGGGTTTGTGCGTGACTGGAGGGATGTGGATTTGCCAGAAAGTGCTCCTCCACCCAGCACTCGCAGTGCATCATTGACACCGGGAACATTGGCCCACATGTCAGATTATGCCTTGCGGATCCTAAAAAGGGACCCCCGCATTGCCAAAATGATGAACGATGACGACTACTGGTTGGCCAGCATCCTGGATCCACGCTATAAAGGCAAATTACAAAACATCATGCCACAGGAGAACCTTGACCTAATATTGGCTAATAAACAAGCAACTCTGGTAAATCGGTTGCTTGAGGCATTCCCAGCACACAGCAGCGGTGATGGTTCTCACACGAGCCGTACGGGCCGGGGGCAGCTTGGCAGAGGTGTTCGTGGTGCACACAGCAGAAGTGGCGTTGGAGACAGGGGTTTCATGACAATGTTGTGGACTGATTTTTCAAATACCGCTCACACAACTGGTAATACTGCATCGATGGAAAGTGACAGGAGACAGCAGTTGTCAACTATGGTTACAAACTACTTTTCCTCCCATATCAATGTTCTCCCACACAGGTCATTCCCCTTTGACTATTGGGCCGCTAAACTGGACACCTGGCCTGAATTGGCCCAATATGCCTTACAGGAGCTCGCTTGCCCAGCTGCAAGTGTGCTATCGGAAAGAGTCTTCAGTGCAGCTGGATCAATCCTGACAGAAAAAAGGACCCGTCTGTCAACCCAAAATGTGGATGATCTAACCTTCATTAAAATGAACCACGCATGGGTTTCCAAGGATTTTGTCCCACCTTCCCCTGATGACACATAGGGTGACAGAAAAATGGCTTGCTTTGGTCCACCTCTTCCTGGTACTTCACCTATTTCGCCTTTTGCATCAGTTGAATGTCCAACATCAACATATGCCACTTTCTAAAACTCCCTAACTGTGCTGCCTCCCCCCCCATGGCCGGGGTCACCACCTAGCGCACGACACCGTGCGAGTGCCGTTGCCCTGGACAGGTGGGTAGGCCGACTCTTGGGCGCGGGCACTGGCACAGGGTCCCTCATAGTGCATTCAAGTGTCTCTGATGGTGGTGGTGCACACCCGCCGTCAGACACACCGCTGTACTATGAGGGGCCCAGTGCCAGTACCGACGCCCATGAGTGGGCCCCCCTTGCTTGGCCAGGGCCCCAGCATTTGCAATCTTTACCTCTCCCTGCTCCTCCGCTGTGTAATCTGGGCCGTCAAATCCATACTGTGCCTGACACCGTCTGAGCCTGCCTCCTGAGACATACACTCACTGGCCACTTTATTAGGTACACCATGCTAGTAAGGGGTTGGACCCCCTTTTGCCTTCAGAACTGCCTCAATTCTTCGTGGCAGAGATTCAACAAGGTGCTGGAAGCATTCCTCAGAGATTTTGGACCATATTGACATGATGGCATCACACAGTTGGCGCAGATTTGTCGGCTGCACATCCCTGATGCGAATCTCCCGTTCCACCACATCCCAAAGATGCTCTATTGGATTGAGATCTGGTGACTGAGGAGGCCATTTGAGTACAGTAAACTCATTGTCATGTTCAAGAAACCAATCTGAGATGATTCGAGCTTTATGACATGGCGCATTATCCTGCTGAAAGTAGCCATCAGATGTTGGGTACATTGTGGTCATAAAGGGATGGACATGGTCAGCAACAATACTCAGGTAGGCTGTGGCGTTGCAACGATGCTCAATTGGTACCAAGGGGCCCAAAGAGTGCCCAGAAAAAATTCCCCACACCATGACACCACCACCACCAGCCTGAACCGTTGATACAAGGCAGGATGGATCCATGCTTTCATGTTGTTTACGCCAAATTCTGACCCTACCATCCGAATGTCGCAGCAGAAATCGAGACTCATCAGACCAGGCAACGTTTTTCCAATCTTCTACTGTCCAATTTCGATGAGCTTGTGCAAATTGTAGCCTCAGTTTCCTGTTCTTAGCTGAGAGGAGTGGTACCCAGTGTGGTCTTCTGCTGCTGTAGCCCATCTGCCTCAAAGTTCGACGCACTGTGCGTTCAGAGATGCTCTTCTGCCTACCTTGGTTGTAACGGGTGGCAATTTGAGTCACTGTTGCCTTTCTATCAGCTCGAACCAGTCTGCCCATTCTCCTCTGACCTCTGGCATCAACATGGCATTTCCGGCCACAGAACTGCCGCTCACTGGATTTTTTTTCTTTTTCGGACCATTCTCTGTAAACCCTAGAGATGGTTGTGCGTGAAAATCCCAGTAGATCAGCAGTTTCTGAAATTCTCAGACCAGCCCTTCTGGCACCAACAATCATGCCACGTTCAAAGGCACTCAAATCACCTTTCTTCCCCATACTGATGCTCGGTTTGAACTGCAGGAGATTGTCTTGACCATGTCTACATGCCTAAATGCACTGAGTTGCCGCCATGTGATTGGCTGATTAGAAATTAAGTCTTAACACACAGTTGGACAGGTGTACCTAATAAAGTGGCCAGTGAGTGTATATTTTGAATGTGTACGCTATCCATACATGTTATCCGGGGATACGGTACCCCTTCTAACCTTTGTGCAATGACGTGCAATCCATACTGGGCCTAACACCGTCTGAGCCTGCCTCATGCTGTATAGACATATATTTTGAATGTGTACGCTATCCATACATGTTATCCGGGGATACGGTACCCCTTCTAACCTTTGTGCAATGACGTGCAATCCATACTGGGCCTAACACCGTCTGAGCCTGCCTCATGCTGTATAGACATATATTTTGAATGTGTACGCTATCCATACATGTTATCCGGGGATACGGTACCCCTTCTAACCTTTGTGCAATGACGTGCAATCCATACTGGGCCTAACACCGTCTGAGCCTGCCTCATGCTGTATAGACATATATTTTGAATGTGTACACTATCCATACATGTTATCCGGGGATACGGTACCCCTTCTAACCTTTGTGCAATGACGTGCAATCCATACTGGGCCTAACACCGTCTGAGCCTGCCTCATGCTGTATAGACATATATTTTGAATGTGTACGCTATCCATACATGTTATCCAGGGATACGGTACCCTTTCTAACCTTTGTGCAATCACGTGCAATCCATACTGGGCGTGAGAACGGCTGGCGAGCTGTTAAGCAAGCTACAGCACCTGTCCAGACAAGTACAGGGATTCCCTAGCGAGGAGACTTATTTGATTGTTTTCTATGTTGGGACAGCAATTTTTGGGGAGCACTATACTCTGGAGAATGATAGATGGGGCCCACCATACACTGGAACATTCCAAAGGTGGACATCAGACACTGGAGCAGCATTTACAGGGCCCATTATACACTAGAGCAGTAGAAATGGGGCCCATTATGTTTGGAGCATTATTTGGGCCCATAAGACAGTGGAGCTTCATCCATGGGGACCAACATATACTGTAGCATTATGTGGAGCTCATCATATACTGTTTCAAACATTATATGGGACCAATGATTTTGTATGGAGAAATAGATGGGCCTCGTCATGAGATGTAAAAAGTGAGGTATTTTTCATTGTACTATACCGCTATTTCTCTGCCGTATCGGAGCATGATGAGTTGTGGTATGTGTTAAAGGGGCGCTCTTTCGCCCAGGGCACATGAAAACCTGCAGCCAGCCCTCCCCCCCACAAATTTAGCCAAATAACCCCCATTTTTCAGTGCGTAACTTGTATTATGAAGTTAATTAAGGTTGACAAGCTTAAGTAAGAAGAATTGATGCTTTTGGCATTCAAATGGGCACTGTAGGTGTGTTTCCTGTCCTCCTCTCACTGCCGACTTTTATTCCCCATTGACTTACATTGGGTTTCGTGTTTCGGGACGACCCCGACTTTTCCCTATAATCGGACGATCTTGCTCGACCCGACTTTTGGAAAAGTCGGGTTTCACGAAACGAAACGCGACCCTAAAAAAGCAAAAGTCGCTCAACTCTAGATGAAATAATTGCCAGAGATCACATGAGCAATGCCATAATGAGAACATCACATCAGTGCTACACTCAGGATAATGGTGTGGGGTGGCCGGACCTGCTAGTCTTTATTCCACGTACTCTAACATCTGGGACGTCATTGGTCGGCAATTTCAAAGGGAGCTGCCAGCTGTGGATCTTGATGATTTGCCCAATTACATTCAGCATGATGAAACGTTCCTCAGACAACTATTAATAATCTAATTGATAGCAGCCAAGACGTGTAAGTGTGGGAATATGTGCAAATAGTGCTCGTACTTCATACTGAATAAATCGAGATGTTTTAATTTTTTTTTATTTTTTTCATATGATTAATGCATCTATCCATCCTCTGATTTGCATAATTCCATGACTCCATGTTCAGCAGTCTATCTATCTCTATCAGTCTGTCTTTCTCTGTCTGTCTATCTGTCAGTCATAAGTATGACCCACAATTAGCCCATATGAGCCTCTTAAGCATGTCCTAAAATGGAGATAGATCACAAACTGGACACAGTAAATAAATACATGACGCATCCATCCTAATCAAAACCAATGCCGGATCTAGTACAGAACTATGGCAAAATTAAAGGTTTCATAGATAGAAATGATTTCTTTCCATGGAGACTCTCTCCCCTCTCTGCTTGCTCTCAGTATCAGGACTTTGTGCATGGAGAACATGTGCCCATCACATCTCGGAGCTTCATGGTGCCTCTTCCTGTTTCCAGGACGTGAGCCAAGATGGAAGATCCAGATAGCTGGAAGAATGGAGCCCTAGGATTCCGATTGCTGTTTCAACTGTTATTAATTAACAATTTGCTAATTAGTTTCACTATGATGAGCATCAAACCGCTGACTAATTAAAGTGCATTTGACTAAAAGCAGATGGTTCTCCGTGCTACTGCGCGCTGCGTAAAAGGGACTAAACATTAGAAATCTTTAGGAAGAGCGTTAACAATACAGCATGCAATGCAATGCATTGTCTTATCGGGGTCTTGCTGCTTAAATCCTCAGGCATTTTGGAAGTCCCTGCTGATGGGATTCAGAAATGAATCCATAGTTTGTATGGAGTCTGAAGATGAGACATTTGTGGCATATCGGCACCATGCACAAAATAAGTAAGTAAGGGCAAATTGGATGTTATCTTTAGAACATTGTGTCAATTTGTGTTCAGTACTGGATTATTTTTATGTTGTTTTCTGCAGATTTACTTTAATTTTATTTTTTTCTTAATAATTTGCATTTTTTTGTATTCTTCTCACAATCTAGAAAATAAAAATAAATGTATATATGGCAGTTTTTATACTATCCAATAGGGCTATTTTAGTCATACTTCTTGTTCTTTGCAGAACACTTTTCAGGAGTCTCATTATCATTATAGCCAAAATTATAATGATCGATAACTCTTCTATACACAGGTGATTGCACAGGACCCAACAATCACAATAGAAGATGCCCCATAGCTGACCCTGCTCCTATGTTTCATTAAAAGTCGTTATTCTTAAGATCTGTGTGTATTTTTAATCCTTTCATACTATTGGATTAATAATGGATAGGCGTCTTATTGACACCTCTTCATTAATAACCAGGCTTAATGTCACCTTACAATAGCAAGGTGACATTAACCCCATATTACCCCATATGCCACCTGCTACAGGGCAATGGGAAGAGAGACGTTAAGTGCGGGAATAGGCGCATCATACAGATGCGCCTTTTCTGAGGTGGCTGGGGGCAGATGTTTTTAGCCAGGGGGGCAATAACCATGGTCCCTTTTTAGGCTATTAATATCTGCCCTCAGTCACTGGCTTTCTCTCTCTGGCGGAGAAAATTGTGTGAGCCCTTGCAATTTTTCTTCAGTGAATACAATATTTTATTAAATACATATGGGTCTAACTGTTCTGCATGGGTTTACAGTATGTAAACCATGTCTCCTATCCTGTCGGCTTCTGCAATGATTTTACAGAAGCCGACAAATGAATGAATGGCTAATCTTCTATCTATATCTCTATTCAATATAAAGATATATAATATTTACGGTATATATATCTGTCAATGACATATACCGTATATATCTATAATACATATATATATTATATACATATATTATAGATATGTTATATACATTATATATAAATGTTATATATATATATATATATATATATATATAAATATATATATATATATGTATGTGTGTGTTTTGAAGAATATTTCATTTTAAAACAATGTGTAAATAACAGAATTGCTCTATGTAAAAGCTCATGTTAAAATCGCATTGCAGACCAATGCAATTGCACTGCCTTCGGATGTAAATCGGATGCTAGGTGTGAAAAATCTGATTGTACTCACACAAAAAATGCATGTGTGGTGCCCTGCATCTTTATTGCCACAAAAGGGTTAAATATGTACTGTTTTCCATGTGTTTTGTGAGCAATGGGAGTTATGCTTTCTCTGCTAGAGACCACACACACATACAATTCACCACACTCCCTTACTTGTATGAAGCTTAGAGCTTTGCAGACATGCCCTAACTGGGAGACGGAGGGGCCGAGTTGTTCTCAGTGCGAAGAAGAAGGAGGAAGAACGTCTTGGAGGCCATGTTAAGACATGTGCTCGATCCAGGATAGCTAAGAGGCATCAGGGACCAGCCCCTAGACCATCCATGCTTTCAGAGCATTGTGGTAAGCTGAGAGACTGCGTGGGATTATACAACCAGCAGAAAAGTGTTTTCCCTCAGAAATACTGCAATAACCTAGGATTAGTGAAGGATAGTGCAAGTGTGAACTTGAGCTGCTTCACAAAGGAGCTGCTTCACAAAGGATTCAAGCTGCAAGTTGCTGAAGGCGAAATACACAGTGAGTAGAGGCAATACTGGGAAGTTCTACACTTCAGAAAGCCTTGGTCCCAGAAGGGATTAGAATAGCATGAAGTTACACTGAGTCACAGCAGGGAAAGATAACTCCCATTCTCCAGAGCAGACTGTAACCTGGTGAGAGTTGTAATATCTCCTCTTAACTGCATCTGAACTACAGTGAATGATAAAGTGACTTTCCTTGTCTCCTGCCTTATTACTCCGTGCCTTCTACTTGCATCACAATCTCTGGGGGTCTGCCCTGGTTGGAGAGGGTTAACATCTGCACTGTCATCACTATCTACTCCCCCAGGGATCATCTGCAGTGCTGGCTATACGACAGTCGAACACTCCAACTGGCGTCACGAATCGCTACATACACTTTATCCCCATCCAATTCTACCCCTTTTACATGACCACCTGGGGCCACGGACCGGGTCACCGCCACTCTGACATTTCCCATTGAAGTTAACGGGCTCGGTACCGAGTATCCCATGGCCTCTGGGGCGCGTCACATGACACTCGCATGACAATTGCACTACACTTGTCCGACTCTCCTGCATCAAAATTGGACCTTTTTTTAATCGCTAGTGTGTCTCTGCCCTTAAAGGGAATATAGCATCAGAAGATGGCCTATTGTAATTTTTGTATTGAATGTATGTAAAACTATTGCCAAAAATAAAATTAAAAAAATACATTTTTCGCATAAAGTCCTCATTTAAACAATAGGTCATTGTGTGATGACTCTTTCCCTCTAAGTGATAATGTCAGCCCTTTGCTGGCAGGCATTCTAGTCCAGGGCTCATTTTGTCCCAGGTAGAGTGGCTACTTGGAATGATAATGTGAGGAGCGGAGCGGAGTACCGGGGCGGCTGCAGGATGTCAGACTGCAGTATATTCACCAAGCAATGAAGCTTGCAGAGCGGAGGAAATCACATCTCGCTGATTGTAAATGGGAAAGCACATTATGCAGATCACATTGACAACTGCAGGAGAAATTGAGAACTTTTTTTTTTTGTTTCCAGTAACAGAACAGATCTGCTCTCCACAGTTATGCAGCAGCTCTGGTGTAAATACATTGCTTGTGTCTTATCCTGATCTCTGTGAATATGTAACCAACAAACGTAGCGGCGGCAGACAACGCATGCATTTTAGAGCCGCATGAGGGACGGCTACAGCCGCGTACACAAGTATATCCATTCATCATGAAAATGCAGCTTTATTGCTGAGAAATGGAGAGTGAATATTGCAATCCCCGGAAACAGCTCATCCTCCGATTTACAGACGCTCCTATCGGCTTTTCTCCCACAGTATTTCATTTACTATTTAGGAAACAGTCAACATTCCTGCTGCTTTCATTGTGACAATTATTGTCCTCATGTATCGACTTTAAAGCTTATATGTAATTAAAAGTTAAAAAAAAAACACAATCATTCCTCTTCTACAGGTGAATCTCACAAAACTAGAATATCATCAAAAAGTTAATTTATTTCAGTTCTTCAAAACAAAAAGTGAGTCTCATATATTATATAGAGGCATTACAGACAGAGTGATCTATTTCACGTGTTTATTTCTGGTAATGTTGATGATTATGGCTTACAGCCAATGAAAACCCAAAAGTCATTATCTCAGTAAATTACAATACTTTATAACACCAGCTTGAAAAATGATTTTAAAGGGAATCTGTCAGCAGTTTTGGCTGCTATAAGATGCAGCCTCGGCCTTTTAGGGCTCATCTACAGCATGCTATAATGCTGTAAATAAGCCCCCGGTTCGACCTGAAAGATAAGACAAAATAAGTTTTATTATACTCACTCACCTGTGGGGCTTTCCGGTCCGATGGGTGTCACAGGTCCGGGTCTGACGCCTCCTGCTTACTTCACAGGCTTCCCGGCATCACACTTCTGCGCAGGCGTTCTTCTCTTCCCTTTTGGCAGTGGGCAGGTGCTGGGCCTCTTGGACCTTTCCCTACGCCTGTGAACCGCAGTACTTTGCTCAGACCTCATCAGGGAAGATAAGTACACCTGTGTAGGAGCGTGATGCCGGGAGCGAGGAAGCAACAGGAGGGCGGCGATCATAAGAAGATGGGAGAAGCCGGACCCGCGACACCCATCGGACCCGACTGCCCCGGGCCCCCCCCTGTGAATATAATAAAACTTATTTTTCTTATCTTTCAGGATGGATCAGGGGCTTGTCTACAACATTATAGAAAGCTGCAGATAAGCCCTGAAAGGCAGTGGCCACATCTTATATTGGCCAAAACTGCTGACAGGTTTGCTTTAAAATTCGAAATGTTGGCCTACTGAAATGGATGTTCAGTAAATGTACTCAATACTTGGTTCTCCAATACTTGGGCTCCTTTTGCATCAATTACTGCATCAATGCGGCGTGGCATGGAGGCGATCAGCCTGTGGCATTGCTGAGGTTTTATGGAAGCCCAGGTTGCTTTGATAGCAGCCTTAAGCTTGTCTGCATTGTCGGGTTTGGTGTCTCTCGTCTTCCTCTTGACAAGACCCCATAGTGTTATGATTGAGTCAACGAGGAGGAAAAAACAAAAATGCAAGCTCAGCCCAGAAAATCAGAGAGGTTGGAAACTAGCGGATTGCAGACCCCTAATCCTATCACACAACTAGCAGTAGCCATGGAGTATTCCTACGGTGATCCTAGACACCTCGTCACAGCCAGAGATCTAAATAAGCCTAAAGAGAGAAAAGGGAAAAACTGACTGCCCCAGAGCAGACCCCAAAGCAATAGGCAGCCCCAAACATATAATGACGGTTAAGCAAGATGAAAACAATAACACAGATAGAAAGATAGGATGAGCAAACAATGGGGCCCAAGCTAACTAAAAAGGACAGGACAGAAAAGCTGCTGTATGCAATCCGAGAAAACCCTGCTAAAAATATTACCAACACAACTGATAAGCAAAAAGGACCCTGAAGTCACTAGACTTCAAACCCTATAACAGCACTCAGAATATTCTGAAAGCAGAGCAAAAGAGAACACTGATCAAGGAATAAGAATCCAGCACACCCCCAGCCGGGGATGGCTGAACTCCAAAACAAGGTAAACAAAACCAAAACTAATAAATTCAATAGAAGAGCAAAAACTTATCTTTGGGAAGCAGGAATCAAACTGGTCTCAAAGAATCCAGCAGAGAAATCACCATCCACTCAGAAGGGTGTCGGCTGCCTTATATCCAGTCGGAAGTTCCTGTTACCCAGTCACAATCCACCTGATCAGGTGTTTGGTTTCTTTCATCCAAAATCAGCCTCACTACCTTCCTTCACCAGAAGAGGGAGATCCTTGGACACAAAAGGTGAATGAACAGATGAGCTCACAACACCATAGATTCTCTATGGGGTTAAGGTCAGGCGAGTTTGCTGGCCAATCAAGCACACTGATACTGTTGTGTGTAAACCAGGTATTGGTACTTTTGGCAGTGTGGACAGGGGCCAAGTCCTGCTGGAGAATGACATTTCCATCTCCATAAAGCTTGTTGGCAGAGGAAAGCATGAAGTGCTCTAAAATTTCCTGGTAGACTGCTGCGCTGACTTTGGTCTTGATAAAACACAGTGGACCTACACCAGCAGATGACATGGCTCCCCAAACCATCACTGATTGTGGAAACTTCACACTAAACCTCAAGCAGCTTGGACTGTGGCCTCTCCACTCTTCCTCCAGACTCTGGGACCTTGATTTCCAAGACTTCTCCCTGCAAGCTGACAGTGACTGACAAGTGTCTGCCTATATGCGGATCAATCAATATTCGTGAAAGCAGAGAAGCCATCGGGGATCCACCCGATGGACCAGTGCACAGTGCAGCTCTGTCTCCAGCAGCTATTAAAAGTACTTTTTTTTCTGAAACTCTGCAGCGTTTCAGAGACAAACATACATGGCTGTGATCCAAAAACCAGTGACTGATACATGCTCCTCATGGTTTTGGCAATATGTACGGTGGGTACAGAAAGTATTCAGACCCCTTTAAATTTTTCACTCTTTGTTGCATTGCAGCCATTTGGTAAATTCACAAAAATTCATTTTTTCTCATTAATGTACACTCTGCACCCCATCTTGACTGAAAAAAACAGAAATGTAGAAATTTTTGCAAATTTATTAAAAAGCAAAACTGAAATATCACATGGTCATAAGTAAATGAACTTTATTAAATTTACCAAATGGCTGCAAAGAAACAAAGAGTGAAAAATTTAAAGGGGTCTGAATACTTTCCGTACCCACTGTATCAGCTGGTAGGTTCTCTTTAACATAAATGAGAATGAGAAGGCAAATAAATACTAGGAAGACCCCTGGATGTATTGTGGAGCGCTTTGCGAGTCTTTCCACCTGAAAAAAAATGTTTTTTTTTCTTTTTTTTATGTACTTCTAGCCTAAATAACATCAGAAAATGTCAGCAAATCACCCGAAAAGACACTATAAAATTTGCTTAAAGAACAACACTTTCCCACCACTCTCCCCCAAAAAAGCTTAAGATAATACCACCAAAAACTGCTTAAAGAACAACACTCTTCCTCCCATTCCCCTCCAAAAAGCTTAAGATAATGCCACCAAAAAATGCTTAAAAATCACTTCAGGAAATGCCTAAAAAATGAGCAAAAGATACATCAGAAGAAAAAAAACTAGTGAAAAAACTGGTGTTTACTGCAGCTTTTGTTTTTCCTGCCTGAAAATTGTAAGAACATCTTTTAAAGGTACTGTCACACTTAGCGATGCACCAGCGATCCCGACCAGCGATATGGATCGCTGGTACATCGCTAAGTGGTCGCTAGTGAGCTGCCACACAGGCAGATCTCACCAGCGACATAGCAGCGGTCGGGGGTCGCTACTTACCTGTCAGACGTGGCGATCCTGACGTCCTCCCACCCGCGTCCATGCGTCGCTCGTCTCCACAGCAGGAAGCCCACGACGAGAAACGGTCCAGGCTGTTCTCGCGCGATCAGCGATAACCAGCCGGGGAGCCGGTCGGAGGTAATCATCAGACATAGCGATATCGCTAGCAATATCGTTGCTGCGTCACAAAACCAGTGACGTTATAGCAATATTGCTAGCGATATCGCTTAGTGTGACGGGGCCTTAATTAATCTGTCGTAGCTCTGGATTTTTGTTACTTATATGCACAGTCTTTTCATAGCATGTAGAAATGGTTGATGGCTTTATTAGGCATGGTTGATGGGGGTCGAGTCCATTTAAGGTGTCAAATGGCCCCTCTGGTGGCGGTGTAGGAGTCAGGTGGAAGTTGCAGACAAGTTAAGGTGGACTCATTTTAACTAATAGAGGATGTAAAATCTCATGGTGGTGAACAGGCTTTGGTGGCCAGCCTCAAGGACGTTGTAATGGTAACGTCAATCAGGGGGGGGCACAGTGGTTAAGCACAGGTGTGAGGATAATAGGGTCATCGGTGCCCTGAAAGTTCTCTGGCCTTGTTGCCCTTTATGGCTGTCTGTCCTGGTTCTGTATGTCAGACAGCTGGGGATATCACAGTACTTGTGAATCCCAATGTACTAGCACTTCACCTGACTCCTGTGATTGTTTTAATCCTGTGATTTAAATAAAGCTGTGGCCATTTTGACAACCAAAATAATGTGTTGTGTATTTATTCTAGTGCCTAGGTTTACTGTAGTTATGGTGGTTTTAAGATGGAGTGGGGGTCCGTCCCATATCCTTAAGTCAAATGCATTTCTCTACTTTTCACTGAACTTGAGGAGAAAAAAAAACCCTCTCGGCGTCCACAGAATGAAGAAGACTCTTCTCGGAGCACCATCACAGACCTGACATGCTCCATCCTGAGAAGGAAAGTACCGAAGAGCTTGTCTGCGCACTTGGCAAGATTCGGAGATGGGGGAGGACATATTTTTTTCATCTTCCGCATTATGTTTATGTTGCATCCAAGTTTGAGTTACAGAAAAAAAAAGCTTTCCTTTGAAATATTGAGAGGCTAATTGACAGTGAGAGCACTAATGAGGAAAAAAAATAAATGAATCTGCAAATGTTTCTGGGAAGGAAATAATTAGGACAGATGATGGTGTAAATCACTGGAGATAGGAACTATCCATTACCATTTTGTGAAACTGTGATTGGGGGCTGTTTGGAACGTAACGCAGGAGGCTGTGCATAGGGTTAACCCTTTCTTGGGGTGCGAAGTAAACAACACCTTCACCTGTTCCTGTTATACCTGCTTATCACTTTTTAAGTAAATGTGTTACATTTTTCTTAATTGCAATTATCCTCACTCCACCACAGATGCATTGGGAATTCATATAACTACACCCCTAAAGAGCAGGTTCCCGTATCCAACAAGCCGCACTCTGCACATGCCCAGTTCTTGCCCTGTGAATGTGCATCTGGACACCAGGGTTGAGTTGTTAAATATGAACTGGACTTATCATTATATGGAAATCAATCAACTTCTCAAATTTTCTTTCGATAATTTACAGAGCACCTCCGACCAAAAAAAATAAAGTTGGGATAGGGAAGGCTTATAATCCATGTGGCTGTGATTGGGCAACTAAAGAGAGTAGGCACAACCATCGTTTGCTCCAATTCCTCATCAAAGATGGTCTGTGTCCATGAATATAGCTATGGGGGTTATAGAGATTGCAGTCTTGTGTCTTAGTGCTTAAAAGGGTTATTCAGCCTTGGGGTGTAAAGGCCCCGTCACACATAGCGATCTTGCTAGCGAGATCGCTGCTGAGTCACAAGTTTTGTGACACAACAGCAATCTCACCAGCGAGATCGCTGTGACAGCGATCAGTGACCGGCCCCCCTGCCGGTATCGCTGATCGTTCTGGCAAATCTCTGGACATTTCTTTCGTCGCTGATCTCCCGCTGGCCAGCACGCATCGCTGCGTGTGACAGGCGGGAGACCAGCGATCAGCGATAAAATAATAGAAAAAAAAAAAAATATTACTATTCTCACCTTCCGACGTCCCGCGCAGCATTCCCGCCTCTCTCCACGCTCCGGTCCCAGTAATCCTTTGCAAGAATGACCACGAGACTTCGCGGTCCCGCGAGAACGGACGTCATCGCGGTAATTCTCGCAAAGGATTACTGGGACCGGGGCGTGGAGAGAGGCGGGAATGCTGCGCGGGACGTCGGAAGGTAAGAATAACAATATTTTTTATTTTAATTCTATTTTTGAGATGAATCAGCGCTTAACACAGCGATGCCGCACGTGCAGCATCGCTGTGCTAATCGCTGGTGAAGCTGTCTGTTTGACAGCTCACCAGCGATCACATAGCGATTCACCAGCGATCCTGACACCTTGATATCGGAGTCGCTATGTGTGACGGGGCCTTAAGTGTGCAGTCACTCCACATGACTGCAGACTTGGGAATCCTCACAGTGCACACAGTGAGCGCTGTCAGAATTCTCAGGTAAAAAAGGATTCTCAGGTGTCAGGAGCGGTGAGCGCATAACTGCAAGTATGTGTGATTTGCACGCATGCGATCTCCTGCTGACTAGACATGAGCAGAATTGCTCAATACTAGTGAACTAAGTGGAGCCCTATACATCTAGTCGAAATGTGACCGGTAGTATGCAATTCTCATGCTTGCTGTCATGTGACCACCTTTGCTCCAGGCACCGGAGAATCCAGACAGCGTCAATGTGCACACTGTGAGGACTCAAAAGCCTGCAGTCATCTAAAGTGACTGCAAGCTTTAGGCCTGTTTCACACATCCGTTTGTGACCATAAGTCAAAATCCGCCATTTTGGAAAAAAAAACGGATCCGCCATTTTTCTTTGCGGATCCGTTTTTTCCCCCATTGACTTTCATTATCGGCGGATTTTGACTGATGGCCGTCCATAGTATCCGCATTTTTGCGGATCCGCCAATAGTTTGGCGCCCGCTGACCAGACAGAAGGGACCCTGTAACGTTTTTTATCCCTCCGGATCCGCTATTCTGTGTTTTAACCCGCAATTCTGTCTGGCTGCTGGATGAAAATCTCTCTCTCTCCCTCTCTCCTTACCTGCCTCCTCCATTTGTCGCCCGATCTACTCGCATCGCGCGATCGCTACTCTCGGCGATCTCCTCCTTCATGCAATCGTGCGATACTGCGCGATCTCCTCCTTCATGCAATCGTGCGATACTGTGCGATCTCCTCCCTCATGCAATCGTGCGATACTGCGCGATCTCCTCCCTCATGCCATCGCTACTCACCCGCATCCGCGAGATCGCTCACCGCAGATGCCCGCGGATACCACTACATCGCCCGGTATTAATTTTTTATTTTTTTTTTTCTTTATTCCCAGCCTCGGTTCCTTTAAATTTTTACCATCGGCGGATCCGTACATCCGCCGATCCGCTGTCCCTCGTTTCTGTCAGTCTGCCTGTGGATCCGTTTTCCGCTATTTTGGCGGATTTAGACTGACAGAAAAAAACTGATGTCTGAAACAGGCCTTAGCCCCAAGCTTGGAAACCCCCTTTGAAGGCAGGCACCTCCAACACATGTGAAAATTATAAATGATACACTGTACGTGGTAACCACTGTTACAGATTTTGCATGGTGGCCCAGGAGTTTCAGGGTAAGCCTCTGGTGCCACTTCTTTTTCTAAAGCGTGGTGTCCTTTCTCCTGCAATATTAGTAACATTGTGAACAATCAGCCCAAGGAAACGGGTCAAGGGATATAAACCAGCACCCTGCCAGTCTGTCCTAGGTGGTGATGCCTGACATGGGTCAAGAGATATAAACCAGCACCCTGCCAGTCTGTCCTAGGTGGTGATGCCTGACACGGGACAAGAGATATAAACCAGCACCCTGCCAGTCTGTCCTAGGTGGTGATGCCTGACACGGGTCAAGAGATATAAACCAGCACCCTGCCAGTCTGTCCTAGGTGGTGATGCCTGACACGGGTCAAGAGATATAAACCAGCACCCTGCCAGTCTGTCCTAGGTGGTGATGCCTGACATGGGTCAAGAGATATAAACCAGCACCCTGCCAGTCTGTCCTAGGTGGTGATGCCTGACACGGGTCAAGAGATATAAACCAGCACCCTGCCAGTCTGTCCTAGGTGGTGATGCCTGTCACGGGTCAAGAGATATAAACCAGCACCCTGCCAGTCTGTCCTAGGTGGTGATGCCTGACATGGGTCAAGAGATATAAACCAGCACCCTGCCAGTCTGTCCTAGGTGGTGATGCCTGACACGGGACAAGAGATATAAACCAGCACCCTGCCAGTCTGTCCTAGGTGGTGATGCCTGACACGGGTCAAGAGATATAAACCAGCACCCTGCCAGTCTGTCCTAGGTGGTGATGCCTGACACGGGTCAAGAGATATAAACCAGCACCCTGCCAGTCTGTCCTAGGTGGTGATGCCTGACATGGGTCAAGAGATATAAACCAGCACCCTGCCAGTCTGTCCTAGGTGGTGATGCCTGACACGGGTCAAGAGATATAAACCAGCACCCTGCCAGTCTGTCCTAGGTGGTGATGCCTGTCACGGGTCAAGAGATATAAACCAGCACCCTGCCAGTCTGTCCTAGGTGGTGATGCCTGACATCATGAGGGGAATACCCTTTATAATTCTTACTTTTAAGCCTCTTATGTACAACCCCAAAGAGAAGATGATTTTTTTTAAAGTTTTTATCCAGAAAGAAATAACCTAAAATTATCCAGAAACACAAAAGAGAATGTTGAATTTTTGTTTAAATTTGGTGCATCCTCTTTACTGAGCTTCCCATAAATTATACATGGAAAATCATATATTTTCTTTATTCAGAAGTCAAGACATTGTACATAAAGTGTTATGAAGGAGGCACCCTTCCATGTGTCCTGCATGATGTCCGTTTTGTGTCACGTTCTCCATCCAGGTGTTAGATGGGACACGAAATGTCCACACATGGAAGAGAGCCTCCTTCATACCACTTCATGTACAATGTCTCGTCTTATGAATAATGAAGTCTTTTGGAATGGAAACAGGTGGGTGCTGCGATTTCTGCCCTTTTGGAGAAGGACATACATTGATACTGGACTGCGTTATTACGAACACCACCTTATCCGACTTTGACTGCCCTTTGTTTATTCTTGGATTGCTCTTAATGTTTGGTGGACTGTTGCTACATTGTTTCTCCTCTAAATATGATTTCTTTAAACGACTACTAGGGCAGTATGGTGGCTCAGTGGTTAGCACTGCAGCCTTGCAACGCTGGGGTCCTAAGTTCAAATCCCACCAAGGACATCATCTGCAAGGAGTTTGTATGTTCTCCCTGTGTTTGCGTGGGTTTCCTCCCACACTCCAAAGACATACTGATAGGGAATTTATGATATTATATAAGGAATTATGGAATAAGGAAGCATAAGGAATTATGATATTATATAAGCAAAAGAATAATAATAATACTACACAGTGTACAGAGACGTGCTCCTTACCACGGAGCTGATGGACGGTGATGTGGGTGTGAGATTCACACTAATTTGATATTTACATTTTCTTTCAATGAGATGAGTTTCTCTAAAAATATTCCCATGCTCAGACAACCCCTTCAGCAGCTCTCACTTCCTCCGGATGTGGTGAGAGTGAAGCCAATGCTGATTGGCTGTACGGATCTACGGATCCCAGGGAGGGACAGTGCCGACACCGCTGCAATGGCACCGACACAGGAGGTGAGTATAGGAGTTATTATTTTACAAGGGGAAAACTAGGGATTGAGAAATGGATGTCTGAGTAGTGGACAAACTCTTTAAAGCTTCAGCAACCTGAAATCAGTGGGAATACTATGAAAAGCAAAATGAGTAGTCTAAAGCAGAAACTGAGGATGTGGAGGCTGAGTGAGTGAGCTGCATAAAGGCTTAGGCACACCGCTGAATTATGGCTCCATCCAAGCTCTGAGTTTTCCAGAGCTGTAATACAACACCAATAGAAATGTTACAGGACATACAGCAGTGTCCTCCCTTACAGTATCTTTTTGAAATTTTGCACACAACTCCAGTTTCTCACAACATTTATTCAGTACATTATCACAACAGGTTAGCAAAACCCTTGACAGACAGCAACTTGCATCCCAACAGCCAGGTGGTCACCTATAGACCCTTGTAGCAGAAACATCTCCTGACAGAGTACAGCAACACCATGTTATTTTTTCAAAGTTGGTAATGTCACGCCACTCGACTCATGCCCAGAGGAAAGGTAAGGAAGGACACTTCTGTACTGTGCCTCTATATTCCTGAATAATCTAGAAAAGTCTTATATAATAAGGAGACAACACATAAGGAATTACAGTAACATATTAGAATTAACATATGTACTCTCTACATTCTCCAGTGTTTGTATCTGGCTGAGCTTTTCCCTCTCTCACATGTTAAATATTGCAGCAATCTACGACAAGCCGCCATGAAATTGTCAATTTATCCTTTGATCGTGATTTTTATTAAAAGTAACTTATGGTAAAAGTAATAATAACCTTTTCTTCGCTCTTTTTGCCTTCCTTAAATTCGGCTGCTCTATAATTTCACAGTGGGTTCTTCACAAAGAAGGAATTGATTAGAAAGGATTAAAGTGTAGCAGAAAAAAAAAATGTCAGATCCTATGCCTTTGTTGTACTTGTAGACACTGTGTCCACATGTATTGTAGTTAAGGAAAAATAATCTATTGAAAAAAATCAACAATATGTTTATCACGAAGCTTCAGGTCAGGTATTGTATGCTCGCTCGCTGGCCAATTTTCTCTGGATTAGATCGTGTTAATGGAGTTGCAGAATTTTATTCAAGCATGGAAAATTACATTGTTCTGCTCATAAGTCCATGTTGGTTTCATTGTTTTCTACCCCATGTTCTTGGTGCAGACAACTTGCTTTCTTTATGCTCATCTGATTGTGGGCATGCCTATGTAAAGTCCCCAAGCGAGGTAGTCATGGATGAACTGCTGCTCCCACTCGCCCTGGCACTCTAGAGACAACACATGTCCCCGTCTCGTTGTGCTGCTGTGTGTGGGGTGCATCACATTTACTTCTGGCCTGCAGGTTTTCCTCTTCTGGAACCTTGGCATCAATCAATCCAGGGGACACAGGATTTGAAAAAACACTCAAACTTTTACCTGACAACTGGCAGTCTTTACAAACCGGTATAAAGTATAAGGCCCAAAGGGTTGACGTCTTTGCTCAGGTACCAAACACAACTTCATCCCTGGTTCTTGGTATGGGTAGAGTATCCCTCTTGCTACCTTCCCTAGCACTAGGAATTCTTCTCCACCACTAGCAGAGCACGCTGCAATACTTTCCGCCTCTTAGAGATCGAGCCCATCTTTCTCAGTATCTTCACAGGCTGATTTAGCCCACAGTCCCCAATGTCAGTCTTGAGGTTTTGCAACTGTCCCTGACACTTCCTCAACTTGGTACTAACCCAAGCTCCCCCCTTCCTAATCTGGGCCAGCCATTACAGTTAACCTTATCTAAGCTAGACTGCAGCCCCAGAGGGTTTTATTCTCACACAACATACATCAACATTAAATACATTTAACCATTTGGGGTGTCAAGGAGTGGAACATCACCTCCACAACTCCTACATTAAGATTACAGCAGTAAGCCTTACTCTAATATTCCTGCAATGTATTTCCACCTCATTAGTGCCCATCTAGTCTTCTCCCCATTGCTGCCAGTCTGCAGTCTCTATTTAGCATTGTCAATGTCTATTGTAGGGCAGCCCATGTGTATAGGCTTTTATGGTAGGAAGACAAGTGGAAGAGGGGCCTAAATTTGTATAGGTGCCCACCAGCTCTAATGATTATTCATAGAACTGATGTTTCACTTCGAGTAAGGCACAGGAACCTTTGAGACTATCAAATTCTTAGACCTACATACAAACAAAACCACAGCCGCATGTTCATATGACCAGAAGAGGAGTCAGAAGATCATGTTCTGGTTGTATAGCATGTGACCACAACAGTCAAGCATTGACCGCAATGGTGCTACTGATCTAGGATTGGCTGCAGCGATCACATGCTCACCCTGGACGGAAGAGTAAGTTTAGAGACTGGTGGGGGACCTAATGAGAAAAGTGGCCAAGGATCAATAGGTGAGTATACATTATTTTTAAACCAAGTTGGGCCTATTTTAAGTGGCAGACAATGGTCGCCATCATTTCAAAAACTGGGTACAAGTTAAATAGTTAAGTTAAATCTAAGAAACTTTGCAATACATCAGAGAAATGTGCTTCTGTCTCAACTTAGCAAGGAATTCTTCAAGTCTCTTGGCAATGAGAATTAAGGGTAAATGGACCACCAGATCACCGAGGGATCAAATTACAACTACCTATTGTCGTGTATAGAAGGGGAAGGAGGAAGAAAGAGCAGAGAGTCAGGAACAAAGAACAGAAGTGCCGCCAATCAGAACGCAGTAGTGACCACCAATCGGAGACAGGGGGTGCGGAAAAGGCAAAGCTAAACCACGCCTGGGTGCCTATAACGTCACAGAGTACATCCCGCATCGTCATCCGCATTGTCAGAGCAGAAGTGGTGTGACAGGGTTTCAACGACCGCAGACATCGTTACAAAGATCGCTATGGGTCATTGTATCGTTGCTGCGTCGTTGGGAAGATCTGTCTGTTTGACATCTCACCAGCGATCACATAGCGATGCAGCAACGATCCTTATCTGGTCGTATCGTTAGCGGGATCACTGTAGCGTCATTATGTGTGACGGGGCCCTAAGACATACACAGATGTATGATGTTTTATTGTCACCTTGCTGGATTCAGAGCTACACTGCTAAGTACTGAGGAATAATGTCTTCCATGCTGCTGCTTCTGAGCATGTGCCACATTAGGTCAGAAAAACAAGAATCCCTCATGTCTCTGTTCGCTGTGTATGGGAGATATCATAGCAGCTAGTTTTCACCCACTAGATTAGAAAGCCTGCACAGAGGAAACCTGGTGAAAATACAATGACAAGTCTTAAAATGGCCAAAAATAGTGTTGTTTTTCACAACAAAAAGCACAGCTTATTCTGGAAAGTCATCTAAAACAACAGATATGCTCTAGGCCGTGTTCTATTAGGTTCCACAATGCATAAAAGGGGTTGTACAACCTTAAGCTACAAGTCTGCAGTCACTCTATGTGACTGCAGACTAGTAAATCCTCACAGTGTGCACTGTTAGGATTCTCTGGGGCTGGCGCCTAGAGCAGGCAGTCATGTGACCACAAGTATGTGATTTGCATACTTCTGGCCACATTCTGACAAGACGTGTCTGACCTTGCTCAATTCACTTGCATTGAGCAAGGCCGTGCACGTCTAGTTGGCATGTGACTATATGTATGCAAATAGCAGTGCGTGAGGATTCATAAGTCTGCGTACACATAGAGTGACTTGTAGCCTGGACAATCCTTTTAATTGTCGAGCTAAAATTTTGTACGCAGCATGGCAAATTCAACTCTGCTGTACTGAAAAAGTTCAGCACTTTACATCTACAGTTCCTATCTACAGACACAATGTCTACAAGTAGAAAGTGCATTAATCCATGTTTCTTCCGCTATCTTACAGCTGACCTCGCTTTTCTTCTAGCAGAACACAGAAATGTTCTTCAGGCGCTTCTTCAGTGAGGCACAAAAATATAATCGTGTGATATGAAAACTTCTGTCTGGGTTCCAGATCAGGACAAAATGTCTGATAATGAGTTATCAGAGATGATGTATTATATATCCCGGGTTACTTGCTTCGTTTTTCCACATTTCAGATATACTATTGGAGGGAAAATCTCGGCTGTTTTGGTGGCTCCGACTGCCTGCTTAGCACTCCACTCGGTAGGGAGAAATCTTATTTGGCTTCGTGTGTTTCTTGTATAACGTGCCCTCTTCAAGTAGCTAAGTCTTAATTCATAGATGCACGACATATATTAATAACTGAAAATGTAAAGAAATTCATTGAGTTGTATGTAGTCTTGTGGTCTGCAGCTGTCACTCAATAGTCAAAATCAGAAAATATCAGTGTGTCCCAAGCCTAATAACTTAGTAAACCAGCCATTACTCTAGTGTGGACCTTGGCGCCTGAAGAAGAGGCCAGCCAAAATATTATGGTAGTTTACCTAACATACAGTCCTCAAAATAAAACAATCCATTACAAAAAAATATGTGGGGCCATTATTCTGAATGGAGGACTATGTGGGGCCATTATTCTGAATGGAGGAATATGTGGGGCCATTAATCTGAATGGAGGAATATGTGGTGCCATTATTCTGAATGGAGGACTATGTGGGGCCATTATTCTGAATGGAGAAATATGTGGGGCCATTATTCTGAATGGAGGAATATGTGGTGCCATTATTCTGAATGAAGGACTATGTGGGGCCATTATTCTGAATGGAGGAATATGTGGGGCCATTATTCTGAATGGAGGAATATGTGGGGCTATTATTCTGAATGAAGGACTATGTGGGGCCATTGTTCTGAATGGAGGAATATGTGGGGCCATTATTCTGAATGGAGTAATATGTGGGGCCATTATTCTGAATGGAGGAATATGTGGGGCCATTATTCTGAATGGAGGACTATGTGGGGCCATTATTCTGAATGGAGGACTATGTGGGGCCATTATTCTGAATGGAGGAATATGTGGGGCCATTATTCTGAATGGAGAACTATGTGGGGCCATTATTCTGAATGGAGGAATATGTGGGGCCATTATTCTGAATGGAGGAATATGTGGGGCTATTATTCTGAATGGAGGACTATGTGGGGCCATTGTTCTGAATGGAGGAATATGTGGGGCCATTATTCTGAATGGAGGAATATGTGGGGCCATTATTCTGAATGGAGGACTATGTGGGGGCCATTATACTGTGTGGAAGGCTGTATGTGTATCACAGTAGGGGTATCATATTGTGTTGAGATCACTATACTTTGCCAGGGGAGTTGAGGGGGGTACAGTAGGGTCATCATGCCATGCGTGTGGAGTGTATGGTGGAGGAATTTACTCCAGGGGCTTAATACTGTGTTTTGGGGATACTTTTGTTGGCATAAAACTTTTTGGGGGCAATGAAAGGACAATCTAGGGGCTTCAATTTGAGGAACATTACTTTAGAAGAGCCACAAAGTTGTGAGATATGCTCTTCTGTCACCCGACTGAAAATTAAGGGTTTTTTTGGAGAGGGGCGGGGCACAAATAGAACTTCTGCTATGAGATTCCATGTTTTCTTTGTACACCCCTGCCCATCAGGAAATACGCAATGCTCCTGTCATTTGGTCTGCCTCTTAAGATTTATTAATTAAAATGTACTTTGTTTGTGGGACAACCCCTTTAAGTTTCTCTCCATATTAAATAATAAGGAAAAACTTCCTCAATTGTACACATTTTTTTAATAAATATCAATGTTGGCCCCCAACTTTGTCCAAGTTTTTAATTTTGGCGCTTTGTGTATTTGAGTTTGACATCCCTGCCCTAAAGGATCCCATGGTCTGGTGATGATTAGCAGGGCTGGTGGGCCATTACCTGTGTGCCGCAAAGATGACATCGCTCCAGGCTGGCAATCAAATCAGGGAGCCCACAAGCTCAGGAAACTTGTTCAGCTCCTCTCCACAACCAGAGAGCATCAATCTGGACAATCTACTGGGGAAAAGGAAGTGATCTACTTACCTCTACCAGTACTGACCAAAGCTTTTGACATGTTAAACATTTATTTGTAATGAGGGCTACTCTGTGATCTCTGTAAGTTTTGATTGCCATCTCTATACAGAATGACTAATTTGGCAAAGCCCCTTTAAGAATACTGTTTCTAGTTATTGCCACATTTTTTATTTGCTTCATGGTATCCTCTGTTTATCATGCAGATGGGGTTTATAAACTTTTTCGATAACTTATGAAAAGATCTATTGTTTTCCTTTCCACCTGATAAATCTAGGCCATTATGTTCTTGTAATTTTCCTGCGGTTAGAAGAAGAATGATGAACGGGAATGATCATATAATTATCCCAGGGCCGTAAACATTTTAAAGGTAATTTTTAAAACCTTTATTTCTCCCAAGTTATGTAGGCATGAATAATTTTATAGACCCTTGACAATATTATGGCGCAGAAAGCGCTCTTCAGCTACAGAGAATGGGTATTAAACTGGAGATTAAGCCAAAGTAAATAGGAAAGCGATGCAGGGGCTGACATTACGGCATGGAAAGGTCAGGGCTGTGCGGCGTAACATGACCGCACTTTACCATCTGTATTAAGGTGTAAGTTCCTGACCCTAAGCAGGTAGATCGCATTAGTGATCTGTGCACAGTTTACAAGGAAGCAGCTATTACATGATCATCGGAAATCATCCCAAAACTGTGTTTGCCATGGAGGAGGTCTGAGCTGGCCATGTGCACAACACATTATAATATAGCAATATTTTATCTGTATGTTTGGTATATAAAAAAATATAATTAAATTCACTTCCTCCAATAAATCCGATGCTGTAAAACACCAGGGTACATTATTCACACCGGTGCCGTGACAAGCTCAAGTGACCTCTGCCAGAAACGCTCTCCATGGAGAGATCAATAGAGATCATTCTGCACAAGGTAAAAAGTGCACGTCTCTGCTGATCCTCACAGACGTGAATGGAGAGGAGTACTGTGGGAAAAACGAGCAAGAATATGTAACAAAAAATTGCACAAATGCTATAAAGAACATATTTAGAATAAAAATGATCACAGTCAGGAGGATGGTCATTGAAAGTCATCAGATTCACCATACTATATAGGATGCCAGAGTAGATTCTGGGGTGACCAATCACTCCCCATATAGAGATGTGACCACCCTTACATCATTGAATGTAAAATAAATAGATGAAAACCGTGTCTCTCACTTCCTAAATGTTGTAATCTGAGAGGTCGGACTTTCACCAGTGCATGTCTACGAATAACTTGATTTCCAACGCGTTTCGACAGCTTCAACGTGCGTCCTTAGTCCTGACGTTAATATGTGACAACAGGACTAAGAACGCAGATTGCGTTGGTTTTTATCTTCTTTATACCACACGAATATGTATTTTAACTAAGAGATACAATAAATATACAGTACTTTGTATCTTAGATAAAGCTGGACAGTTTCCTTTTTTTACACTGCTATCATGTATTTAATAAATTATCATGAGATGCCAACAAAACTCTTGACACAATGCAATTTTTACCACCACCACTGGGTGGCCATATATAGACGCCTACAGCAAAAACATCTCCCAACAGAGTACTGCAAAATCATGTTTTTCCAAAAGCTGGTCCTTCCATGTCACTCTACTCTGGATAGGTTGAGCCACCAAAAAGGGAAGGTAGGTTGCATATTTATATATATTTTTTTAGGTTTTTCTGTATCCATCTGGTGAGATTCCATTGAAATATACATTGCTAAAAGTTATGTTATATGCTACTATCCCTATGATTTTATGTTACATTATCCATAGACAGTGCATCTCTGTGCACCAATTTCACTTGCCTCCTTCAATATAACTGAGTTGCGATTGATTGATATTTGCAATCCTAGACAATTCTGTAATGTATCAACGACATCTACATGTGAGCGCTGTGCTGGCGGTAAGTACAAGACTCTATTCCCTAAGGAATGTGGTATAATATTAATTGTGTAAATGCTGAAAACACCAGCTGCACATTATGGCTGCTCGTCTATCACCGCTAGATGCTATACTTAATAACCATGCAGATAAATTCCAGGATTCCATAGAAACAATCCTTCTTGGGCAAGAAAGAATTAGCGCTGGGTGTTCATATGTCAGAGATTCGCCCCGAATACAAACTGTCAATACATTGGACTCCAACAACTCACCACATGCTAGTAAAACTGGCTGCGATCTACATCATAGCCACTGGGTGGCGACATTGAGACACATATATCATAAACATTTCCTGGCAGAGTATCACAATTTTTTTTTTTTTTTCAAAGTTGGTCATCTTCTGCCAAGCATATTGGGATATGCTGAGCCGAGTGGAAAGGTAATTACTACCTTTACAACTGTACAACCCCTGAGGAGAAATTGATTGAAAAAAACAGCAATTCTGCCCTTCTTTTTTTTGCTGTTTTAAATTCTACACTACAAACCTGCTGCACAAATACAGTGTGAATTATATTCTTTGGGTTAGTATTATTATGACCATACCAAATTGATATAGTTTTATTGATGTTTTATTGGGTTCTGGGACAAGTATTGCACTTTTATTCCCATTATAGCAGAGCAGTGCGCCTATTCATCCGACATGTCTTCATTCCCTTTGGACTGCTGGAGCGGTGTCCTCAGCTTTTTCTGGCAGTCCCATGGAAACTAATTAAAACAGGGATCAAGCATGTCCTCAGCTGCCCATTTCCGGTGACGAATAAAGTGCCTCTTTCTGGCCATCAGTGGGGGTCCCAAGCAGAAGAATGTCTTTTTTAAGCTATGGCCTATAATGGCCTATGTCATTTTGTCTTAAGGTGGTAAAAGAATATTCCCATCTCATTAAGTGAGGAATATCGGTAGGATAGACTGTGAATTAACGATTGATGCATATCAGACCTCTGCAACCTTGCCAATCGTGAGAATCGAGGGGACATGGCTCAGCTGAATAGTTTTTCACCTAGCGCAAATAAATGGAGCTGGATGCAGTTCTCTACACTGATGGGGGCCTGGAGCGCTGCTTTATAGGACAAAAGGAGACTTTCTGGGCTTGGTGAAGACCTCAGAGGTTAGATCCCAGTGATCAATAAAGAGATTCCAGCTGTCAATAAAGGGGTATTCTCAAGTTTGGAAAATACTGTAGACTGGGGATAATATCCTAATCTCAGAGTGTCCGACAGCTGGGACCCCAAATAACCCCAAGAACTGGGTCTCTGTAGAGCCCCATGTGAATGGAACAGTGGTCAGTCAAGTGAATAGAGCGATGGTCAATCAAGCGCATTGAGGACCCATTCATTCTTATGAGAGTGCTGAAGACCAACAGAGCGCAGGACTCAACCATGTCCAGTGGTCCCTTTAAAAGTTCACTCCACTCCATTCACACAGCGCTCTTCAGAACCCTAGTCCTCGAAGTCAGTAGACATCCCAGTGGTCAATTATTGGATACCTTCCAAACTTGAGAATAGTGATGGTGTACCCAAGTGCTGGTATAGCCAAGTGATGTGCCATCCTTTCCGCGGTGAGAATACCCTTCAGGGCCAATCAGTACCTAGAATCACATGATGTTTCTTCTCTTCTCACATCCAAAACATAATGGGGAATTTTAGGGCAATATTCAAACCAAGTTGACAAATCACATGACATCTTGGACCATCAGACTCCATATATTACCTATACAAAATTCTGTTACTTTGGATGTGATAGGATAGGAGACAAAAACCATAGAAATAGTATGCAGAAAAGTTACAAATACACTGAGCAGATATATTTTTTTTTAAGATTTCTTCTTCTGTCAGGGTATAATTTATTATTTATTGTAACATTTAGGATTAGGACAAAAGTTTCTGTCTATTAAAATGTAGGAACCAGTGTGCGGTTATTGTGGATGCTGTGTAATAGGCTTAAGGCTCCGTTTTAGATCCCTGAGCATCCAAAAACGTTGAACTCAGCAAGGAACTAAGAACAAAAAGCGCTACTTGCTTCAAATCTTTTTAATGGGCAAATAAGTATAGATAGATATTTACCGCCATACATGTGGTTTTATTTCAGCAAAGCTGTAAGGTAAAATCAGCCAAGCCTTAAATTGTAGTGTCTGGGTAAGACGTTGCCGGCACAGTCCCGGTGCTCCCTCCTCTGCGCCTCGCAGATGCTCCTTTCCCTCGCACACATGACATGCAGGTAATTTCCATGGGAATGAACGGTTCCATCTTCGCCAATCAGCGCCTCACATCTATTTAGTATGAATGTTCATTATTAGCGGGTTATTGACTGTTTTCTATTACTGCCCATTTAACAGGAAAGATCTCACTTGTTCAGTCCCAATTAAATTCTTGTTCTTAGACATTGCAATAAGAGAGCTTACATGTTCTCTCCATGACACGAGCTGTTCCTGCCGCATTAATTCCCTGACAATTGCATCACTATGATCTAGGACCTAGGGATGAGTTAATTCTCCGAACCCCGATACAATGGACACATTGGCATTGTGCAGCTGCGCGGATGGGAACCCTGTGAACCCTTTCTTGCCTGCTGATGTCCCAAGCATCTCTTTTACTTTGTTGACCCATCATTGTGGCGTGACATCACGTCATGCCTACTAATCAATGGAGGTTGCGGGTAGAGTTGAGCGAATTTTTCAAAATTCGGTTCCGGTTATGATTGGCGGCGAATATTGCATTTGCAATATTCGCCGAACACACATCATTAGAGGAACGTCATTTTGGAGAGAACCATAGAAAAGGCTTCATTGGTGGCCATACTGAAGTGACAACCCAAGAGGGAACAGTGATAATTACCATTTTGGATGGAACTCTAATAATGGCCATATTGGATTGAAAGCTCATAAGAAAACGGATCATTACAATGGATAGATAATGACAATATTGGATTGATGGCCAATGAGGGAACTGTGGTAATAACCATTTTGGAAAGAACCATAATAATGGCCATATTGATATGGAAACCTGTTATGAATGAGTCACCGAAGGAGGAAAAAACAAAAATACAAGCTAAGTCCAGAAAACCGGAGAGGTTGGTAGCTATCGGATTGCAAACCTCTGATCCTATCCACAACAACTAACAGTAGCCGTGGGGGGTTCCTACGATGCCCTAGACCCCTCGATCACAGCCGGAGAACTAAATAGGCCTAAAGAAAGAAAGGGGAAATCTAAACTGCCCCAGAGTAGACCCCAAAGCAATAGGCAGCCCCCAACATATAATGACGGTGAAGCAAGATGAAAACACTAAAACAGGTAGAAAGACAGGTTGAGCAAACGATGGGGCCCAAGCTAACTAAAAAGGACAGGATAGAAAAGCTGCAGTCTGCAATCCGTAAAAAACCCTACCAAAAAATGTCCCAACCGTCTGATAGGAAAAACAGGCCCTGAAGTCGCTAGGACTTCAAAAAGAGTATATGAGCACTCAGGTAAATTCTGAAGACAGAGCAAAGAGACAAACTGATCAGAGACAAAAATGGAACTCAGCACACCCCCAACCGGGGATGGCTGAACTCCAAAAAACAAGGTAAACAAAACAAAACTAATAAGTTCACTAGCAGAGCAAAAACTTATCTTTGGGAAGCAGGAATCAGACTGGTCTCCGAGAATCCAGCAGAGAAATCACCAGCCACTCAGAAGGGCGTCGGTTGCCTTATATCCAGTCAGAATTTCCTGTTACCCAGTCATCATCTACCAGATCAGGTGTTTGGTAATCAGCCTCACTACCTTCCTTCACCAGAAGAGGGAGTTCATCAGACATCGACGGTGAAGGGGAAAATGAACTCACAACAGAAACCCATGACAACTGTAGGAATGGCCAAATTGCTTGGAACTATATTAATGGCCACATTGGTGGTGTGTTCTTCCTAAAAAGGATGTAACTAAGCAGTTAGAAGCGTAAAAATTTAAGGATAATCCTGTGGATTTTGATTTTTGTGAAATACGCTACTATAGTATGACTTAGAGCTGGAATCTCCGGCAGACAGTTTTCCATATGTGACATACAAATCAGAAGGAAAGCCACAGGTCGGAGAGCACTGAACTCGCTCTGAAGGTTGTATCCATGGTCTGCGAATGTTAAAACGTGCAAGAGAAGAGCAGACGTTGTAAGCACACAACATGTCCACCTCCGCTGCTTTGGCAGGTACAGCATGTGCACCTCGCATACTTATTCATTTCTAACAGTTCCTGGGTGACCTCTGCTAGCTCGCAATCTGTGCAATCAAAGATTTGCTGCCCCTGAAGCAAGGAACTGATTTATAGGTTTTAAGAAGTGGGCTGCAAGAAAGCTGCTCTTTATAAATATCCTTTTAATCCAGTTTAACAATAATTGCTGCAGGCTGAAAGCTCACAAGCACCCTGGTGATTTGCATAATCATTTCTGTTATGTGATTGTATTGATCTTGTGCTGAGAAGTAATCTTTTAATTTGGCTGAATATAGCGCCTCTGGCAAATCTCACCTGTTTACCTGGAACTGACAAGAAAAGAGGCATGTCACCACGTCCTGGTGGGGGCAGCAGTGAGCCCGCAGGCATGTGTGGGAATAGGAAACATGTGTATAACACATCATTGCTTTTCTAACAACAGGCAGAAGGTGATTCTTATTTGGGATACAATATTCAATCTAATCTATCTGTCTATCTGCCTGCTGATCTGCCTGCCTGACTGTCTGTGTATCTATGTATCTTTCTATTATCTATCTCATATCTATCTATCTATCTATCTATCTATCTAATATATATCTAATATTTATCTATCTTATGCATCTATCTACAGTGGGGGAAATAAGTATTTGATCCCTTTGCTGATTTTGTAAGTTTGCCCACTGACAAGGACATGAACAGTCTATAATTTTAAGGGTAGGTTAATTTTAACATTGAGAGATAGAATATCAAAAATAAAATCAAAAAAGTCACAATGTATAAATTGTATAAATTTATTTGCATTTTGCAGTGAGGAATACGTATTTGATCCCTTACCAACCATTAAGAGTTCTGGCTCCTGCAGACCCGTTAAATGCTCCTAATCAACTTATTACCTGGATTAAAGACATCTGTCTTACATAGACACCTTTATAAAAGTCTCCTGTCCACAGACTCAATTAATCAGTCAGACTCTAACCTCTACAACATGGGCAAGACCAAAGCGCTTTATAAGGATGTCATGGACAAGATCGTAGACCAGCACAAAGCTGGAATGGGCCACAAAACCATAACTAAGACGCTGGGTGTGAAGGAGACAACTGTTCGTGCAATAGTAAGAAAGTGGAAGAAATACAAAATGACTGTCAATTGACATCGATCTGGGGCACCATGGAAAATCTCACCTCGGGGTCTATCCTTGATCATGAGGAAGGTGAGAGATCTGCCTGACACTACACGGGGGAACTTGTTAATGAACTCAACCAAGAAAACCATTGGTAATTCATTATGCTTAAAGGTTTAAAACTTTGCAGTGCACGCGAGATCCCCCTGCTCAAGAAGGCAAATGTGCAGGCCCGCTTGAAGTTTGGCAATGAACCTCTGGATGATTCTGTGAGTGATTGGGAGGATATGCTGTGGTCGGATGAGTCAAAAATTGAGCTCTTTGGCATTAACTCAACTCGCCGTGTTTGGAGGAAGAGAAATGCTGCCTATTACCCAAAGAACACCATCCTCACTGTCAAGCATGGAGGTGGAAACATTATGTTTTGGGGGTGTTTCTCTGCTAAGGGCACAGGACAGGACTACTTCACCTCATCAATGGGAAAATGGATGGAGCCATGTACCATAAAATCCGGAGTGACAACCTCCTTCCCTCTGCCAGGACATTAAAAATGGGTCGTGGCTGGGTTTTCCAGCAAGACAATGACCCAAAACATACAGCCAAGGCAACAAAGGAGTGGCTCACAAAGAGGCCCTTTCAGGTCATGGAGTGGCCTAGCCAGTCTCCAGACCTTAATTCCATAGAAAACTTGTGGAGGGAATTGAAGCTCCGAGTAACCAAGCGACATCCCCAAAATCTTAATGATTTAGAGATGATCTGCAAAGAGGAGTGGACCAAAATTCTTCCTGACATGTGCGCAATCCTAATAATCAACTACAAAAAACGTCTGACTGCTGTGCTTGCCAACAAGGGTTTTGCCACAAAGTACTACGTCTTATTTGACAAGATCTAGATCTATAGTATCTAATATCTATCTATTGTCTACGTATCATCTATCTCTCTATCCCATAACTATCTATCTATTTTTCATCTTATAGCTATCTATCTGGATAATCTCAGCACCCAGTGCCAAAACACAGGCGATAAAGCACCTCCCAGGTTAAAGAGATGTTGGGATATGTGATTAGTCTTGAAGGATTATGGGAGTGATTATAGTAGTCAGTCCCATTATCCTTCAAAACTGAGCACATATCCCAGCATCTCTTTAATCCAGGAGGTGCCAATATCCATTTTCTCTGAAATTATTGTAGCGTCTTCCACCCATTTTTCGGTTAATATGCATTTATATAATGATCCAAGATGTGGACATTAAAGATACTTGTCCCTTATAAGCAGCTTTAACGGACATCTAATTTTAGCGACGCTGCGCGTAAGTACAAAAGATTCCCACTAAGCAGATTCAATTGATGGCAGGCATATACATTTTATAGGTCATTAAGCTTATCTTGTGCGTGGACATAGTACTCCTGTAAGTTAGATTGCAGCAAAAATCCGCATTTCTGTAGCTCGTCAGCTAAACGAGTACAGCAGGAGGGCAACCCATGAATGAGTTCACAAAGTTAAAGTTTCAGAAACTTTCCTCAGCTTCCAGCAAACGTGGCAATTTCACCCAGAACCTCTGATGCCCAGAAAACAATGAGCTTTTCTTTGTAGTAATTGTCTGCAGAATTGAATTGGCAGCCTTAATTGGAGCAGTCTATGAATATTATAGAGAAAGCAGTCTTGTTACTCGGGCTATTAAATGACATTCATGCATTAGATTAATTAATTATAACCCATTAATTGATTACACGATAAGAATATGCCTATAAAGCAATGGCGCGCTCCGGGTAATAGACTGATCTGCATGTACAAATATATATTTATGACTGGTGATTCTGGGGCCACACACACGTCAACTTTGGTTAAGATACAGGTGGCACAGCCAAATATTGCTGTCTGCTGCTAGATCTTAATAGAAGTTAATGGGGTCATATTGTGACACGTAAGGTACAGTGATAAGAAATTTGAAAAGAATTCTACTTGTTCCAACTTTTTAGAACTTGCATGTCATGTCGCAGTAAGAGTACTTCCATTTTGTGTTCCTGCACCAGTTTGGTCGCCCCATTGGAGCCTATGTCTTAACCCCCCACAAAACGGCATTCAGACTTATGTGCCGAATGGGTCATAGACTATAATGGTGCCGGAAGAGCGAATGTGTACTCTGCTGTGTATCATTCTGTGCATATACGCCTACTACGTCTGAGTGGACGCATCCAGTAGACGTCTTAAAATGATGCACCGCAAAGTGCACGTTCGCTCTGCCGGTACCATTATAGTCTATGGCCCCGCCAGTGCATAAGTCCAAATCACGTTTTCGGGGGGGTTCTGACATAAGCTTCAACGGGGCCAACGAACTGTTGCTGGAGCACAACGTGAAAGCACCCTACCCTACAATATAAGGCTGTGCAACCAATGGTGTAGGTCCGATTCTGTACTGTCCTATATAATGATCCATATATAGAATTACTGAATATTCTACTCACTATTATCAGAAAAACAATCATAGTTATTTCACTATCCCACTATATATTCTCTTACTGTCTGCTGCCTCCACCAGGACACAATACAAAACTAGTTTCAAAAGCTTTTAAGGTTGAAGGTAAGCTTAAAGCGAACCTGTCAACAGGATTTTGCTAAGTAAACTACAGGCAGTGTCAGGTTGGTGCTGTTACTCTGATTAAAATGATTCCTGGTGTAAAGAAATTCATCTTGTGTTCCTTGTGTAATCAGTGTTAGAAGTTTTCATTTAATTAGATGCCCATGGTCCATGGCGGGACTGTAGGCAAACCAAGGAAAGACCTGCCCACAGGCCGCCCGAAGCACATAGTGGTCCATACAGTATAATGGTCACAACATGTGCTCCACACAGTATAATGACCCCACATAGTGCTCCATACAGTATAGTGGGCCCAAATACTGCTCCATACAGTATAATGGCCCCACACAGTGCTTCATACGGTATAATGCACCCACATAGTGCTCCAAATAGTATAATAGGCCACACATTTAAAAAAGAAAACTGTCCATTCCACTGCTGCTCCGGCCTCTTCATGGAGGCTTCAGATCCTCTGCACATCTCGGTACAATGGGCAAGTTATAAGGACGTAATCACGCCCGCTGCGTTGAGACGTCAGACAGAGGGGCAATGGTGGGAGAAGGTGCATCAGCTGAACCTCCCTCCTCTATCATTGCTTTCAACTGTGTCAGCATCTAGGATGCCAATATAGCTGAAAGTGCAAGGCCAGTCGGGGGAACCAGTGTCATGGGTCAAATATATTTGGGGGATCCTCCCAGCATCCCGGGACAAATATACTCAACCTGTGGGCCAAATTTGTCTCGCGGGCCAGAGTGTGACATATGTGCTTTAGAAGAAGAGGAAGCCCAATTGCCCCCTTGTTCTCTACAGTAGACCAGAGCAATTGACTTAATAAAAAATAATAATAATGGATTACATACATCCTTAAATATGATTTTCAGTGTCTACAGATGTAGCAGACACAGTTTGCCAGGGAACTAGAGCTGAATTTGTCACTTTTCATAATTTTTGTAGTATCACCATTAGAGTTGAGCGACTTTTGCTTTTTTAGGGTCGCGTTTCGTTTCGTGAAACCCGACTTTTCCAAAAGTTGGGTCGAGCAAGATCGTCCGATTATAGGGAAAAGTCGGGGTCGTCCCGAAACACGAAACCCAATGTAAGTCAATGGGGAATAAAAGTCGGCAGTGAGAGGAGGACAGGAAACACACCTACAGTGCCCATTTGAATGCCAAAAGCATCAATTCTTCTTACTTAAGCTTGTCAACCTTAATTAACTTCATAATACAAGTTACACACTGAAAAATGGGGGTTATTTGGCTAAATTTGTGGGGGGGGAGGGCTGGCTGCAGGTTTTCATGTGCCCTGGGCGAAAGAGCGCCCCTTTAACACATACCACAACTCATCATGCTCCGATATGGCAGAGAAATAGCGGTATAGTACAATGAAAAATACCTCACTTTTTACATCTCATGACGAGGCCCATCTATTTCTCCATACAAAATCATTGGTCCCATATAATGTTTGAAACAGTATATGATGAGCTCCACATAATGCTACAGTATATGTTGGTCCCCATGGATGAAGCGCCACTGTCTTATGGGCCCAAATAATGCTCCAAACATAATGGGCCCCATTTCTAATGCTCTAGTGTATAATGGGCCCTGTAAATGCTGCTCCAGTGTCTGATGTCCACCTTTGGAATGTTCCAGTGTATGGTGGGCCCCATCTATCATTCTCCAGAGTATAGTGCTCCCCAAAAATTGCTGTCCCAACATAGAAAACAATCAAATAAGTCTCCTCGCTAGGGAATCCCTGTACTTGTCTGGACAGGTGCTGTAGCTTGCTTAACAGCTCGCCAGCCGTTCTCACGCCCAGTATGGATTGCACGTGATTGCACAAAGGCTAGAAAGGGTACCGTATCCCTGGATAACATGTATGGATAGCGTACACATTCAAAATATATGTCTATACAGCATGAGGCAGGCTCAGACGGTGTTAGGCCCAGTATGAATTGCACGTCATTGCACAAAGGTTAGAAGGGGTACCGTATCCCCGGATAACATGTATGGATAGCGTACACATTCAAAATATATGTCTATACAGCATGAGGCAGGCTCAGACGGTGTTAGGCCCAGTATGGATTGCACGTCATTGCACAAAGGTTAGAAGGGGTACCGTATCCCCGGATAACATGTATGGATAGCGTACACATTCAAAATATATGTCTATACAGCATGAGGCAGGCTCAGACGGTGTTAGGCCCAGTATGGATTGCACGTGATTGCACAAAGGTTAGAAAGGGTACCGTATCCCTGGATAACATGTATGGATAGCGTACACATTCAAAATATATGTCTATACAGCATGAGGCAGGCTCAGACGGTGTTAGGCCCAGTATGGATTGCACGTCATTGCACAAAGGTTAGAAGGGGTACCGTATCCCCGGATAACATGTATGGATAGCGTACACATTCAAAATATATGTCTATACAGCATGAGGCAGGCTCAGACGGTGTTAGGCCCAGTATGGATTGCACGTCATTGCACAAAGGTTAGAAGGGGTACCGTATCCCCGGATAACATGTATGGATAGCGTACACATTCAAAATATATGTCTATACAGCATGAGGCAGGCTCAGACGGTGTTAGGCCCAGTATGGATTGCACGTCATTGCACAAAGGTTAGAAGGGGTACCGTATCCCCGGATAACATGTATGGATAGCGTACACATTCAAAATATATGTCTATACAGCATGAGGCAGGCTCAGACGGTGTTAGGCCCAGTATGGATTGCACGTGATTGCACAAAGGTTAGAAAGGGTACCGTATCCCTGGATAACATGTTTGGATAGCGTACACATTCAAAATATATGTCTATACAGCATGAGGCAGGCTCAGACGGTCTTAGGCCCAGTATGGATTGCACGTCATTGCACAAAGGTTAGAAGGGGTACCGTATCCCCGGATAACATGTATGGATAGCGTACACATTCAAAATATATGTCTATACAGCATGAGGCAGGCTCAGACGGTCTTAGGCCCAGTATGGATTGCACGTCATTGCACAAAGGTTAGAAGGGGTACCGTATCCCCGGATAACATGTATGGATAGCGTACACATTCAAAATATATGTCTATACAGCATGAGGCAGGCTCAGACGGTGTTAGGCCCAGTATGGATTGCACGTCATTGCACAAAGTTTAGAAGGGGTAACGTATCCCCGGATAACATGTATGGATAGCGTACACATTCAAAATATATGTCTATACATCAGGAGGCAGGCTCAGACGGTGTCAGGCACAGTATGGATTTGACGGCCCAGATTACACAGCGGAGGAGCAGGGAGAGGTAAAGATTGCAAATGCTGGGGCCCTGGCCAAGCAAGGGGGGCCCACTCGTGGGCGTCGGTACTGGCACTGGGCCCCTCATAGTACAGCGGTGTGTCTGACGGCGGGTGTGCACCACCACCGTCAGAGACACTTGATTGCACTATGAGGGACCCTGTGCCAGTGCCCGCGCCCAAGAGTCGGCCTACCCACCTGTCCAGGGCAACGGCACTCACACGGTGTCGTGTGCTAGGTGGTGACCCCCGCCATGGGGGGGGAGGCAGCACAGTTAGGGAGTTTTAGAAAGTGGCATATGTTGATGTTGGACATTCAACTGATGCAAAAGGCGAAATAGGTGAAGTACCAGGAAGAGGTGGACCAAAGCAAGCCATTTTTCTGTCACCCTATGTGTCATCAGGGGAAGGTGGGACAAAATCCTTGGAAACCCATGCGTGGTTCATTTTAATGAAGGTTAGATCATCCACATTTTGGGTTGACAGACGGGTCCTTTTTTCTGTCAGGATTGATCCAGCTGCACTGAAGACTCTTTCCGATAGCACACTTGCAGCTGGGCAAGCGAGCTCCTGTAAGGCATATTGTGCCAATTCAGGCCAGGTGTCCAGTTTAGCGGCCCAATAGTCAAAGGGGAATGACCTGTGTGGGAGAACATCGATATGGGAGGAAAAGTAGTTTGTAACCATAGTTGACAACTGCTGTCTCCTGTCACTTTCCATCGATGCAGTATTACCAGTTGTGTGAGCGGTATTTGAAAAATCAGTCCACAACATTGTCATGAAACCCCTGTCTCCAACGCCACTTCTGCTGTGTGCACCACGAACACCTCTGCCAAGCTGCCCCCGGCCCGTACGGCTCGTGTGAGAACCATCACCGCTGCTGTGTGCTGGGAATGCCTCAAGCAACCGATTTACCAGAGTTGCTTGTTTATTAGCCAATATTAGGTCAAGGTTCTCCTGTGGCATGATGTTTTGTAATTTGCCTTTATAGCGTGGATCCAGGATGCTGGCCAACCAGTAGTCGTCATCGTTCATCATTTTGGCAATGCGGGGGTCCCTTTTTAGGATCCGCAAGGCATAATCTGACATGTGGGCCAATGTTCCCGGTGTCAATGATGCACTGCGAGTGCTGGGTGGAGGAGCACTTTCTGGCAAATCCACATCCCTCCAGTCACGCACAAACCCTCTACCAGACCTTGCCACGCCAACATTTTCACTTGCCCCACGAGATGCATCCTCCTCCCCTAAGTAATCATCCCCATCATCCTCCTCCTCCTCCTCCTCTTCTTCCTCCACCTCGTCCAGGAGAGGTCCCTGAGCAGACAATGGCTGAATGTCATTAAGGATTCCCTCCTCCTCTTCCTCCTCATCAACATTGGCTGCAGACGCCTGCTCCTTAAGGTGCGTCAAAGTTTGCATGAGCAGACGCATAAGTGGGATGCTCATGCTTAGGATGGCGTCGTCTGCGCTTACCAGCCGTGTGCATTCCTCAAAACACTGAAGGACTTTACAAAGGTCTTTCAGCTTCGACCACTGCACGCCTGTCAACTCCATGTCTGCTCTCAAAGTGCCTGGCCGTGTATCCTCCCACAAATGCATTATGGCCTGCCTCTGCTCGCACAGCCGCTCCACCATGTGCAGGGTGGAGTTCCACCTTGTTGCAATGTCGATAATGAGGCGGTGGTTGGGAAGGTGGAGCAATCGCTGCAGCTTCTGCATACGAACAGAGTGTACAGGCGACCGGCGGATGTGCGCGCACAGTCTTCGCACCTTCTGGAGCAGGGCTGTTAACTCCGGATAATTTTTGAGGAAGCACTGCACCACCAGGTTCAAGGTGTGATCCAAGCAAGGTATGTGGCTGAGTTTTGAAAGGGCTATGGCTGCCACAAAATTACGGCCGTTATCACTAACTACCTTGCCTGCCTCAAGATGTACACTGCCCAGCCATGACTCAGTTTGTCGCTTCAAGTACTCGGCCAGCACCTCGGCGGTGTGTCTGTCGCCCAAACACATCATCTGCAACACAGCCTGCTGACGCTTTCCACTAGCTGCTCGATAGGGGGACACATCGTGTGCAACAGTGGCAGCTGCAGATGGAGTGCTCGTACGACTGCGCTCTGTGGACGAGCTGTCGCTTCTGGAGGAGGAGGAGGAGGAGGGTCGAACACCTACAGCCAACTGTTTCCTAGACCGTGGGCTAGACAGCACTGTCCCACCACCGCTGTCCCCTGTGGACCCTGCATCCACCACATTAACCCAGTGTGCAGTGATGGACACGTAACGGCCCTGGCCATGCCGACTGGACCATGCATCAGTTGTGAGGTGCACCTTTCCACTCACTGACTGCTTGAGTGCATGGACAATGCGGTCTTTCACATGATGTTGGAGGGCTGGGATGGCTTTGCGAGAGAAGAAGTGGCGACTGGGTAGGTCATAGCGTGGTACTGCATAGGCCATGAGTTCGCGGAAAGCTGTGCTTTCCACCAACCGAAAGGGCATCATCTCAAACGAGATTAGTTTGGCAATGTGGGCGTTCAAACCCAGTGTACGCGGATGAGAGACTGAGTACTTTCTTGACCTACTCATAGTGTCTGGGAGGGTGAGCTGGACTTGAGAGCTGCATATGGTGGAAGTAGCGGTGGACAGGGCGGACTGAGAGAGGGTTGATGATGGTGATGGAGTTGGTGTTCTTTCTGATGGCCTAGAATCAGTCTTTCGTTGATATAACAGTGGGATTCCCTGACTGCTGTGGCCTTGCAACGACACCTCAACATTTGCTGCTGTGCTAACCGGTGTGCTTACAGTGGGGGAAACAATGTAGCGTTGCTGACTACCTTCGTTGTGATCAGTTGCACATGTGGCACTTGAGGTTTGGTGTTGTGTCCACGCTTGCAAGTGCATGCTGGTTAAATGTCTAAGCATGCAACTGGTATTCAAATTTTTCAGATTTTTCCCTCGGCTAAAGGTCTTTGCGCACTTCTTACAGATAACCTTGGCCTGATCATGAGGATTTTGTTCAAAAAACTGCCACACTGCACTCTTCCTACTTTGGCAGACATTTTGCAGCCTAGCACGCTGTGATCTTTTGACCCTCTGGACAAGCTGTCCAGCAACTCTTTTGATGTTTGGAACCTGTCTTTGGAGTGCTCCGGGCCTGCCAGATAACAGCTGTTGCGATGTCGATGTCTGCTGTGGATGCTCCTCATCTGAGCTATTGGAAGCAGCACCCTCTTCCCCCAATGGATGCCAATCTGGGTCAACAACTGGGTCATCCATCACCTCCTCTTCTATGTCATGTGCACCTTTCTCTGTGTCACCGTGTATGGTGGTATAGTGTGCGGGAAGGGGCACCTGAGTCTCATCAGGGTCAAAATCTGGCTCTGTACACTGCGAGGACAATGTAGTGCTCTGAGTGAATGTACCAGCAGAATCATCCATCAGCGGCTGTGCATCAGTGCACTCCATGTCAGATTCATCTTGGCCTGGGTAATTCACCATTTGACTTGATAATCCAGGCATGGTATGTGAAAACAGCTCCATGGAGTAATCAGTAGTATGGCCTGCGTCATCCTTCAATCTTGGTTGGGGTGAAGGACACAAGGAAAGGTGTGGTTCATGAACATGAGCCTCCAATGATGACTCAGTGCTTTTACTTTTTACAACTGAAGAAGAGGAGGCGATAGAGCTGGAGGCTGAGTCCGCAATGTAAGACAAAACTTTTTCCTGATGCTCTGCCTTTAAAAGCGGTTTGCCAACTCCTAGAAAACTAAGCGTTCGAGGCCTTATGTAGACAGACGATGACGCAGGGTCAGCACCTCCTGCATTTGTTCCTATTTTGCTCTTGCCACTACTATCAGATCCACCACCAACACCATCATTACCAGCTGCCAACCCCCGCCCAATTCCACGGCCTCTTCCACCAGCCTTCCTCATTTTTGGTAGAAATGTAGACAAAATCAAACAAACTATATAGTAATGTAAAACAAGGTACAAGGTGTCTATAGGACAGGGGAGTTTTAGAATTTCTGCACACACTTGTGGACAGTGGACACTTGTGGATTGTGTGCGGCCCACTGATATCTGAGCGCTATGTGACACGCTCGATGGCACAGCTGCCTGTGACCAAAGTGACGAGAGGATAATGGAGATTTTGAATCTCTGCGTACACTTGTGGACAGTGGACACTTGTGGATTGTGTGCGGCCCACTGATATCTGAGCGCTATGTGACACGCTCGATGGCACAGCTGCCTGTGACCAAAGTGACGAGAGGATAATGGAGATTTTGAATCTCTGCGTACACTTTTGGACACTGGACACTTGTGGATTGTGTGCGGCCCACTGATATCTGAGCGCTATGTGACACGCTCGATGGCACAGCTGCCTGTGACCAAAGTGACGAGAGGATAATGGAGATTTTGAATCTCTGTGTACACTTGTGGACAGTGGACACTTGTGGATTGTGTGCGGCCCACTGATATCTGAGCGCTATGTGACACGCTCGATGGCACAGCTGCCTGTGACCAAAGTGACGAGAGGATAATGGAGATTTTGAATCTCTGCGTACACTTGTGGACAGTGGACACTTGTGGATTGTGTGCGGCCCACTGATATCTGAGCGCTATGTGACACGCTCGATGGCACAGCTGCCTGTGACCAAAGTGACGAGAGGATAATGGAGATTTTGAATCTCTGCGTACACTTTTGGACACTGGACACTTGTGGATTGTGTGCGGCCCACTGATATCTGAGCGCTATGTGACACGCTCGATGGCACAGCTGCCTGTGACCAAAGTGACGAGAGGATAATGGAGATTTTGAATCTCTGCGTACACTTGTGGACAGTGGACACTTGTGGATTGTGTGCGGCCCACTGATATCTGAGCGCTATGTGACACGCTCGATGGCACAGCTGCCTGTGACCAAAGTGACGAGAGGATAATGGAGATTTTGAATCTCTGCGTACACTTGTGGACAGTGGACACTTGTGGATTGTGTGCGGCCCACTGATATCTGAGCGCTATGTGACACGCTCGATGGCACAGCTGCCTGTGACCAAAGTGACGAGAGGATAATGGAGATTTTGAATCTCTGCATACACTGTTGGACACTGGACACTTGTGGATTGTGTGCGGCCCACTGATATCTGAGCGCTATGTGACACGCTCGATGGCACAGCTGCCTGTGACCAAAGTGACGAGAGGATAATGGAGATTTTGAATCTCTGCGTACACTTTTGGACACTGGACACTTGTGGATTGTGTGCGGCCCACTGATATCTGAGCGCTATGTGACACGCTCGATGGCACAGCTGCCTGTGACCAAAGTGACGAGAGGATAATGGAGATTTTGAATCTCTGCGTACACTTTTGGACACTGGACACTTGTGGATTGTGTGCGGCCCACTGATATCTGAGCGCTATGTGACACGCTCGATGGCACAGCTGCCTGTGACCAAAGTGACGAGAGGATAATGGAGATTTTGAATCTCTGCGTACACTTTTGGACACTGGACACTTGTGGATTGTGTGCGGCCCACTGATATCTGAGCGCTATGTGACACGCTCGATGGCACAGCTGCCTGTGACCAAAGTGACGAGAGGATAATGGAGATTTTGAATCTCTGCGTACACTTGTGGACAGTGGACACTTGTGGATTGTGTGCGGCCCACTGATATCTGAGCGCTATGTGACACGCTCGATGGCACAGCTGCCTGTGACCAAAGTGACGAGAGGATAATGGAGATTTTGAATCTCTGCGTACACTTGTGGACAGTGGACACTTGTGGATTGTGTGCGGCCCACTGATATCTGAGCGCTATGTGACACGCTCGATGGCACAGCTGCCTGTGACCAAAGTGACGAGAGGATAATGGAGATTTTGAATCTCTGCGTACACTTTTGGACACTGGACACTTGTGGATTGTGTGCGGCCCACTGATATCTGAGCGCTATGTGACACGCTCGATGGCACAGCTGCCTGTGACCAAAGTGACGAGAGGATAATGGAGATTTTGAATCTCTGTGTACACTTGTGGACAGTGGACACTTGTGGATTGTGTGCGGCCCACTGATATCTGAGCGCTATGTGACACGCTCGATGGCACAGCTGCCTGTGACCAAAGTGACGAGAGGATAATGGAGATTTTGAATCTCTGCGTACACTTGTGGACAGTGGACACTTGTGGATTGTGTGCGGCCCACTGATATCTGAGCGCTATGTGACACGCTCGATGGCACAGCTGCCTGTGACCAAAGTGACGAGAGGATAATGGAGATTTTGAATCTCTGCGTACACTTTTGGACACTGGACACTTGTGGATTGTGTGCGGCCCACTGATATCTGAGCGCTATGTGACACGCTCGATGGCACAGCTGCCTGTGACCAAAGTGACGAGAGGATAATGGAGATTTTGAATCTCTGCGTACACTTGTGGACAGTGGACACTTGTGGATTGTGTGCGGCCCACTGATATCTGAGCGCTATGTGACACGCTCGATGGCACAGCTGCCTGTGACCAAAGTGACGAGAGGATAATGGAGATTTTGAATCTCTGCGTACACTTGTGGACAGTGGACACTTGTGGATTGTGTGCGGCCCACTGATATCTGAGCGCTATGTGACACGCTCGATGGCACAGCTGCCTGTGACCAAAGTGACGAGAGGATAATGGAGATTTTGAATCTCTGCGTACACTTTTGGACACTGGACACTTGTGGATTGTGTGCGGCCCACTGATATCTGAGCGCTATGTGACACGCTCGATGGCACAGCTGCCTGTGACCAAAGTGACGAGAGGATAATGGAGATTTTGAATCTCTGCGTACACTTTTGGACACTGGACACTTGTGGATTGTGTGCGGCCCACTGATATCTGAGCGCTATGTGACACGCTCGATGGCACAGCTGCCTGTGACCAAAGTGACGAGAGGATAATGGAGATTTTGAATCTCTGCGTACACTTTTGGACACTGGACACTTGTGGATTGTGTGCGGCCCACTGATATCTGAGCGCTATGTGACACGCTCGATGGCACAGCTGCCTGTGACCAAAGTGACGAGAGGATAATGGAGATTTTGAATCTCTGCGTACACTTGTGGACAGTGGACACTTGTGGATTGTGTGCGGCCCACTGATATCTGAGCGCTATGTGACACGCTCGATGGCACAGCTGCCTGTGACCAAAGTGACGAGAGGATAATGGAGATTTTGAATCTCTGCGTACACTTTTGGACACTGGACACTTGTGGATTGTGTGCGGCCCACTGATATCTGAGCGCTATGTGACACGCTCGATGGCACAGCTGCCTGTGACCAAAGTGACGAGAGGATAATGGAGATTTTGAATCTCTGCGTACACTTGTGGACAGTGGACACTTGTGGATTGTGTGAGGCCCACTGATATCTGAGCGCTATGTGACACGCTCGATGGCACAGCTGCCTGTGACCAAAGTGACGAGAGGATAATGGAGATTTTGAATCTCTGCGTACACTTTTGGACACTGGACACTTGTGGATTGTGTGCGGCCCACTGATATCTGAGCGCTATGTGACACGCTCGATGGCACAGCTGCCTGTGACCAAAGTGACGAGAGGATAATGGAGATTTTGAATCTCTGCGTACACTTTTGGACACTGGACACTTGTGGATTGTGTGCAGCCCACTGATATCTGAGCGCTATGTGACACGCTCGATGGCACAGCTGCCTGTGACCAAAGTGACGAGAGGATAATGGAGATTTTGAATCTCTGCGTACACTTGTGGACAGTGGACACTTGTGGATTGTGTGCGGCCCACTGATATCTGAGCGCTATGTGACACGCTCGATGGCACAGCTGCCTGTGACCAAAGTGACGAGAGGATAATGGAGATTTTGAATCTCTGCGTACACTTTTGGACACTGGACACTTGTGGATTGTGTGCGGCCCACTGATATCTGAGCGCTATGTGACACGCTCGATGGCACAGCTGCCTGTGACCAAAGTGACGAGAGGATAATGGAGATTTTGAATCTCTGCGTACACTTGTGGACAGTGGACACTTGTGGATTGTGTGCGGCCCACTGATATCTGAGCGCTATGTGACACGCTCGATGGCACAGCTGCCTGTGACCAAAGTGACGAGAGGATAATGGAGATTTTGAATCTCTGCGTACACTTGTGGACAGTGGACACTTGTGGATTGTGTGCGGCCCACTGATATCTGAGCGCTATGTGACACGCTCGATGGCACAGCTGCCTGTGACCAAAGTGACGAGAGGATAATGGAGATTTTGAATCTCTGCGTACACTTTTGGACACTGGACACGTGTGGATTGTGTGCGGCCCACTGATATCTGAGCGCTATGTGACACGCTCGATGGCACAGCTGCCTGTGACCAAAGTGACGAGAGGATAATGGAGATTTTGAATCTCTGCGTACACTTTTGGACACTGGACACTTGTGGATTGTGTGCGGCCCACTGATATCTGAGCGCTATGTGACACGCTCGATGGCACAGCTGGCTGTGACCAAAGTGACGAGAGGATAATGGAGATTTTGAATCTCTGCGTACACTTTTGGACACTGGTCACTTGTGGAATGTGTGCGGCCCACTGATATCTGAGCGCTATGTGACACGCTCGATGGCACAGCTGCCTGTGACCAAAGTGACGAGAGGATAATGGAGATTTTGAATCTCTGCGTACACTTGTGGACAGTGGACACTTGTGGATTGTGTGCGGCCCACTGATATCTGAGCGCTATGTGACACGCTCGATGGCACAGCTGCCTGTGACCAAAGTGACGAGAGGATAATGGAGATTTTGAATCTCTGCGTACACTTTTGGACAGTGGACACTTGTGGATTGTGTGCGGCCCACTGATATCTGAGCGCTATGTGACACGCTCGATGGCACAGCTGCCTGTGACCAAAGTGACGAGAGGATAATGGAGATTTTGAATCTCTGCGTACACTTGTGGACAGTGGACACTTGTGGATTGTGTGCGGCCCACTGATATCTGAGCGCTATGTGACACGCTCGATGGCACAGCTGCCTGTGACCAAAGTGACGAGAGGATAATGGAGATTTTGAATCTCTGCGTACACTTGTGGACAGTGGACACTTGTGGATTGTGTGCGGCCCACTGATATCTGAGTGCTATGTGACACGCTCGATGGCACAGCTGCCTGTGACCAAAGTGACGAGAGGATAATGGAGATTTTGAATCTCTGCGTACACTTGTGGACAGTGGACACTTGTGGATTGTGTGCGGCCCACTGATATCTGAGCGCTATGTGACACGCTCGATGGCACAGCTGCATGTGACCAAAGTGGCGAGAGGATAATGGAGATTTTGAATCTCTGCGTACACTTTTGGACACTGGACACTTGTGGATTGTGTGCGGCCCACTGATATCTGAGCGCTATGTGACACGCTCGATGGCACAGCTGCCTGTGACCAAAGTGACGAGAGGATAATGGAGATTTTGAATCTCTGCGTACACTTGTGGACAGTGGACACTTGTGGATTGTGTGCGGCCCACTGATATCTGAGCGCTATGTGACACGCTCGATGGCACAGCTGCCTGTGACCAAAGTGACGAGAGGATAATGGAGATTTTGAATCTCTGCGTACACTTGTGGACAGTGGACACTTGTGGATTGTGTGCGGCCCACTGATATCTGAGCGCTATGTGACACGCTCGATGGCACAGCTGCCTGTGACCAAAGTGACGAGAGGATAATGGAGATTTTGAATCTCTGCGTACACTTTTGGACACTGGACACTTGTGGATTGTGTGCGGCCCACTGATATCTGAGCGCTATGTGACACGCTCGATGGCACAGCTGCCTGTGACCAAAGTGACGAGAGGATAATGGAGATTTTGAATCTCTGCGTACACTTTTGGACACTGGACACTTGTGGATTGTGTGCGGCCCACTGATATCTGAGCGCTATGTGACACGCTCGATGGCACAGCTGCCTGTGACCAAAGTGACGAGAGGATAATGGAGATTTTGAATCTCTGCGTACACTTTTGGACACTGGACACTTGTGGATTGTGTGCGGCCCACTGATATCTGAGCGCTATGTGACACGCTCGATGGCACAGCTGCCTGTGACCAAAGTGACGAGAGGATAATGGAGATTTTGAATCTCTGCGTACACTTTTGGACACTGGACACTTGTGGATTGTGTGCGGCCCACTGATATCTGAGCGCTATGTGACACGCTCGATGGCACAGCTGCCTGTGACCAAAGTGACGAGAGGATAATGGAGATTTTGAATCTCTGCGTACACTTGTGGACAGTGGACACTTGTGGATTGTGTGCGGCCCACTGATATCTGAGCGCTATGTGACACGCTCGATGGCACAGCTGCCTGTGACCAAAGTGACGAGAGGATAATGGAGATTTTGAATCTCTGCGTACACTTTTGGACACTGGACACTTGTGGATTGTGTGCGGCCCACTGATATCTGAGCGCTATGTGACACGCTCGATGGCACAGCTGCCTGTGACCAAAGTGACGAGAGGATAATGGAGATTTTGAATCTCTGCGTACACTTGTGGACACTGGACACTTGTGGATTGTGTGAGGCCCACTGATATCTGAGCGCTATGTGACACGCTCGATGGCACAGCTGCCTGTGACCAAAGTGACGAGAGGATAATGGAGATTTTGAATCTCTGCGTACACTTTTGGACACTGGACACTTGTGGATTGTGTGCGGCCCACTGATATCTGAGCGCTATGTGACACGCTCGATGGCACAGCTGCCTGTGACCAAAGTGACGAGAGGATAATGGAGATTTTGAATCTCTGCGTACACTTTTGGACACTGGACACTTGTGGATTGTGTGCGGCCCACTGATATCTGAGCGCTATGTGACACGCTCGATGGCACAGCTGCCTGTGACCAAAGTGACGAGAGGATAATGGAGATTTTGAATCTCTGCGTACACTTGTGGACAGTGGACACTTGTGGATTGTGTGCGGCCCACTGATATCTGAGCGCTATGTGACACGCTCGATGGCACAGCTGCCTGTGACCAAAGTGACGAGAGGATAATGGAGATTTTGAATCTCTGCATACACTTTTGGACACTGGACACTTGTGGATTGTGTGCGGCCCACTGATATCTGAGCGCTATGTGACACGCTCGATGGCACAGCTGCCTGTGACCAAAGTGACGAGAGGATAATGGAGATTTTGAATCTCTGCGTACACTTGTGGACAGTGGACACTTGTGGATTGTGTGCGGCCCACTGATATCTGAGCGCTATGTGACACGCTCGATGGCACAGCTGCCTGTGACCAAAGTGACGAGAGGATAATGGAGATTTTGAATCTCTGCGTACACTTGTGGACAGTGGACACTTGTGGATTGTGTGCGGCCCACTGATATCTGAGCGCTATGTGACACGCTCGATGGCACAGCTGCCTGTGACCAAAGTGACGAGAGGATAATGGAGATTTTGAATCTCTGCGTACACTTGTGGACAGTGGACACTTGTGGATTGTGTGCGGCCCACTGATATCTGAGCGCTATGTGACACGCTCGATGGCACAGCTGCCTGTGACCAAAGTGACGAGAGGATAATGGAGATTTTGAATCTCTGCGTACACTTTTGGACACTGGACACTTGTGGATTGTGTGCGGCCCACTGATATCTGAGCGCTATGTGACACGCTCGATGGCACAGCTGCCTGTGACCAAAGTGACGAGAGGATAATGGAGATTTTGAATCTCTGCGTACACTTTTGGACACTGGACACTTGTGGATTGTGTGCGGCCCACTGATATCTGAGCGCTATGTGACACGCTCGATGACACAGCTGCCTGTGACCAAAGTGACGAGAGGATAATGGAGATTTTGAATCTCTGCGTACACTTGTGGACAGTGGACACTTGTGGATTGTGTGCGGCCCACTGATATCTGAGCGCTATGTGACACGCTCGATGGCACAGCTGCCTGTGACCAAAGTGACGAGAGGATAATGGAGATTTTGAATCTCTGTGTACACTTGTGGACAGTGGACACTTGTGGATTGTGTGCGGCCCACTGATATCTGAGCGCTATGTGACACGCTCGATGGCACAGCTGCCTGTGACCAAAGTGACGAGAGGATAATGGAGATTTTAAATCTCTGCGTACACTTGTGGACAGTGGACACTTGTGGATTGTGTGCGGCCCACTGATATCTGAGCGCTATGTGACACGCTCGATGGCACAGCTGCCTGTGACCAAAGTGACGAGAGGATAATGGAGATTTTGAATCTCTGCGTACACTTTTGGACACTGGACACTTGTGGATTGTGTGCGGCCCACTGATATCTGAGCGCTATGTGACACGCTCGATGGCACAGCTGCCTGTGACCAAAGTGACGAGAGGATAATGGAGATTTTGAATCTCTGCGTACACTTTTGGACACTGGACACTTGTGGATTGTGTGCGGCCCACTGATATCTGAGCGCTATGTGACACGCTCGATGGCACAGCTGCCTGTGACCAAAGTGACGAGAGGATAATGGAGATTTTGAATCTCTGCGTACACTTGTGGACAGTGGACACTTGTGGATTGTGTGCGGCCCACTGATATCTGAGTGCTATGTGACACGCTCGATGGCACAGCTGCCTGTGACCAAAGTGACGAGAGGATAATGGAGATTTTGAATCTCTGCGTACACTTGTGGACAGTGGACACTTGTGGATTGTGTGCGGCCCACTGATATCTGAGCGCTATGTGACACGCTCGATGGCACAGCTGCATGTGACCAAAGTGGCGAGAGGATAATGGAGATTTTGAATCTCTGCGTACACTTTTGGACACTGGACACTTGTGGATTGTGTGCGGCCCACTGATATCTGAGCGCTATGTGACACGCTCGATGGCACAGCTGCCTGTGACCAAAGTGACGAGAGGATAATGGAGATTTTGAATCTCTGCGTACACTTTTGGACACTGGACACTTGTGGATTGTGTGCGGCCCACTGATATCTGAGCGCTATGTGACACGCTCGATGGCACAGCTGCCTGTGACCAAAGTGACGAGAGGATAAGGGAGATTGGATTGCTTTTAAAAAAGCAGTTTGCGGAGCAGTGGGTAAACAGCAATGCCAGCGTGTCAGGAAGCCTTAGAAGGCAGCCCAACAACCAACACCACTGATACACCACAATATAGCCTCCCCTTGCACTGCACACACAGTGACTTGTGTGTTGTGCAGGCCAAATCGCTAGCAGCAGAAGCAGTTTTTTTGTCTTCTTCCCTGCCTAACGCTCTCCCTACAGAATCAGCAGCAACCTCTCCCTATACTAAGATCGGCAGAAGTAAGATGGCGGTCGGCGTGTACGCCCTTTTATACCCCCTGTGACGACCACCAAAGCAAGCCAATCACTTGCATGCCCTTCTGAAAGATGGTGGTGACCCGTGCCTATGTCATCACGTTGCCCACAGTGTCCGTGGATCCTGATTGGCTGAAAAAGAGCGCAAAACAAACTTTTGAAACGCGACTTTGGCGCGTAAGTCGCCGACCTCGTGACCGACCTCATCCTAGGGTCGGGTTTTGTTTCATGAAACCCGACTTTGCCAAAAGTCCGCGACTTTTGAATTTTTTCGACCCGTTTCGCTCAACTCTAATCACCATGTGTTTTTTGGTGATTTTTATATAGGACTGCCATTGTGGCCATGTACAAACAGTAGAGCCTGAAACTGTTAAATGATCAAATCCATATGATGAGACCACTGTGTAGCCACATTAGGGACAATAAATGTACTCTACAGACTTTCTCCATGAAGCATTACCTCCAGATCACAGAGAACCTGCACTATTTTTTTACTATAAGGCTGTGTTCACACGTAGCGTTTTTTTCGCGCAGATTTGCAAAAAAATCCGCTTAAAATAAGCTTCCCATTGATTTCTATGCATTTTGCACTTTTTGTGCATATTGATGCGCTTTTTACCGCGTAAAAAACGCAGCGTGCTCACTAATTTTGCGGATTTTTCCGCATTTCTGGCTAGTTGTATGTGTCTGGAACCGCGCGGAAAAAACCGCATAAAAACCGCGCAAAAAAACACGCAGTTTCTGGGAAGGAATCCGGTTTTTGTGCAGAAATTTTCTGCATACGTGTGCACATAGCCTAGAGGATAGCTGCAAAAAGGCTTCATGTACAGAGCAGGCAACAACTCATGGGAAAGCTGCAAAGTAACCGGCACGTTGCATAGGTTTCTACTTCCGGCATTTTTGGTAAAAGTGTAGTCACCCTTACACTAATGTTTCCCAAGAAAACTAAATATATAAATGTAGTAGTGACAATTTAGTTATTTTAGGGAACATTAAACCTGAAAATGGATGATTAAAGCACAACTACAGCATTTTTTTTACTGCAGTGCTGGAGTAATGCTTATAATCTAAGATTCCCACCCCTAGTCTTATACTTAACCACCACCGTTTTCACCTTCTATCGTTACAGCTTCGGTCGGTCTCCAGCAGTTTGTGACCTGCCAGATGGCTCCAATGTTTGCTGGGCGAGCCAGAGGTCACTTTATTCAACATAACTCTATGGAATCCTCGTTCTGGTCCTCATAGACTTACATTGAGAGCTCGTGACTATTACTTCTGACTTCCGTCCAGTCAGAAGTTGTGGCCAGAATATGAAGCTGCGGGTCCGGAGTGACGCCAATAAAAAGTGAAGCCTGAGGCGGGTAAGTATAAGTCTGCAGTCATGAACCTTAGATTAGAAGCACCACTCCAGTGCGGAAAAAGAAACAAACTCTGAAGTGGTGCTCATTTGTGCTCATTGGTGGAGGGTTTCAGCCGTCAAACCAACAGTGATCACTAACATATTTGGTGGGAAATCTCCTTTAAAAGTGAATTTGTCAGCAGGTTTTTGCTGTGTAATGTGAGGAGAGCAGGAGGTAGAGGTTGAGACACATATTTCAGGGATGTGTCACTTTTTAGGCTGTGTACTGTTTTTAAAATACGAGGAATGATTATCAGCAGGAGATTATTATTACCTGGACTAGGTCTCCTGTGCCTCTTGGTCCACCCACATCCCGAGCCCTGATTAGCAGCTTACTGTCAATAGACAATATACATAGAAAGCTGTAGTGTGAGCGGGAGCAGATTCTCAATTCTGCTACATCTAAGAACTCTGTGTCATAACTGCTGCACCCAGTAAACTAAGCGACACATCTTTAAAATCAGGGTCTCTTTTCCTACATTATGTAGTTCTCAGATGAGGTAGTAAAATCAGGCGTCAGATTTCCTTTAATGCCCCTTGAAGTTCTGTGCCGACTAAACTTTGCTACAGCATCTTTCTATTCACATGTAGCAGAGCTCTGTTTGCCATAGAGTTTTTCATTATCAATTCACAGCTTTAAGGTTGAAACAAGACACAAGTTCACAAAGTTCAATCTAGAACCTTACATGTTGTAAAACTCAGTCATTTTCTGTAGGATTGTAGGTAGATCTGCGATTTTTTCTTAACTCAAGACAAGAGATAAATTCGGTGACCAATTCAGCTTTCCTATGTAGGAAATGCTGAGAAGTTCCTAACTCCCCGAAATCCCCGTACAGGCAGAAGGTTAGTCTCTGTAATGGATTTCCGAGCGTTGAGCTGGTATTCTAGATGTGCCGGTTTCTCGGCGGAGTGCATGTGTTTGTGTTCCTTCTCACAAAGCTATAAATACAGGTTTCCATAGTGAGCAGATATTTTTTTGCCGCCCTTATAATTGGTGCATATTTTTATAGCAGTTACAGATTGCTCAAGGAGTGGAATGGAAATGAGCGCATCGACTCGGAGGAACACAGGCCAGACAATGAGAGTATGAGTAGAGTCATCAGCAAAGTCCTTAAGCCCAACAAGTGTCTGCGATGTGATATTTGGCCGCAAAAAAAAAAAGATTTCCAGATTGATTGAGAAGACAAATACGCAGCGACTCCGTGAGGTGAACGCCGCACTTGACAGCGGGTAACCTTATTTACACATGAAACCTACTTCAATGGAACAAGCCTTTAGCTTTTATTCTTGCTGCTTCTTTCTTGTGACTGCTGCGCTTATTGATGATCATTGTAAGCAGCTATCATGGAGAGATTAGAGGCAGAAGCAATGAAAGACGCACTTAGGGGAACGCTATGGCTGGTAAATATGGGGGCACGGTACTTGTCACACTTTACAGAACTGTGGCTGAAACTGTGAGAGACTCTGACACAGCCACAATGCACATACAGAGGTGTCCTTGGGCCTTTATTTTTGGATCAAGATATCTCCCGATTTAATAGCGTAAGAAAAAAAAACACGATTTTATGATACTCTGTCATGAGATATCTGTGCTACATTTCTCTATATGGAGCCACTCAGCGGTTGTGATCAGGGCCAGTCCTAGGACAATAGAGTCCCAGTGGGCCCAACTGCACGCTTACGTTCTCCTCTCCTGCTTTCCTTGTCCCAGTGGGTTCAACTTCACTCTTACCTTCTCCTCCCCTGCTTTCCATGTCCCATTGGGTCCAACTTCACTCTTACCTTCTCCTCCCCTGCTTTCCTTGTCACAGTGGGTCCAACTTCACTCTTACCTTCTCCTCCCCTGCTTTCCTTGTCCCAGTGGGTCCAACTTCACTCTTACCTTCTCCTCCCCTGCTTTCCTTATCCCAGTGGGTCCAACTTCACTCTTACCTTCTCCTTCCATGCTTTCCATGTCCCATTGGGTCCAACTTCACTCTTACCTTCTCCTCCCCTGCTTTCCTTGTCCCAGTGGGTCCTACTTCACTCTTACCTTCTCCTCCCATGCTTTCCATGTTCCAGTGGGTCCAACTTCACTCTTACCTTCTCCTCCCCTGCTTTCCTTGTCACAGTGGGTCCAACTTCACTCTTACCTTCTCCTCCCCTGCTTTCCTTGTCACAGTGGGTCCAACTTCACTCTTACCTTCTCCTCCCCTGCTTTCCTTGTACCAGTGGGTCCAACTTCACTCTTACCTTCTCCTCCCCTGCTTTCCTTGTCCCAGTGGGTCCAACTTCACTCTTACCTTCTCCTCCCCTGCTTTCCTTATCCCAGTGGGCCCAATGTCACTCTTACCTTCTCCTCCCCTGCTTTCCTTCTCCCAGTGGGCCCAATGTCACTCTTACGTTCTCCTCTCCTGCTTTCCTTCTCCCAGTGGGCCCAACGTCACTCTTACCTTCTCCTCTCCTGCTTTCCTTCTCCCAGTGGGTCCAACGTCACTCTTACCTTCTCCTCTCCTGCTTTCCTTCAAGCAGCTCTAACTTTTTCATGTTTTAGTTGATAGAGATGCAGTAAATAAAGGCTTATTTTTTGGGTATACGAGCTGTAGTTTTTGTCATTATTATTCTAGGGTCCAAATGACTTTCTGTTCTTTTTTATTCCATTTTTTTTGGGAAGTAATGAGATCAAAATACACTAATTCTACCATTTTAATATTTTTTTTATTCACTGTATGAGATAAATATTGGAATATTTTATTCATTTAGATACTTACACACGCTGCAATTCCAAATATTGTTATTTATTTTGTTTTTTACAAGTTTTTTTTATTACAATTTAATTGGATTATCCAGTGGACTTGAACCCGCGATCAATTTATTATTATACATTTATATAGCGCCATTTATTCCATGGCGCTTTACAGGGAAATTGATAATATTGATAATATTGACTGGTATTGTAAAATGACCAATTCCTTATAAAGTCCAACCAGGAATATTCATAGCTCTATAGACATGGTAGGTAAGGGAGGCACTCAGTAGTCCACCCCACTCCATCTACTATGATAATGCCACTGGCACCCCGCAATCATGTACCGAGGGTTGAGAAATGGGCAGTCAACTGATGAAATTACAACTTCTCAATCTGAAATGTTGCTGTCACCATTGACAGTGTCATGTAAGAGGTTAAAATGCTTAGTTCTGAGCTAGCTGTAAACGCTGCAGCTGGACTTGGATGTTGGCTGCTGTATGGTGCAGGCTCAGCTACTGAGGCTGCACAACCATTGTAATGTCAGGCAGATGTTTGCAACTCAACCCTGGACAAGGCCATGCCACATGCTGGGTTCAACGGGTGCTGGTGCTGACCTTAGTTGTAATGTGAATTGCTGCCTGTTAGTGGTTAAAATTGTATCTGTTTACACCCATACAATAGGCTATTCAGCTTTATTTGAAAATTGATGCTAATATGTGCGAGAAAGTGAAAATAGATTGATTCCAATGGGGACATGAACCGATGTGAGTGGTAACAACCTCGATACTGTGCTGTGACTGTTATATAATCACTAGATTATGGCCCGATGCTATCGCATCGGGAGGATGCGATAGCATCACACCTCTTGCCATGTTAACCCTCAACACACACACTCCTCAACACACACTCCTCTCACCTTTCACCATCTCCACTCACTCTTTCACTCCACATACGACCCCTTCTCTCACTCCGTCTCTCATACTCATGCCGTCATCGCCGCTGCTCCACGATCCCCGACATCTTCTTCCGCCGGCGCCATCCTGGATCCAGACGTTGTCCACGCCGGCGACATGTTCTTGCGGCGACGCCATCTTGAGTATCGTGAAATCCCGCGATAGTCAAGATAGCGTCGCCGGAAGAACATGTCGCCGGCATGGACGACGTCGGGATCCAAAATGGCGTCGGCGAAATCTCGCGAGTTTTCGCCGACGCCATTTTGGATCCCGACGTCGTCCTCGCCGGCGACATGTTCTTGCGGCGACGCCATCTTGACTATCGCGGGATTTCGCCGATCCAAAATGGCGTCGCCGCAAGAACATGTCGCTGGCGTGGACGACATCGGGATCCAAAATGGCGTCGGCGTAATCTCGCGAGATTTCGCCGACGCCATTTTGGATCCCGACGTCGTCCATGCCGGCGACATGTTCTTCCGGCGACGCTATCTTGACTATCGCGGGATTTCGGAGTGAGAGAAAGGAACGTATGTGGAGTGAAAGAGTGAGTGGACGTGAGTGGAGGTGAAAGGTGAGAGGAGTGTGTGTTGAGGCGTCGGCGAAATCTCGCGACATTACGCCGACGCCATTTTGGATCCTGATGTCGCCCACGCCAGCGACATGTTCTTGCGGGACGCCATCTTGGATTTCGTGAAGTCCCGCGATATTCAAGATGGCGTCGCCGCAACAACATGTCGCTGGCATGGGCGACATCGGGATCCAAAATGGCGTCGGCGTAATCTCGCGAGATTTCGCCGACGCCATCTTTTTGGATCCCGATGTCGTCCACGCCAGCGACATGTTGTTGCGGCGACGCCAATTTAAATATCGCGGGATTTCACGAAATCCAAGCTGGCGTCCCGCGAGAACATGTCGGCGGCCTGGAGAACGTCTGGATCCTGGATCGCGGCGGCGGAGGAAGATGTCGGGGCAGCGACGATGACGGTGTGAGTATGAGAAACGGAGTGAGAGAAAGGAACGTATGTGGAGTGAAAGAGTGAGTGGACATGAGTGGAGGTGAAAGGTGAGAGGAGTGTGTGTTGAGGCGGTGTGGTGTGTTGAGGGTTAACGTGCGTGTGTGTGTGGTGACGTCACCGGTTACAACTGGACGGAAGTTGTTACAACCGGAAGCTGGTTAGGGCATTTATTATTATAGATTGGATATAAACAGTACCAGTGAATTATATGGAGGACATAAAGCCATAAAGGGTTGTTATCGCACCCAAAGTCACGGTAGATCTAGTCAACAGTGCTAATCACTTGGCCTTCACACCACCCATAGGCCAGATTAGTGACTTCCATATTTCCCTGTCATCTATAGCATCACACACTAATACATTTACATTAGCAGAAATAAACTTTAAACACTTCAAAATACATTTATTTTTTTGCTTGGAGGTAAGTAGAAGGAAGAAGCCCAAGTTGGTGCAATCTCCTGGGAAAGAAGGAAGAGGTACAGACTGTCGAGATAGTGCAGGGCGCATGCGCGGGAATCCAGAGCGGGATTCAAGCACCACAACTGCACGTCCCAGGTCAGTGTGACATGCGTGGGAGGGGGGTCATAGTATAATGAAGAGAGGAGGCTGGGGTTTATTCCAGGCACCGCATGCCCCAAAGCCTGAACGAAATCATTAACATAATGAAATAAGTCTATTTCTCCACATCTAGACTGCAACTATGAGGCATATAGGTAAGGCTAGATTAATATTTCTATTACCTGTATGCCCATAGTAATAGCTGAAAAGTGTCCCAAGGATGATAGATTCCCTTTAAATTAGTAAGACCACAGACAGCAAGTGGGACAAAGAAAGAATCAAAGTGTCCAAAAGTGAAACTTTAAAAAGCTTTCCACTACCAGGATATTGATGACACCCAGCACACCCCATCACTTCCAGCAGTAGAGAGATGTGAACGGTGCACAGATCGGAACACCATAACTACTTCACACTGTACAGTGGTCACTCCCAGGTGTTGTGGATCAGCTCCTATTCACACAGTATGACGTGTTACGTGGGGGAATAATATTGGGTGAGGGCTTCATACATGTGTGGGTGGGATCATACTCTGTGTGGGATCCATCATAATGTGCGGGGAGATCTTGTGTGAGGGCATCATAAAGGGTGGGGGCATCATATACATGTGGGAGGCATCATATTGGGTGGGGGCATTATACAGTACATGTGTGGGAGGCATCATATTGGGTGGGGGCATTATACAGTACATGTGTGGGAGGCATCATATTGGGTGGGGGCATCATACACGTGTGGGAGGCATCATATTGGTGGGGGCATCATATACGTGTGGGAGGCATCATATTGGGTGGAGGCATCATATTGGGTGGGGGCATTATACATGTGTGGGAGGCATCATATTGGGTGGGGGCATCATACACGTGTGGGAGGCATCATATTGGGTGGAGGCATCATATTGGGTGGGGGCATTATACATGTGTGGGAGGCATCATATTGGGTGAGGGCATGATACATGTGTGGATGACATCATACATGTGTATGGGTGCATCATGGAAGCCCTACGATAACATGTATCAGCAGTATCAGCGAGTCAGCAGACTTCATCCTGCTCAGTATTAAGCAATAAAATTAACTGAACCCACGCTGATCCCTAAGAGGCTCTCGAATGCCTGGTGAGAATGTAGTGGTGACGTACATGTGCGTCCAACTCTACATCCTGGTATTTTATAGCCCCATTCTCGGCACTGATGAGGGTTTCGGTGATCAGACCCCCAACATCACTCAATTTTTTTACCTGTTTTGTGAATAAGTAAAAACTTTAAATGAAGGAAGTCACTCTCTAAGCTTTTGAAAACTTCTATCTATCACTGTATCTGTTGTTTTCTTGACTCTTCTAGCAGCAGTTACCTACGCAATGTCTTTCTAATGGCATTACTCCCAATGGTGGGAGTATTATAATTTCTACTATCAATGGAAGATTTATGGTTGAGGTCGTTCACAGTAAATGTCATTTCCGTTTTAATATATGTGAGTTCTCCATATGAAGACTCCTCATCATTTTCTACGGGTTTCTATTAATCACACAACATCTGTTCCCATGTGAAGACGACATTAACAAGTGTCGCCCTATTGTTTTATTGCCGGGGAAAGGTTGAAACAACATTATTCGTGAACTCGGTTCCATACTGGAGACGATTTCTCTGTCCTCATGTAATAAAGCAAGCACCAAATCTTATATTTTCATCTTGAAATCTCCTTTTGTCCATACAGGAGAGAAAACTGAGTTATAGAGGATAAACCGAACATAAGAGGAGATGTTATTACATTGTATTGTCGCCCGGTGAAATGTCGCAGCCTGTCAGATTTCTTCCTTACAGAAGACAAAGGAGTCTAGATTTTGCAAATGACATTGAGGAAGCGCAGAGGAGAAGGATGAACGGCTCTATGGAAGCTTCTGTGGCCGGGGAGAAAATGGTGAGCCAAGACCCCATAAAAACTTCACATAATTAGTGCTCAGTAGTCCACTAGCTTTATATTCAGAATGGTTATATGAAAGCAACTAAATAATATACTGTCTGTAGTGCTAAGATGTTAATGGCCATCAGGAATCCATATTGGTAGCCTGTCTTTAAGGAACCTTTTAGATATTAGACAGTTCAGCTTATATTAGCCTTGTATTTTCTGTAATTTTCCCAACACCTGGACCGCTCATTTATCAATCTTTATTGGGAAAGCGTATGTTTATAGTATCATTCAATTACTGCACAGTTTTGTTATCCATGTTTAGTGAGAAATGTCATGTTTATAGTATGGTAAAACATTTGGTACTAGGATAGACTTTAGCATATTTTATCCCGTGATGTATTTGTCCGATGTTGATTGACTTCTGAAGAGTTGGCCACTCCGCCAGAGGGATACTATATCGTACAAATAGAACTTGGTAGGGCTTGTGTAATACTTGGCTACGCAAGCATTTGTTTCTAAGCAAGATATAAGTTGTGGAAGACTTCAGGTAAAACAGAAGCCCTGTTAACTTGTGGACTAAAAAGTGGACACCCGTGACGCCACACTGTGGATCCCAGGAATTTTTCTGACTTCAATGTTCTGCTTCTCACAGCTGATGTTCCTGGACAGATGATGTGCTACTCCTGGTGAAGTTTTTCCTGTGTAGTGTGCAATGTAAGTACTTTACCTTTGTGACTTATATTGTGCAAAAGTGTACGCAATATCATACTATTTCCTATTTTCTGTAATCATTTAAATATTATAATAAAATTAATCTCCTTCTTTAAAGTCATATCAAACCCCTTTGAATGCTTGGCAAAACACTATTTAATATCTATCAATCCATCCATCTATTCATCCATCCTTTCAACTATCCATCCAAACATCTATTTATCCATCCATCCATCCATCTAAAATTTCCCCCCCAAAAAGGGATAAACAGCACCAATCAAAAAGTGTGAGTGAACACGATCTCAGGGCAGTGCTATGGGCAGCTCTGGTTGACCCACGGAACCTGGTGGTCCTCCTTCCACTGACTAAGCACTCTCTGTCTAATTGGCTTCAGGTTCACTCCTCCACTCAGACACACATCCCTGCATTGCCTCTCGAGGAACTTCTGGAGGTGTTATCAGAGGACCTTGACCTGTACCATTGGAAGAAAGGCGGGATCACGGTATTAAGTGATAGATATAGTTGAAGATCGCACTCTTTTACCTTTTGCTCAGTTGAAAAACAGGTTTGACTTGACCTTTAAAGACCATTTCTCATATCTCCGGGTACAATACATTTTAAAGAAATATCTAAACTTCCCATATAGGGTTAATAGTGATATTATTAGGACCCTCTCATCTTCCTCATCCCTAGATATGGGCTTGGACCCCTTTATGATTCCTTGGGACATAAGATCAGATTTGTAAAATCTATACCCTTCATATCTTGGGAAAAAGACCTTGGTAAGCCATACCTGACAAGGACTGGTTAAGAGCAATTAAATTGGCAGGACGGATGTTTAGATGTGCGTTCCACTTTGAATCACACTTGAAGCTGATAGTCCGCTGGTATTTTACTCCCGTGAAGCTCCATTCCATGTTTCCCAACACCTCACACCTATGTTGGCGAAACTGTGATCAGGTGGGGTCCTTATATCACATATTTTGGGATTATCCACTTATAACTTCTTTGTGGGATCACGCCTTTAGACTTATTTCACTTGTAGTGGGACAGATCGTCCAGCCATCTCCCGAGGTGGCGCTCCTCCTCTTAAACATACATGCATTCCCCCTGTGCTCTTGAGTGGTAACGGCTCATATTGTGTTAATGACAAGACTCCTACTAGCTGAACAGTGGAAAAAACATGTTATTCCTAAGAAAGAGGACATAGCTCAAGCAGTTAATACCACGTTTATTTAAAAAAAAAAAAAAATGCTAGCCCACAAAAATAACGCCCTACCAGGGATTGGCAGGCTTGGGAAGCGACACAGTTAGTGAGTCACAGTTGAACCAGTCAAATAAAGGTTGGGGGAGGGCCCTGGATGGGAGAGGGTTAAGACCGAAGCTCTTTGTTTATACTGCAATGGTTGCATAATTACACATTTATGTTACCTTGACCTGTGTTGTACATTTGTGATGATGTTGCATTATAGTATTTTCAATACAAACGAATTTAAAAAAAAATAAAGTGTGAGTGAAAATCTCCATATGTCCATGTGTATTCTGTTATAACAATAGTATGGGCAGACGTTTTCCAAAATGCTTTTTTTTTACATACCAGTAAATCACTAATAAAACACCAATGATAAAACTGACTGACCAGACACTGATTAAAATCTATCCCAAAACAGTGATAAATCAGTCCCTAGTGAAAAATCACTAATGTCTGAATGAGGTCATAGGCTGGTTTTAGTTAATGTTGGTTCTTACCTGCCCCCCTTTGAATTTGTACAGAAGGTCTTGGCCTGGTAGAGGAAAGTCTGATAAAGGAATGGTCCCATCAACAAAGTCACTCCTTCTCGTGGTTGGTGGGTACTTACGAATTGGCCAAGTATAGTCTTTATAACCGGAATGCCATTTAAAATTCACACATTCACTGTTTGTGGATATATCTTGCAAATTGCCTTTTCAGAGAGAAAGAACACTTGAACTCAGGAGCAAACCTTAAGGTCAGTATTGATTTTTTAACGAGAATTGCCAAATGTCTAAGGGTGAGAAGCCAAACTAGAAACTCCAATTACAGATATATGTTTTGGTGTCTTTTCCTCTCATTGGTGCAAAACAGGAGATCTGTTTTGGCTGGGTGAGAAGCCAAGGAGCATTTCTCCTTGTGGAGTTTTCCAAGGCGTTGTAAAGAGACTTATAGATGTTAAGAGGGCAATATTGACTTTTAAGATTACCACATCCAATAGGTGGTACTAAAGTCATTTTTGTCTCTGAAGAGCCTATTTGCATATTTATATTCCCAGAAAAGCATTGCATTGTTTATAAGCCTCCTCACACCAGCTTGGCACTTTTCATAAGGTGAGATGTGGCTCCTTAAATCCCCTTGTCTGAGGCCTCTCACCTACCAGAATCAGACCCTTTGCTTTGCAACGAGGAGAGGCAAATGGGCCAAAACATGTGTCTGCAAATGGAGTTTAAAGGATCCTTTAAAGGATCAATATTGACTTTTAGCTTGTTATATTCAATAGGTGGCACAGGAGTTCCTGTCGTCTTCCTCTTTGAAGGTGCTATTTGCATATTTAGATTCCCAGAGAAGCATTGCATGGCCTATAAGTCTCCTTACAATAGCTTGTCACACTCAACGAAGAAAAATACATATTAGAAATTTAGAAGATAAACATTACCCTTAGTATAGAATGCTTTCTTGTGATGTGAACTGACTGAGGACAGAAGAAGAATTGTTTTTCTCCATTGTTATGTTGGCTTTGCAGACTGAGGCTGAGCAGGGAGCTCCTTGCTGCCTCTTCTTCTATCCCCTACAGTATCTTCCTTCTCCTCTGATTTTGCCCTGTGCTGCTCTCACCGTCTTCATCTTTACATCTCCACTTATTTATTGGCAGTAAACTGATTCGGGAAACGGCCCAGCTAAACAATGCTAGAAAGAAGAAATGGTTTTCTACAGAGCTAAATGTTTTTTTTGTTTTTTTTCTTGTGCGCAGTCAATTTTACAATGAAAAGAAAGAGATTACTATTATTAGTATTATTTCTTTTCTAGATTTTCGGCTAATCTTGAAAGTGTCAAACGCCGGCCTTTTTCTGTCTCTGACACCCCCCGCCCTCCACCACCCCTCCAATGTCTCTGATAGAGTTTAATGGCTTTCTGGAAAACCTGCTGTGTTTCATAATTACATATTTTGGCTTTCTTAGCATTGCTGTGCACACATCGTAATAAAAATCATTAAAACATTTCCACGGAACACAACTATTGTACAAAAGATTTTCCTTCGGCTCTGACTCTTTAACTCCTCCATAAGGTGCAGTTGGACACGAGAGCACACCGAGCGGCCGATCACTATACACGACCCCGTGAGTGGTCAGGGCACATTTACGCCATTACACACTCGCAGTATGCATTTACTCAATGATCAGAGACTTTCGATTTCTCATTTTTCAACAACTGAATGCTTCTACCTGCATCTACCCCAAGACTTCATTCACACGTCAGTGAATTTTCTCGCATGCAAAAAACGGTCTGAGTTTCATCAGCGCTTCTCATAGTTGTTGTCAGAGTTTGGTCAGAGTTTTATCACTTTTCTGGGATGAAATAAAAACCTGAGAGAAGTTTCTCAGTCCAAGCAAAACGGACATGGATTGCATTTAAGAACTGTCAGATTTTTTCGCGCACCCATACATTTGCGTCAGACAGGTGGATCAAAATCGGACACGCCTTCATTATTTTTTGTGGACCACTCGTTCCATAGAAATACACGGATATGTGAGCAGACGCCCCATGAACTACAACAGGTCCATGTGCCATCAGCGAAAACCACAGACAGAACTTGTAGGAGAAAAACTGACATCTGAATGGTCTCCATGCTTACATGTTGCGTTGTTGGGAGCCGATTATTCAGAGTACTCTCCTCCAAGCGAGTGACAACAGAGCTTCTTTATTCAAGAACAATATATGATAAGCTTAATAGATCAGGAATAAATCATTTATGTGTCTCTATCTGTGCATCATCTACAGCAGGCTGCTTCTCTCATGCACAGACACAGGAAAACAGGAAATATAGTCACATGTTCTCCCTGTGTGAGCCTCTGGGAGTTTTTTTTTTGTTCTAACTTTATAAACAGCACACAAATGTAGCAATTATACACTCATAGACAGGAATGGAGTGGTTGCACCAAACATATTCCAACATGCGTTTTTGCATCATTTTTTTTTGCTGCACTTTTTAATTCATATTAACAGTTTCTTCTTACAGCTGTGAGAGTCCAGAAATCTGCGCACGTTCGCTGTTTTTTTTTTTCCTGACTGAATTGGAAAACTGCAGCATGTCAATTCTTTCAGCAACTTTCAGCATTTTTCTGCTTTTTTGTTGAACAAAATTAACTTTATTAAACATGTTCCATAGACAAATGAAGCATTATCTTCACCAAAAAAAGCAAAAACGCAGCAAAACCTGCTTTTTGTAAGCAGCATCTTTAATGCCAAGAGAACAGATTTTGCTTACAATGCTACAAAATGACAACATGTGAACGTAGTCTAAGGCGTCTCTCAGTCAGTTCTTTTGTGCAGCTGCTTTTTTCTCTTGCTTGAAAAGCAATGATGTTCATGCTACTTTTTTGTTGTAGTTTGCTGTGGTAACAAACAGGCAATCCCCCCATGTGTTGCGGCTGTTGAACAGCCGTGAGACATGCAGTCGTGGGGACTCAAAAATATTATTCAAGCACGCCGTAGTCACTCGGTTATCACCTGAGCATACTCTGGTAACACCTTATCCCAGCACATTCGCTCATCACTAATCACTATGCATTTTGATAGGATATGCCATAAATGTACAATAAATGAGCACCCCAACGCTGCAAGAATCTTGACAATGGAGAGGCAGATGAGTGCACTTAAGCTGTTGATTCCATTATGGGCACCATAGCAAGTAGGGAAGGTACCTAGGACTGCGAGGACTTAACAGAAGAATGAAGAAGTTACTAGGAAGCATTCACTTTCACTTTCCATCCTGTGGATTTGCAGGACCCTGGATTGATGGATGATTTGAGGGAGCGTCAGAGGGGTATAAAAGGATGGAAGTAGGGCATTCATTATTGGGGAATCAACCACCGTCGATCTCCTTATCGGTTGTGGAAAGGGTTTGTGTGTGGTAGTCGTTACAGCTGGCGGTTTTTGGCCCTGAGGTTGATGTTCACTGCTTCGAGCGGTGACTCGGCGTGAGGGTGGAGGTATCTTTCGTTGCTATACAGGGACCAAAATAAATAAAGGTTTTGGGTTGTTTATTTGGTAAAATAGTGACGTGGCCATTTCGATCACCGAACTATGGTCGTGGTGTCAAGTTTTTATAGGTGAGGTAGATGGAAGCAGGCTTCATGCCAATAGGAGCTCTGAAAATTGCAGACAAAGACTAAAGGAGTTAGTTTTCGGAATACTCTTGATATACTGCTAAATTTATATATATATATATATATATATATATATATATATATATAGGGATATACTATACTATACACTCACTGGCCACTTTATTAGGTACACCATGCTAGTAATGGGTTGGACCCCCTTTTGCCTTCAGAACTGCCTCAATTCTTCGTGGCAGAGATTCAACAAGGTGCTGGAAGCATTCCTCAGAGATTTTGGACCATATTGACATGATGGCATCACACAGTTGGCGCAGATTTGTCGGCTGCACATCCCTGATGCGAATCTCCCGTTCCACCACATCCCAAAGATGCTCTATTGGATTGAGATCTGGTGACTGAGGAGGCCATTTGAGTACAGTAAACTCATTGTCATGTTCAAGAAACCAATCTGAGATGATTCGAGCTTTATGACATGGCGCATTATCCTGCTGAAAGTAGCCATCAGATGTTGGGTACATTGTGGTCATAAAGGGATGGACATGGTCAGCAACAATACTCAGGTAGGCTGTGGCGTTGCAACGATGCTCAATTGGTACCAAGGGGCCCAAAGAGTGCCCAGAAAAAATTCCCCACACCATGACACCACCACCACCAGCCTGAACCGTTGATACAAGGCAGGATGGATCCATGCTTTCATGTTGTTTACGCCAAATTCTGACCCTACCATCCGAATGTCGCAGCAGAAATCGAGACTCATCAGACCAGGCAACGTTTTTCCAATCTTCTACTGTCCAATTTCGATGAGCTTGTGCAAATTGTAGCCTCAGTTTCCTGTTCTTAGCTGAGAGGAGTCGTACCCAGTGTGGTCTTCTGCTGCTGTAGCCCATCTGCCTCAAAGTTCGACGCCCTGTGCGTTCAGAGATGCTCTTCTGCCTACCTTGGTTGTAACGGGTGGCAATTTGAGTCACTGTTGCCTTTCTATCAGCTCGAACCAGTCTGCCCATTCTCCTCTGACCTCTGGCATCAACATGGCATTTCCGGCCACAGAACTGCCGCTCACTGGATTTTTTTTCTTTTTCGGACCATTCTCTGTAAACCCTAGAGATGGTTGTGCGTGAAAATCCCAGTAGATCAGCAGTTTCTGAAATACTCAGACCAGCCCTTCTGGCACCAACAATCATGCCACGTTCAAAGGCACTCAAATCACCTTTCTTCCCCATACTGATGCTCGGTTTGAACTGCAGGAGATTGTCTTGACCATGTCTACATGCCTAAATGCACTGAGTTGCCGCCATGTGATTGGCTGATTAGAAATTAAGTCTTAACACACAGTTGGACAGGTGTACCTAATAAAGTGGCCAGTGAGTGTATACATTCTTGCAAAATGAGACCCTATAGGTGATGCCACTATATACCTATACAGTGGGTTATGTTGTAACCATGCGTCGAAAGTACTGTATATGCCTGGAGTTTATTTCAACCTATATGTCAAATAGCGAGAACATTTTATTTAAAGGGAATCTGTCATCAGGTTTTCCTAGTATCGTGTAGAGACAGAGATCCTAATTTCAGTAATGTATCACTTATTGGGCTACTTTGCTGCAGTTTTAATAAAATCACAGTTTTCTCTGCTGCAGATCTAGCAGTTCTCTGAATGCTGAGCTCTGTATAACTCTGCCTACACCAATGATTGGCAGCTTTCTGTGTACACTGTGTATAGGCAGAATGCTGCCAATCAGTGGTGGATGCGGGGTTATACAGGGTTCATGAATATGGAGGATTACATGGCTTGAGGTTTACTAGTCCTGTAGTCATAATTTGATAAAACAGTTGTGTTATACGCAGCCCCGTAAGTAACACATTGCTGGAATCAGGGTCTCTGTCTCTACATCATGCTGCTCTTATATTAGTTGGAAAAGACCTAGCAACAGATTCCTTTCAAAAATCATTTGAGCGGAGCCTTATATATCTGAATCTGTGATTTTATAGCATAGACTTCCAGTTGTGTTACCACAGTCCATTGGGTTTAGCGATATTGACTGTAGTTTAATCAAACAGACAGGGAAGCCGGGAAGGTGGAATATTCAGAAGCTGGTAACATTACAAGTCATAGTCATGTTCCATTTACACTCTCACCTTCACTCATTTTACATCTGAAGACGTGATGAGATATTAAATGTTAAAAATGACATTGATGAATTATTAAACGGATGAAGCAATTACAAAAAAAAATGTGTGGACATACACAAGGAAACCTGTGAAGAACACCATCTACATATCCAGGGCTGTCGTGTGGAGGACATTGTTGGAAAGCCGCAATCCAAGCAACGCTGGTGTAGAAAGATAAATCAGAGACGTTTATATCTCTTATAAATGAACTAACGAAAATGATCACAAAGATGTACAACTGACTTTCACTGAGATCCCGGCATTAAAATGATCAAGGACAACATCTGTTTGCCCGTTCTCCCCATCTTAGTGTGGGCTTCCTCCCACCAGGGAAATAATAATCGTGATCACAGAGGGTGCGTCATCAACCGGGCCCGTGCAGCATGGGGGCCCTTCGACACCTATTTCAGCGAGGACGCACATTCAGCTGAAATGCATTGGAGAGCAGAGATCTGATAGGTTACCGCACTCCAATACAAGCAGAGGTCGGCAGCTGACGTGCAAGTCACTGGTGGCACAAGGCGGTGACATCATGCGCTGTCTGTCACTGAAGGCAGCCACCGGTCTGTGCACCAATAATGGAAGAGGACAACACGCATTGTGGGAACAAAGGAAGGTGAGTAGAATTATTTTTTTGTATGTGTTTCAAGAACAGCGGCAGAATTGGGGACATATATAGCAGGATGCGCCCAGGATGGGGGACATATAAACCATGATGGGGGACATATATACCAGGATGAGCCCAGGATGGGGGACATATATACCATGATGGGGGACATATATACCAGGATGAGCCCAGGATGGGGAACATATAAACCATGATGGGGGACATATATACCAGGATGAGCCCAGGATGGGAAACATATAAACCATGATGGGGGACATATATACCAGGATGAGCCCAGGATGGGGGACATATAAACCATGATGGGGGACATATATACCAGGATGGGGGACATATATACCAGGATGAGCTCAGGATATGGGGACATATATACCAGGATGAGCCCAGGATGGGGGACATATAAACCATGATGGGGGACATATATACCATGATGGGGGACATATATACCAGGATGAGCCCAGGATGGGGGACATATAAACCATGATTGGGGACATATATACCAGGATGGGGACATATAAACCATGATGGGGGACATATATATCAGGATGAGCCCAGGATGGGGGACATATATACCAGGATGAGCTCAGGATATGGGGACATATATACCAGGATGAGCCCAGGATAGGGGACATATAAACCATGATGGGGGACATATATATCCTCACCCCTTCTGACACAGCCTCTCCTGCTGCACTTTCGTATGGCGGCTTCCACCTTTCTCACACCCCCCGCCCCAGCAGCAAACATGGTGGAGGAGTTGGTTTTCTCCTGTCAGATACCTGCTCCTTCACCCCAATCCCACTGCCACCCTCTGTTACCCTCCCTTCCTTTGAGGTGCACTCTGTGCGCATCTACTCCCCCTCCAACCTCCAACTGGCTGTCATCTACCGCCCCCCAGGGCCAGCCACCACCTTCTTTGACCACTTCACCACCTGGTTACTTCATTTCCTTTCCGCAGACATCCCTACTATCATCATGGGCGACTTCAACATCCCCATTGACACTTCCCTCTCAGCTGCCACTAAACTTCTATCTCTCACTTCCTCCTTCGGCCTCACTCAATGGTCTTCTACAGCCACCCACAAAGATGGCCACACACTGGACCTCATCTTCACCCGCCTCTGCTCCCTATCTAACCTCTCTAACTCACCTCTTCCTCTCTCTGACCACAACCTGCTCACATTCTCCTCCCTCTTCACTCCATGTCTACAATCCCCACCCCACACACTTTCACACCCTCGCAGGAATCTTAAACACCTTGACCTACACTCATTCTCCGAATCCCTCCTCCCTCTTACAGATATAAGTTCCTTACACAATGCGGATGACGCTGCCGCTCTATATAACACCACAATAGCTGTAGCTTTGGAATCCGCTGCCCCACTTACACATACCAAAACTCGCAAAATCAACAGACAGCCCTGGCACACCAGCCTGACCAAAGAGCTGAGGCGAGCTTCCAGGGCTGCTGAGCGCAGATGGAAAAGATCCCACTCCAACGAGCATTTCATCACATTCAAACAGTCCCTCACTACTTTCAAGACCACACTCGCCACAGCTAAACAAACCTACTTCTCATCTCTCATATCCTCCCTGTCTCACAACCCTAAACAGTTATTCAACACCTTCAATTCTCTCCTCCGCCCCCCAGCACCTCCTCCCTCCCCACTCATCTCAGCTGAAGACTTTGCCTCATTTTTCAAGCAGAAAATTGATAACATCAGGGACAGTTTTGGTCAACAACCCCCAGAGCCCTTCCTCCCGACTTCCCAGCCCTCCACCTTCAAAACCAACTTCTCCACCATTACAGAAGATCGACTCTCCACTCTACTCTCAAGATCACATCTCACCACCTGTGCACTCGACCCGATCCCATCCCACTTCATCCCAAACCTCACCACAGTCTTCATCCCAACCCTAACCCATCTCTTCAACCTATCACTAACAACTGGTGTTTTCCCCTCAAGCTTTAAACATGCCTCCATCACACCTATCCTCAAAAAGCCCTCTCTTGACCCATCCTCTGTATCTAGCTATCGCCCTATATCACTTCTCCCATACGCCTCCAAGCTACTGGAGCAACACGTCTACCTTGAACTGTCCTCCCATCTCTCTTCTTGCTCCCTCTTCGACCGCTTACAATCTGGCTTCCGGTCACACCACTCCACTGAAACTGCCCTTACTAAGGTCACCAATGACCTCTTAACTGCCAAGAGCAAGCGACACTACTCTGTCCTCCTCCTCCTGGACCTGTCGGCTGCCTTTGACACAGTGGACCATTCCCTATTATTACAGACCCTCTCATCCCTCGGCATCACAGACTTGGCCCTCTCCTGGATCTCATCATACCTAACAGACCGGACATTCAGCGTCTCCCACTCACACACCACCTCCTCACCTCGCCCCCTATCTGTCGGAGTCCCACAAGGTTCAGTCCTAGGGCCCCTGCTGTTCTCTATTTACACCTTTGGCCTGGGACAGCTCATAGAATCTCATGGCTTTCAGTATCATCTTTATGCTGATGACACACAGATCTACATCTCTGGACCAGATATCACCTCCCTACTAACCAGAATCCCTCAATGTCTGTCCACTATTTCATCCTTCTTCTCCACTAGATATCTGAAACTCAACATGGACAAAACAGAATTCATCATCTTTCCCCCATCTCACGTGACCCCCCCTACGAACCTATCAATTACAGTAAATGACTGCCCACTCTCCCCAGTCCCACAAGCTCGCTGCCTCGGAGTAATCCTTGATGCTGATCTCTCCTTCAAACCACATATCCAAACCCTTTCCACTTCCTGCCGACTTCAACTCAAAACTATTTCACGCATCCGTTCATTCCTCACCCAAGAATCTGCAAAAACCCTAGTCCATGCCCTCATCATCTCTCGCCTTGACTACTGCAACCTCATGCTCTGCGGCCTCCCCTCAAACACTCTCGCACCCCTCCAATCTATTCTAAACTCTGCTGCCCGACTAATCCACCTGTCCCCCCGCTATTCCCCAGCTTCTCCCCTCTGTCAATCCCTTCACTGGCTCCCAATTGCCCAGAGACTCCATTACAAAACCCTAACCATGACATACAAAGCCATCCACAACTTGTCTCCTCCATACATCTGTGACCTCGTCTCCCGGTACTTTCCTGCACGCAACCTCCGATCCTCACAAGATCTCCTTCTCTACTCCCCTCTTATCTCCTCTTCCCACAATCGCATACAAGATTTCTCTCGCGCATCTCCCCTACTCTGGAACTCTCTACCACAACATATCAGACTCTCACCTACCATCGAAACCTTCAAAAAGAGCCTGAAGACCCACCTCTTCCGACAAGCCTATAACCTGCAGTAACCACCGATCGACCAAACCGCTGCACGACCAGCTCTACCCTCGCCTACTGTATTATCACCCATCCCTTGAAGATTGTGAGCCCTCGCGGGCAGGGTCCTCTCTCCTCCTGTACCAGTTATGACTTGTATTGTTTAAGATTATTGTACTTGTTTTTATGTATACCCCCCTCACATGTAAAGCGCCATGGAATAAATGGCGCTATAACAATAAATAATAATAATAATAATAATAATAATAATATATATCATGCGTAGCACGGTGGCTCAGTGGATAGCACTGCAGCTTTGCAGCGCTGGAGTCCTGGGTTCGAATCCCACCAAGGACAACATCTGCAAGGAGTTTGTACGTTCTCCCTGTGTTTGCGTGGGTTTCCTCCGGGTACTCCGATTTCCTCCCGCATTTCAAAGACATTCTGATAGGGAATTTAGATTGTGAGCCCCATTGTGTGCAAACTGCGCTGCGGAATATGTTAGCGCTATATAAAAATAAAGATTATTATTATTATATCAGGATGAGACCAGGATGGGGGACACATAAACCATAATGGGGGACATATATACCAGGATCAGCCCAGGATGGGGGACATATATACCAGGATGAGCATAGGATGGGGGTCATATATACCATGATTGGTGATATATATACCAGGTTGGAGGACATACAGTATATGCCAGGATCAGGGACATATATGCCAGGATTATCCTAGAATATAGGGACATGTATACCATGATGGTGGTCACATATATCAGAATGGGTGATAGATATATATACCTGGATGAGCCCAGGATGGGGACATATATACCAGGATAGGGGACATACAGTATATGCCAGGATCAGGGACATATATGCCAGGATTATCCTAGAATATGGGGACATGTATACCATGATGGTGGTCACATATATCAGAATGGGTGATAGATATACCAGGGTGGGAGACATATTCAGTATACCAGAAATAGGAACAACCAGCTCACCCCTGCTATATGACTGAGATCCTCGTCATAGGGGGAAGCCACTCCTAATTAACTCAGCGCTGTATATATCCAATTGAAAAAATTGTAAAAAATAGAAATGTATTCCAGTGTGATTAAAAAATGAATGACATCTTCAATTTCATCCAGCAATATAGTATTCAAATGAGAAAAATATTTTTTTTTGTTTAAGAGAGATATCTAACTTCAGTTCAGACAGTTCTAATGTCCTGTTTGGGATGGGAACAATCAAAGCTAAAAACCAGTAGACCCCCAATGACTGAGAAGACCTGTACAGTAGCATGAACAGGGGGAGACCAACCTTCATTCTTGCACTGGGACTTCTGCCCTCTATGTATGCTCCATAAGACAATAACCAGAGTTCCAGGGTATTAAAGAGTTTTCGCAAAATAACAAGTCTGGGGGAGTCCAAATACTGGAACTCCCATCAATCCTGAGAAAGGGGTTCAACAGAGCCTTGTCTTAAATTGGGTTGCACTATTCCATGGAAGTGCAGAATAATGCTGAATTCAGAGCTCTACTATTTCCGGGAGTTGTGTAGACAATGAATGGGGTGCAGTCCAAGCATTTGCAGCTCCACATAATTCATGATGGACCTTTGCAGAGCCTCGATCTTAGAATTGGTAAGTTTTCCAGCAGTCGGAACCCCAGTATTCAGCAGGCTACCCCCCTATCCTATGAATGGGGATAAGCTTGCGATTTTGGGAAAACTAACAACAGACACAAAGACATTGTCAGAGGCAGATTTCTCTAGGCAGAGTGTATGCCTACAGGCAGCACTGGTGGAGGAGCACAAGTTGAAGAGAGAATTAAAATAATGTATTCATAATTTGAATTGTGTGTATGCATACATTAAGTAGGTAATACCAAAGCTGTGAAAGTGAGAGGAAGACATCCAAAGATTCACAAACAGAAAACATTTTAGATTCAGCTTCATTTTTGGAAGAGCGGAAACACATTTTATGGGCATACATGAGTTAAAGTGGTTATCCCATAACCGATATATAGATATATCGCCTATCCACAGAATAAGTAAGATATGTTTGATTGAGGGTAGACTTCCACCAATAACATGTACAGGGTTCCTATAGTCAGTAGTAAGCATATGGGGCCACTGATACACTGTTCTTGGACTCTGTGGTTGGGGGGGTCACCATACTTGTTTGTTTCAAAGGGGATGTCCTTTCATATTTCCCTATAATAAGCAACGTAAGGACTAACTTCTCACTTTTCTTAGTAAAATTTTGCTAAACCTTTGAGAAGGTGCACAAATCTAGAATTTACCCTTTATAGTTGTCTCTCCTCCAATCTGTCTAGAATAACGTGCTTTCACTTTTCCCTGATATATTTCATACAGAATTTGTTTATGGTGTCTATTCATTACAGGGAATGAATACATGTCTAGCAACTAAAATTGGGTTGCTTAGAAACATTCCGAATATTAATTAAACAGTTCTCGCATACCAAGCCAGGGGAAAAATGAATTTGTAGGTAGCAATTTGGTTCCAGCTGTGGGTTGATAATAAAATGGGATTTTTTGGATTAATAAAAAGGTTGTGTTAAAAAAGGAATGCCAAAACACATCCTGTATGTACTCGTGGTCTAGAATTGGTTGAATCACAGCCTAAACAATGTAGGGTGGATTCAATGAAAAATATGCAAGGAAGTAAAATTATTGTAAATATTATGTGCCTGTTATTTCAGAAAGCAACTGGAAATTCTTCTTCCAAACTGAATGGATATTGGAATAATCAGTTCTATTTGCATGGGGACCAATTTAAGGTTAACATTATTTTGAAGATGTTATGCTAGAGTAGCAACTCACTTGGGGAAAAAAAGGTGACAAACTAAAAACTGCAACTGACCCTGCTGGTTCCTGTACAGGCTAGAGATCCTGACCTGCAGTCCCTAAAGGTTCCCAGGTGAGCAGAAATAGCCCTAACTACAGATGAGAAGATAGCAACTCGGACCTAAACTGCCTGAAAGGCTGTCAAGCGCTTCACGTTCCTCCTAAAGAACTGGAGGGTAGAGCAAAGTGTGAATTACCTGCAAAAGAGAAATTGTGCTGAATAAGGAAAGTTGCCTGAGTGAGTAAAGTAAACCATGGAATACAAAATTAAGTATGACATATGTAGTGTTAGATTAAATGCTGCCTACTTCCTAAAAAGAAACAGAAGGTAGGTGCACAATAAAGAACAGAAAGAATAAAGAGGCAAAAACTTGCTACAATTTCATTGACTAGCTTTAAACTACATCACAATGGATGAATATCCACAAGAAACTATCACAAGCAGGAAATGCCAGCAGGGAAGACAGAATATAAAGTCGCACCTTATAGGTGATAGGGCAGACAAATTAAATCATCTGTATTATGCTAAACAGACTGCACCTGAATAACAGAATTTAAAAACCCAGCGAAAAGGTAGCTAGGTGGACAGACAAGTCGACCACAAAACACAGACTCAAGAGTTTGAACCGAGGAGCATGACAAAAGAATATATTTGAGTTTGTGTCATGCTTTAAGGAGGTGCAGAAGGTCCCCTTGCCCTTATGAGAATACTGGTGCTACCAAGGATGCATTACACTGGTATACAGTGATTTTGGTGCCAACAATGTCTGAACTGTTTTATATTAAGTTTATGGTGCTGATTAAGAAGAATATGACTTCTGTTTTCCAAACCGGCTTTAGTTTCTGACGTAGCTAATAGGTAATTAATTAATTACAGTAAAATTCTGGCTTCAAAAAGTCACTTTTATAGCATTGTAAGCCTACAAATTAAAATACTAAATAATTATATGGGATTTTCATTACCTAAGACACTGTTAAAGAGTCAAAAGACCAACAAAAAGATGCTATCACACACAAGTCACATTGTGAGAAAGCATTATTTTCATGGATGATTTTCTCAAAGACTGGAACAAATTCAGCAAAAGTGATAGGATTTTTGAATTCGCCACCTTCAAAATAGCCTAAATCCATTAAAAAACCTTGGCACCTGAAAAAAAATGTTTTTGTAGACCTGTGTTATAGTTGGAGTCCCTTTTGAATTTTTGTACTGAGATTGAAAAATAAATTTTATGTCATGGTTTACTGAGGCTCCAGGTTAAGCGGTGCAGAGGTTAATCTGGGAAGCCTCTCTATGGATCTGGGGAGGGTTCTTACAGCCTCACGGAGGAGCCGTCCCCTGTTGTTTATACTCCTAGCTGAGTGTGCCTGACCCAGTTCTGTCTGTGCTTCATGCCTGTCTTCGTCTGCTTGCTTGGTGTTTGATTCGGTCCTGTCACGGTTAACGTCTCTTGTATTCTGACACTGTACCTCTATGCCCATCCTGTGTATGACCCCTGGCTACGTATAGACCTTTCTGTGATTATCCCTCCTGTACCTCACTGCCCGCTCTGTATATGACCCCAGGCTACGTATTGACCTTTCTGTGATTATCCCTCCTGTACCTCGCTGCCCGCTCTGTGTATGACCTCCTGGCTTGCTTGACCTGAGTTTCCCTCTCCTCTACTTCAGTATTCCTGTAGCGAGTATACTACATCATCTGCAGTAGTAGGACGCTAAGTCCCGCCCCCTGCGGTCACATGATCGTAGGTCATGTGCACACCTAGCTCTGCTTCGTTGCTCCACCTCCCGCAGGTCCTCAAGCTACTCTGCTCCTACCCACGTTAGACGCCAGGACTCCCGTGGCTGCGGGTAAGAGTCCTCCACGTGCACTCTATCTGTGTCCTTGTTACTTGAGGTGGCGGTGCTGCTGAAGCACCCCTGACATTATAAACGAATGGGCTTGAGCAGATTCTCCGGTATTTGACTTCCACTTTACAGGATGACTGGTGAGATGCCTTACCGTTGGCGGAGTTCGCCTTCAACAATCAAATTAATCAATCTACTGGTAGGTCACCGTTTTTTTATTAATTACGGATTAAACCCCCATTTCGGGGAATTTTCGCATCTGGATTCCAACTGTCCCGGGGCCGAGGATTGTATCAATCGGATTAGCGATCTGTGGTCTAAGGTTCGTTTAAATATTTCCAGAGCGCAAGGGAAATATAAATATTTTGCAGATAATAAGAGGGACTCTGGTCAGACGTTACAGGGAAGAGATAAGGTGTGGCTTTCCACACGACACATAAGTCTAAGGTTACCCTTCGTCAACTGAAGTGGTTAACCCCGTAGCGTATCGTTTACGTCTTCCTTCATCATTAAAACTCCATGATGTCTTCTATAGGTCCCTGCTTAAACCTTTGGGTGCAATGGTGGAGGATCCAGGTTCCCTTCCAACCCCGGTACTGGTGGATGGACATATGGAATTTGAAGGGCAACACATTGTACATTCCCGATGGGTTCGCGGGTCTTTACAATACTTGGTGCACTGGAAGGGGTACGGTCCGGAGGACCGGTCGTGAGTACCAGCCAGATTGGTACACGCTGACTGCCTGGTTAGGGCATACCATGCTCGATATCATGAGAGACCTGGGGGTCCAGAGGCCCCCCATTGAAAGGGGGGAACTGTCACGGTTTACTGAGGCTCCAGGTTAAGCGGTGCAAAGGTTAATCTGGGAAGCCTCTCTATGGATCTGGGGAGGGTTCTTATAGCCTCATGGAGGAGCCGTCCCCTGTCGTTTATACTCCTAGCTGAGTGTGCCTGACCCTGTTCTGTCTGTGCTTCATGCCTGTCTTCGTCTGCTTGCTTGGTGTTTGATTTGGTCCTGTCACGGTTAACGACTCTTGTATTCTGACTCTGTACCTCTATGTCCGCCCTGTGTATGACCCCTGGTTATGTATTGACCTTTCTGTGATTATCCCTCCTGTACCTCGCTGCCTGCTCTGTGTATGACCCCAGGCTACGTATTGACCTTTCTGTGATTATCCCTCCTGTACCTCATTGCCCTCTCTGTGTATGACCTCCTGGCTTGCCTGACCTGAGTTCCCCTCTCCTCTACTTCAGTATTCCTGTAGCGAGTATACTACATCATCTGCAGTAGTAGGACGCTAGGTCCCGCCCCCTGCGGTCACATGATCGTAGGTCCTGTGCGCACCTAGCTCTGCTTCGTTGCTCCACCTCCCGCAGGTCCTCAAGCTACTCTGCTCCTACCCACTTTAGACGCCAGGACTCCCTTGGCAGCGGGTAAGAGTCCTCCACGTGCACTCTATCTGTGTCCTTGTTACTTGAGGTGGCGGTAATGCTGAACATTTTAAGGCCCCGTCACACTAAGCGAGATCGCTAGCGATATCGCTTAAGTGTCACCGATTTTGTGACGCAGCAGTGATATTGCTAGCGATATCACTATGTGTGATATTTACCTCCGACCGGCTCCCCCGTTGGCTATCGCTGATCGCATGAGAACGTCTTGGGCCGTTTCTCGTCGGCCGCTTCCTGCTGGGCTTCCTGCTGGCGCCGACGAGCGACGCATGGACGTGGGCGGGAGGACGTCTTCATCGCCACGTCTGACAGGTAAGTAACAATCGCCGAGCATCGCTGCATCGCTGGTGAGATCTGCCTGTTTGGCAGCTCACTAGAGACCATTTAGCGATGCACCAGCGATCCTGACTGGGTCGTATCGCTGTCGGGATCGCTGGTGCATCGCTAAATGTGACGGTACCCTTACTCTACAACTATGATAGTGATAGACTATCCACAGGACACCTGACACCCAGCCGATCAGCAGCCACTAGACAGTTGATGGAACTGTGCTGTAAACCTCCGCCACTGTTTTCATGCAGCCATCACTAGAGTGACAACAGCTGAATGCTAGGAGTGGTGGGTGTTGGACCCCTCCTGATCTGAGGTTGATGACCTATGCTACCGTATGTCATCAATATCATAGTAGCTAAATTAGCCTTTTAAAAAATCTCTAACATTTTCTGTCACAAGGTGCCCCATTAGCTACTCCAATATTTTCCGGTGATGCACATTCCTTGCTCTTCCCTTACCTGTTCCCTACATCCAAAAAGATGCTGAGGGGAAAGAAACCTTCTAGAGAAGCTACTTTCCTGGAGACACTGGCAGAGCCCCAGAGATTTGTTGACTTCTACAGAAGTCTGAAGGTCTCCCTTCATTATAGGGGCCGCCTGGACTTTCTGGGAGAGTTGTCATTCTGAAGGTCTTCCCTTAGTACAGGGGCCTCCTGGACATTTTGGAAGATTTGGCATTCTGGAGGTCTCCCCTTATTATAGGGGCCTCCTGGACATTCTGGAAGATTTGGCATTCTGAAGGTCTTCCCTTATTATAGGGACCTCCTGGACATTCTGGAAGAGTTGGCAAGTATAAAGCAAACTGGGAGGGGGCAATTTGAAACAATATGTGATCTTGCCAAAAGCCTACCAAAATTATGCCCGTGAAAGAGATTGGAGTCACTCCAATAGTCAAATTACGACCTGCAGACAATATGGCTCATGAGACTTGTGGAGCCTGCAAACCTTTCGCTTAAAGTTTCTTGTCCCCCAACCCCATGTCATACAAGTTTTCAGGATTGCTTTTACTGTCCAAAAATACAGCATAGTAATATTCTTTTATTTCTGACTTGTAAAACACGGCAGTAGGATAGATATTTATGAGGAGCTTCTTCCACACACAGTCACAAATGTCCTATTAGTTAGGTATCTTCTGGTGCTGCCCCTCCATACTGTCCTTACTTACCAACATCTTAGTTGGTAAAATAAGGATGTTCAGAGCTGGACAGGAATGTCCACTTTTGAGAGGGGAGTTTCAAAAACCTCAACCATTTTCAAAAAAGGAAATGCCCTAACTTGCCAGAAGTGTTTCCAAATATTTGGGCCAGTCCATGGTAAGAGTTGCGGTTTGGACAGTTGGAAACAATGGATTGTGTATTGTTATATAGAGTTCAAAAAAGCATACAATGCAGTGCCCAATAATAGGCATCCATGTAATAGATCTTATAACAGGTTCATAGAGTTTTATAAAATCATTGTAGTTCTGTGCTGCCACAACCATATACTGCACTGATCATGTACTTGATAAATAATGCCTAAGTAGCAGTGCCACACAATGTAGTAATAATAATTTACGGTAATAACGCCAACATATGGGGTGTCAAGAATTAGACTGGACTGGAATTAGATTTGTGGTGAGGCACATGGAGGCGAAAGCCACATATCAGAGGCGCCTGATTCATTAAAAGGTGTATGCCTCCTAATGAATCAGGAACGTCTCAGTCCAACCCACTCCTTATCACGACCGGTCTTGCCGAATCAAGGCCGTAGTGTCCAAATAACTGCTCCATACATATAGTAAATGAATAACAGTGTATATAATGTATAAATAATACTGTTAAGAATGAATATTGTAGTAGTTGCAAGCTTCGAGTACCAGGTCCTCTATGGTGCCCAATTCACCTGTGATGATTGATGTGTCCAATGTGACTTTGCTGGTCACAGCTCCTCTCATACAAGGTATATGTCGTACATGTAGAAACACATAGATGCTATAAATATATAAAACAAATAGACTATAAATGGCAAATGTTCTTCCCAGATTATTCCGACTCTATTCCGACTCTAAATCACAGCGAAATCATATTTCTGTAGCAATGGGTCATTTTTGGTGCTAGGAACTGATATCATGCAGCCGGTTGGTAACCAAGAGGTCAGTCACCATCAAGTCGCTATCAACTCATGAACTGTTAACATTTGATCTGCGCTCCCCCCGCCTCCCTCTCTGACTCCCCTGTCAGCTCCCCTTTTGTTCAGATTTCATATTAAATAAGAGACTGTCTCAGCCTGAAATTTAATTAGAAGGGATTTTGAGCTCCTGGGAGCAGCCACGTCCACCAGCAGAAGCTCATATGTCTCCTCCATCTCTGCATTCCGCCGGAATCTGGGCAGAATGGGAAGTATTATCCCTTCTACAAAATGATGTTTGAGGAAGGATTTTATAGAATTTATCTTCGGGTCCGCTGAATGGATGTGTGATGGGAATTGCAACCTTTAGGACTTCAACCATCTAAGCTGCACCTCTCATGATGTCCTAAGACCAATTGAAAACACAGTTTATTATTAAGAAGAGCGTCATCCGAAAATGATTCTGTGTCTGATCTAAGTCTTCTCATATACACATACGGGATCTGATATGTCTGACAGGCCAGTCGTTTATAAAGGGGCCAGTACACAACGTATAACACCAGGAAAGTTTCACTGACCAAGAACTCAAGAACTTTCCAAGAACTCAAGAACTTTCCAAGAACTAATTTTTTCACATGTAGCTGGGTTGATCTTATTTTTGAAAGAGATTACTTATATGAAATCTTCATGCCATTTTGTGATTTCATATTCCATAGATATTGATCGGTAGAAGCCGGACAGCTGGGACCTCCACTACACCCAAGAACAAGGACATCAGGTCCCCATTTATGCTGCCATCGTAGGGGATGTTGGTCTGTGTGAGCGTTGACGTTGCATTAAACTCTATGACAGTAACTAAGCCAGACAATAGTGGAGCCTGATCACTTGAAACCATCTCCATCACTATATGGGGTCACCTCTATTGGGATAAAGATGGGAGACCATAATCTATATGCCCTAAATATCTCATTTACAGAATCTACTTAAGGTCTCATTCACACATCCATTTTTTTCTCATACATGAAAAATTAGTAATTTTTTATTTTAGAGTGCTGGATTTATTTTTTGGCCTCATGTGTTAGTCTTTCTAACAGTGTCAGATGAAAAAAAAACTATAGAGACTTTTTTTAAAGCTTCTCCTATCAGCTACTCACTGAAAGCCTGATAGAACTAAAATGACACATGGCTGTCAAGGGCTAACCTCTCTTTTTTTCTTTACAGACCTATTCTGCCAAATGGGTGACTTTAATATGAATAAAATAAGATATGCCTCAATTTTTTTGCAGCTACATCTGTTTTTATTAGTAAATGATTATACCAAGTGTTATTTCTGTTGTAAAGAGGGAGAAAATATAGAAAATGGCATCATCCCAGTCCGTCATCCACTTTGGTACTCTGTGGCACCCAGAACAGTGTCCTACAAACTTCTTTGGTCAGCGTTCAAATGTAGAGATGAGCGAACCCGATCTTCAAAGTTCAGCGTTAGTACCAGACAGTGTCCGGTGCTAAACACCAAACATGGACTTTCCTCGGAAGTCCGTTGCAAAATTCCGAGTTCCGGGGGGAAGAAAGAGATAGAGTCCTGGTACTCAAGCTTAACTTTGTAATAAAGTTTGGGTCAGGTACCAGAACCCGAACTTCCACGGGTCTGCTTACCCCTAAAGAAATGTTGCAATATAGAGAAGTCATGGTTGATGAAAGCCTTGGATGGGCTGAAATGTGTCCTGAATAAAGACAAGTTTTGCATTGTGAATGTGAAGGTCAGGGCTTCTATATATCTCATCACTCATTTTTCCACCTCAATTAGTGGAGTGCCGATCACTTTGGGATTTACTAGAAGCACTCAAATGCCGGCATCATGGACATATGTCATGATGTATATGAGTAATGGTGACCGGTCCTCACACAATGTCATGACATCACGGGGGTCTTGTTATCTCCAGAGGTGCCCGTTCAAGTGCTGGCGAAGGAAGTTGACAGGATCCTGGTCCATGGAGTACCAAACTTGATGCATCATACCCTAAGAGTGTCCAGCTGAGATTTCCCTTAATTGCCTATGACTATGTCTATATAAATCTATGGAAAGACAAACATAACACATTTATCAAAATTATACAAAGACTTTTAACCATTACATCAGTGTTAATTGGCCATAAAATAATAAATGTATTTATACCTCGTGCCCACCACAGGGAATGTTCACATGTAAATTAGAGCCATCTGCTGCCGTGTAGGGGAGCTTTCCGCACCTTATGACCAGGTACACACATGCCTGGTATCCGGCTCTCGTATTCTGCATTTTCTGCAGTTTGGAGCCAAGTATCGGCAGGACCATAGCCGCAGTGTCCTTGATGGAGCCTGCGGAGAGGTAAGCCGCTGTGTATAGAGAAATATCTCCTCCTGATATCGCGAATATCAGATCTCAATTATCCGAGGATCAGATAATCTATGGGGACTGTTTTATATCAAGTTATTAGTGCAGCCTTTATGCAAATAACCTGCGCGTTATGTGCAGCGCTCAGGAGACGTACCGAGGACGCCCCGCAGGGAATCATTTACATGGGTTGAGCTTCCGTCAATTAAAGAAGATTTGCAAAATGCCACACATCTACAAAACTTTGACTTACTGAAGCCCTGCACATTACACCTGAATCTTTGTATATCAAACCAGTTTTGTGTCACTCGAGCACCCGCAATACTCGGTGCATATCAGAGCACCCAGGTAAATTCGAGTAACAAGCAATTGTGCTCATCACTAATTATAATGCATGTCTCGTAATACTACTTGCTGCCAGCAGTGGCCACTGCAGGAAAAGGGAGTGGCTGTTTGTAATGGTTGGAGGAGGATCTTTAGTAGTCAGATCAGCAGGGATCAGCTAATTGATGGGTCAGGTTTAGGTGAAGAAATTCCTTTTTAGGGTAGTGTAATTGTTTGCTGTAGAAACAAATTCTGTATTGGGTTGTAGGAGTGTTTGATGCAGCATCAGAAAAATGTATGTGTTGTAACGCTCCTTGCAATAACCTGCTGTTGTGTATTTTTCGAAACATCGGTGCCATACTGAGTGTCTTTGGACACCTTTTTATATGGACAGCCACACGCGACATGGTGCTCTTTGTGCTACATATAACAAAGGCCAATTAAAAGTGCCATGTAGCATTGTTCCCAAAAATGGCACAATATTCCTTCCTTCTTTCCTTTATCTCGCTCTTTCTCTTTTCTTTTATTCTTTCTTTCTCTGTTTCTCTTTTTTCTTTCTCTCGTTCTTTTTACACTCTTTCTTTCTCTTTAATTCTTTCTTTCGCTCCCTTTATTTCTTTCATTCTTTCTTTCTCGCTTTCTTTCGCTCTTTCTTATTTTCTCTGGCTCTCTTTCTCTGACCAAAATTACTAATGAACTACTAACAGCCAAAGCAAACGGACAATACTCTATACTCCTGCTTCTAGACCTGTCCTCTGCATTCAACACAGTTGACCACTGCTTCCTACTACAGATCCTCTTCTCCTTTGGCATCAAAGGCCTCGCCCTATCCTGGATCTCCTCATACCTCTCAAACTGCACATTCAGCGTCTCCCACTCCCACACTACCTCCTCATCCCACCCTCTCTCTGTTGGAGTCCCCCAAGGCTCTGTTCTAGGACCAGTACTGCTCTCAATTTATACCCTTAGCCTGGGTCATCTCATAAAGTCCCATGGATTCCAGTATCACCTTTATGCAGACGACACTCAGATCTACCTCTCTGGCCCAGACGTCACCTCACTGCTGTCCATAATCCCGCAGTGTCTATCAGCTATATCCTCCTTCTTCTCCTCCCGCTTCCTCAAACTCAATGTGGACAAATGCGAACTCATCATCTTTCCTCCATCTCACAGATCTTCCTTACCTGACCTATCACAATTAATGACATCACGCTTTCCCCAGTACCAGAAGTCCGCTGCCTTGGAGTAACCCTTGACTCTGCCCTGTCCTTCAAACCGCACATCCAAGCTCTTTCTACCTCCTGTTGCCTCCAGCGCAAAAATATTTCCAGAAACCGTACTTTCCTCAACCCTCAATCTACTAAAATGCTTGTGCATGCCCTCATCATCTCCCGCCTCGATTACTGCAACATCCTTTTCTGTGGTCTCCCTGCTAACACCCTCGCACCTCTCCAGTCCATCCTTAACTCTGCTGCCCGACTAATCCATCTCTCTCCTCGCTACTCTTCCGCTTCTCCCCTCTGCAAATCTCTTCACTGGCTCCCATTCCCACAGCGTATCCAGTTCAAATTAGAGTTCTAGTCCTCTTCCTCTTTGAAGAGACAATTTGCATAATTAGCATATTTCCCAGAGGAGCATTGCTGCTTTATGTCTCTTGACCTCAACATGCTTAGCATGTTATTCTCCACAAGGAGAAATGATACTTTTTGGATATCGGTCAGACGCCTATCTCACAGCCAAACCAGATCTCACACTTTGCACTGATGAGGGGCAGTACCCTGAAACACAGTGTCTGCAAATTGAGATTCTGGCTTGGCTTTTATCCTAAGTCATGTAACAAGGCTCGTTAAAGGGTCGACACTGACTTTCAGGATTGCTACTTCCAATAGGTGGCACTAGAGTTCTAGCCCTCTTCCTCTCTGAAGAGACAATTTGCATAATTAACAGTTCAAATTACTAATACTGACCTACAAGGCCATCTATAACCTGTCTCCCCCATATGTCTCTGAACTAATCTTCCGATACCTTCCCTCATGTAATCTCCGGTCCTCCCAAGATCTCCTTCTCTCCTCCACACTTATTCGCTCCTCACCCAACCGCCTCCAAGACTTCTCCTGAATAGCCCCCATCCTCTGGAATTCTTTGCCCCAACATGTCCAACTATCAACCACATTCGGATCCTTCAGACAGAACCTGAAAACCCAACTCTTCAGGAAAGCCTACAGCCTGCAATGATCCCTGTTGCCTCCTCACCACTACTGGAGCTACCGCCTCATCAACACTGGAGCTGCTGCAACCCCCCAACCTACTGTCTCCTTCCCCACCATCCTGTAGCATGTAAGCCCGAAAGGGCAGGGTCCTCTCCCCTCTATATCAGTCTGTCATTGTTAGTTTGTTTACTGTGAGTGATATCTGCAATTTTTGTGTAACCCCTTCTCATGTACAGCACCATGGAATCAATGGTGCTATATAAATAAATAATAATAATCCCAGCGCTGTAAAGTACCAGGGCTAACCCCTGAACCATCACATTGTCCATAAATCTTCCAGGGGCCATTTGGATATTTATTCCATCCTTCGGGGGCCGGACAAATCACATCCTAACTGATCCCACAAGGTACGTCCTGACGCTGGCACTGGTGTCAGGACGTAACTTGTCATTGCATGAGCCTCAGCGTTCAGTAGTGAACACTACATGCATGCCCCTCATGGAGAAAGAAGAAATTAAAGAGCTGGCAGCTGTCAAAACACAGCTCCCATGCCAAGAACTGTGGACGGTCCCCGGGAATGTGATAAAAGGTCAATGAGCACCGTAAATGTCCCGCAGGCCTCAGGATCCTCACCCCTGCTCTAAGCAGTCCCTCCTGTAAGTGGCCCTTACATTGCATAGTATATAAATAACTATAGTCTACATAGTAATACTTCGTGTTAACTAAACACTTCAACACAGCTACAGAAACAATAGCAAGTAATAATAATAATATCAGACATTGCACATTGCTTCAGTTGTAGTGCAGTAATCACCACCGTGCATTACTCAAATATTAATACTGCCATACAATTAAAGGAAATCTGTCACCAGGTTTTTACTACTCCGAGACCAGCATAATGTAGGTGCACTTATCCAGCTATATATCACTTACTTTGCTGGGTGTTGCAGTTTTGATAAAATCACTGTTTTCTCTACTGCAGATCTAGCAGTGCTCTGAATGCTGAGCTCTGTATAACCTTTGCATTGCCAGCGAGATGCCAATCAATGGTGGGGGTGGGGTTACAAAGAGAAGGAGGACTACACGGCAGCAGGTTTACTAGTCCTCTAGTGATAATCTCCTGCTGATAAAACAGTGATTTTTAAAAAGAAAAAAAAAAATACTGAAAGCAGGCTGTTTTTTCTGTCCTGATATCGGGACTTTTTTTTTCTCACATATGGGTATGAGCCCTAATATGAAGATTTGTGACTGCCAGGGGTCCTCAATGGGGTTCCTCATGCTGCCTTCCCATGGACAAGTAATGCTCCTCAGGTTGCACATCGGGACACCTGGCCATGAGCAGATGCCGCAAAGACTAATAGACAATGTGGCAGCCTCAGTGATCAGAGAACACCCATGTGAAGGATGCCGTTTTCTGACTATGGCTGGAGTCACACTAAACGATAAAAAAAATCGGTCCAATTTTGACAGACCGAAATCGCACAAAGGTTTCTTCACCAGGGATCCATCTGTCAGACGAATTTCGTGTGATGATGCGATTTTACTCGCATCTAAGCATCCGTTTGACATCCGTCTGGCGAGATTTTCTCGCAGGCTAGCAAAATGGACATATAATGGAGCCCAATGACAGGTTTTCCAACACAAACTAAAGAATAGATCTAGACACACATATATATATATATATACACATGTCATATAAACACATTTATATATATATTTCTAATTCATACAGTTCTTCATAGCAGTATAGCTGCTGAAACATTAGCCGGCTTTTGTAAAATCATTCTCCTACCCGACATGAAATGACACATGGTTTACATACAGTTAACCATTTCATTTCATGTTTTTTTAACATGTCTATCACTAGTAATTAGATGAGGGATTGTGGGTTAAATTTTGGATTTGTAGGGGTTAATTAAAGGGGTTAATTCATTGTTAAAAATTACGGGGACTCCCTGCAGCTTCAGTGACGTCAGCGGGAGTCCCCGTAATTTTTAACAACGAATTAACCCCTTTAATTAACCCCTACAACTCCAAAATTTAACCCACAAACCCTCATCTAATTACTAGTGATAGACATCTTAAAAAAAACATGAAATGAAATGGTTAACTATATGTAAACCATGTGTCATTTCATGTCGGGTAGGGGAATGATTTTACAAAAGCCGGCAAATGTTTCAGCAGCTATACTGCTATGAAGAACTGTATGAATTAGAAATATATATATACAGTGGGCAAAAAAGTATTTAGTCAGTCAGCAATAGTGCAAGTTCCACCACTTAAAAAGATGAGAGGCGTCTGTAATTTACATCATAGGTAGACCTCAACTATGGGAGACAAACTGAGAAAAAAAAATTCAGAAAATCACATTGTCTGTTTTTTTTTCATTTTATTTGCATATTATGGTGGAAAATAAGTATTTGGTCAGAAACAAGCAATCAAGATTTCTGGCTCTCACAGACCTGTAACTTCTTCTTTAAGAGTCTCCTCTTTCCTCCACTCATTACCTGTAGTAATGGCACCTGTTTAAACTTGTTATCAGTATAAAAAGACACCTGTGCACACCCTCAAACAGTCTGACTCCAAACTCCACTATGGTGAAGACCAAAGAGCTGTCAAAGGACACCAGAAACAAAATTGTAGCCCTGCACCAGGCTGGGAAGACTGAATCTGCAATAGCCAACCAGCTTGGAGTGAAGAAATCAACTGTGGGAGCAATAATTAGAAAATGGAAGACATACAAGACCACTGATAATCTCCCTCGATCTGGTGCTCCACGCAAAATCCCACCCCGTGGGGTCAGAATGATCACAAGAACGGTGAGCAAAAATCCCAGAACCACGCGGGGGGACCTAGTGAATGAACTGCAGAGAGCTGGGACCAATGTAACAAGGCCTACCATAAGTAACACACTACGCCACCATGGACTCAGATCCTGCAGTGCCAGACGTGTCCCACTGCTTAAGCCTGTACATGTCCGGGCCCGTCTGAAGTTTGCTAGAGAGCATTTGGATGATCCAGAGGAGTTTTGGGAGAATGTCCTATGGTCTGATGAAACCAAACTGGAACTGTTTGGTAGAAACACAACTTGTCGTGTTTGGAGGAAAAAGAATACTGAGTTGCATCCATCAAACACCATACCTACTGTAAAGCATGGTGGTGGAAACATCATGCTTTGGGGCTGATTCTCTGCAAAGGGGCCAGGACGACTGATCCGGGTACATGAAAGAATGAATGGGGCCATGTATCGTGAGATTTTGAGTGCAAACCTCCTTCCATCAGCAAGGGCATTGAAGATGAAACGTGGCTGGGTCTTTCAACATGACAATGATCCAAAGCACACCGCCAGGGCAACGAAGGAGTGGCTTTGTAAGAAGCATTTCAAGGTCCTGGAGTGGCCTAGCCAGTCTCCAGATCTCAACCCTATAGAAAACCTTTGAGGGGAGTTGAAAGTCCGTGTTGCCAAGCGAAAAGCCAAAAACATCACTGCTCTAGAGGAGATCTGCATGGAGGAATGGGCCAACATACCAACAACAGTGTGTGGCAACTTTGTGAAGACTTACAGAAAACGTTTGACCTCTGTCATTGCCAACAAAGGATATATCACAAAGTATTGAGATGAAATTTTGTTTCTGACCAAATACTTATTTTCCACCATAATATGCAAATAAAATGAAAAAAAAACAGACAATGTGATTTTCTGGATTTTTTTTTCTCAGTTTGTCTCCCATAGTTGAGGTCTACCTATGATGTAAATTACAGACGCCTCTCATCTTTTTAAGTGGTGGAACTTGCACTATTGCTGACTGACTAAATACTTTTTTGCCCCACTGTAAATGTGTCTATATGACATGTATATATACATATATATTTGTCTAGATCTATTCTTTCGTTGCTTTATTTAACCTGTCTCTGTGATTTTACTGTATTGTAAAATGAATTGCCGGCTTTTGGTAAAGGACACCGGGTGCGATTTTATCGCAAGTCACACATCTGGTCTGTTTGTCATCCGATTTTTTCTCGCCCCCATAGACTTGCATTGGCGAGTACGATCCGAAAATCGGTGACAATCGCAGCCTGCTGCGATTGTCTCGGTCCGAGGAACGGATCCGACAAAAAAACGCATGATGGGAGCTGCCCCATAGAATAACATTGGGACAAATGCAATGCGATTTTTTATCGCATTGCATTCGTCTGATTTAATCGCTAGTGTGACTCCGGCCTATATCTTACATTTCCAACCATAATTCTTGAAGTTTTTTCTTCTTAAATCTCATACCCCAGTGGTAATTCCATCAGTGAGAAACATAGCCATAATCACAGTTGAGATCAAACTATTCCAAGGCAAGTTTAATCTCTCTGGTGCCTAATGAGTTACATAAACTGCACGTTCTGAAAACCTACAAACAGCGTCTGAGATCTGTCAAGTCTTTTACCAGACAGAAAATGTTTTTGGCACGCTCAGCCCTCCCGATAGAGCCAATCAGCTCTTCTCTTGTGCTCCATTTAATTAACACACAGATTTGGCTGGATCTTCTTCACTAGGTTGAAAGCGATAAAACTATTGAGAAAAAGAAAAGAAAATTCTACCTGCTTATCCAAGACGCCTTATTCCTTATCAGGAACCAAAGAACAGGGAGACCTGCTATTCTCTGATGGTCAGACACTTTTAATTACCAGGAGGCAGATTTCTACGTTGTGCTGAATGCACATGGTTTATTGTCCTAAGGACATGTGCTTCAGCAAATGCTGTTTCGTTCTTGCACCCCGCCATAAGGAACATTGTATGTCTGTTGGCTTGAAAAACAGACAAGCAATGTGGACTAGCAGGGGGAGCAGACTGAATGCTGGCTATGAGCAGAAGGGACGGGCTGGAGATATCTGTTCATGAGCACAATGTGTTACCATTTCCATCCATTCCTTCTTACAGCCCAGGTTTCTTATTATTGTATACTGATATATTATATCTCGGCAAGGTGTTAGATCCTATAGGCAGGCTGTGTTAGCTCTAAAAGTGGGCTTACATGTTAGAGCAAAGCCAACCAAACTAGTATGGAGACCTAGGACAATTTTCATAAACCTTAACGGGGTGGTCACAAATGTGAAAATCATCCCCTTTCATTCCCTATCCACAAGATAGAATATAACTTTCTGATTGCTGGAGATCCAACTGCCATAGCCCACCATGTTCCCAAGGAACTGGTCCCTGTGGTCAATCATGAATACTGCTACTCCATTCACTCTTAGTCGGACCACCAGTGATAGATGAGCGCAGAGGTCTGCTGGTCTTTGGCACCCCTATTAGAATGTGTGCACGTGATCGACCACTGTTCCATTCACATAGGGATCTCCAGAGCCCCAGTTCTTGGGATCAACAGTGACCATTTTAGTCAGACCTCCGGCAATTGGAAAGTTATCCCCTATCCCATCGATAGGGGATAACTTTCAAACTTGAGAATACCACATTAATGAAAAAGTCTTCCAACCACAAACTCATCTAATTTGATTTTGGGCCTCCAACTCTGCTCCAACAGATGATGTTGGGAAAAAGAAAAGTCAGTATTATCACATCTATCAGAGGAGATGGGCTTAAAAAGGCTAACTTGTACAGACTTGGCACAAGCCACTCCATCTGGCAGATTCCAAAGGAACCGCGACCTTTACCCTTTAACACCTTTACAGGAATCTGGTCTTAAAACTGGGTCCAGTAGATTGTTTCCACGGAAGGGCTGCCCTCTGGAAGAGCAAACCAGAGGCACAAAGGATCAACAAGCAGGGTAAAAACCAAGAGGTCATGTAAGGAACAGAATAGTAGAACAAGAGGTTAGTCAAAATTCATGCCAAGGTCAGAGAATAGGAGAAATCAGCAAACCACAACAATGTTTAGCACAAACCAGGTAGAAAAACATATTGACTGGCAGTGGAAGTCAAGAATCAGGGGTTTAAATAGCAGACAACCCAGTCCCGGGCTTTCAGAAAGTAGTATTCATAACCAGACAATCAATCCCATAGTTTTCTGTTCTCATTACACCAAAAGTCCCAGGGATAAAACAGAATTGATGCCATCAAGCATCACCCATAACAAAGGCGTGGTGCCACCTAGCAGCTGAAGCAGAAACCAGCAATGATATTACCGGTATGTATTTCAACATACTCATTATCTACTGTATTAGTTTAAAGATTCTAGTGCTTCAGTGAAGACCACACCAAAACTACTGTTAGGCTAGTTTCACACTTGCTTTTTTTTGCAGCGCGTTTTTCCCGCAAAAAAACGCATTGAAAAAACGCATACAAAAGCATACAACTGCTGCGTTTTTTTCAAGCATTTTTATGAGCATGCATGAAAAAAACGCAGCGTTTTTATGCGTTTGTATGCGTTTTTAGTGCGTTTTTACCGCGTTTGCGTTTTTTTCCAACATTAGGTGGCCCCTCACACTAACCCAAACCATGACTTTACTAACCCTAACCCTGACCCTAACCCTAACCCTAACCCTGACCCTAACCCTAACCCTAACCCTGACCCTAACCCTTAACAAAACCATACTTAACCCTAACCCTAACCCTAACCCTAACCCTGACCCTAACCCTAACCCTAACCCTGACCCTAACCCTTAACCAAACCATACTTAACCCTAATCCTGACCCTAACCCTGACCCTAACACTTAACAAAACCATACTTAACCCTAACCCTGACCCTAACCCTAACCCTAACCCTAACCCTGACCCTAACCCTAACCCTAACCCTGACCCTAACCCTTAACCAAACCATACTTAACCCTAATCCTGACCCTAACCCTGACCCTAACCCTTAACAAAACCATACTTAACCCTAACCCTGACCCTAACCCTAACCCTAACCCTAACCCTGACCCTAACCCTAACCCTAACCCTGACCCTAACCCTTAACCAAACCATACTTAACCCTAATCCTGACCCTAACCCTGACCCTAACCCTTAACCAAACCATACTTAACCCTAACCCTGACCCAAACCCCAACCCTAACCCTGACCCTGACCCTAACCCTAACCCTAAACCCCCTTAACTAACCCTAACTCTAACCCAAACCCCTAAATTCCATGGTTAAAAAAAAAAACGCATATGCAAAAAAACGCATACATGAGCATGCCAGTGCGCACATATGCGCATCCATAGGCTATAATGGCCATTTTTAGCGCAAAACGTGCGCATATGTGCGCATGCGCTTTTTTGCAGGGCCAAAAAATGCAACATGCTGCGTCTGGAAAATACAAACGCACACCCCAAAAAAACGCAGCGCATGAAAATCGCATACATGCGCTTACAAGCGCGCAGGTATGCGCACCCATGTTAAATATAGGGGAAAAAACGCATGCGCACATATGCGTTTTTTTCCAGCGCTAAAAAACGCAAATGTGAAACCAGCCTTAGGCTATGTTCACGCGTTGCATTTTTGCTGCTTTTTTATGCAAATTAAGGCTGGTTTCACATTCGCGCTTTTTAAGCGCACGCACGGCCGGGGGTAGCTCCGCCCCCGAGCCGGCTCTCTGCCCGGCGTGCCCGCCCCTTCCTTGTAGCGCCGCCTCCTAGCGCACAGCGGCGCCTGCGATCAGCGCACCCTATCTTTAGCATAGGGTGCGCAGATCGTGCGCAGGCCGTGCGCTAGTTGCGCTTTGACCTGCGCTGCGCACTTTTGACGGTGCGCCGTGCGCGCCAAAATCAAACTTTTCGGATTTTGGCGCGCACGGCGCACCGTCAAAAGTGCGCAGCGCAGGTCAAAGCTCAACTAGCGCACGACCTGCGCACGATCTGCGCACCCTATGCTAAAGATAGGGTGCGCCGATCGCAGGCGCCGCTGTGCGCTAGGAGGCGGCGCTACAAGGAAGGGGCGGGCACGCCGGGCAGAGAGCCGGCTCGGGGGCGGAGCTACCCCCGGCCGTGCGTGCGCTTAAAAAGCGCGAATGTGAAACCAGCCTAAAAGCTGCTTTTTACAGTACCAGCAAAAAAAAATCAAAAATCTCATGAATATGCCTGTTTTTTTCCTGACTGAATTGGAAAACTGCTGTTTTTTTTAAAAAAACTGCAGCATTTCATTTATTTCAGCATTTTTGCAGTGTTTTGTTCACCCATAGAAAGCAATGAATAAGTCAGTTTTTGCAGCGTTTTTAGTGAAAATCAGGTACAGCAGAATGCGAAACCTATTTTAGTGATTTTCCCAAGTGTCTTGGTCTCTTCACCTGAGAATGGCAGTTAGTATTGGTGCAGTTTAATTAAATTAGTAATATGTGTCAAAGTAAACAATGCCTAACCATCTCAATGCCATACTTATGTCTTAAGTAAACTATGCCTGACCAATTCAGCGCTCTTTGCTTTTTTACATTTGCAACTGTGTATATTTTCATGAAGTCATATGAACTTTTTTGTCACTAATTTTCATAGGAAAAATTATTAAATTATTATTCCACTGAATAATTTTGATCAAATTGCCCCTTTATCCAAAAAAATGTTTTATGGTCTCACATATGTTTTGCATTGGTGTACCAACTCCTTACATTGTTTATGCTTGCTTGGTGGAAGAAAAGCTGAACTTTGGGACCCTGAAAAACATAGCAAAAACACAGCAAAAAAACTGCCTTTTGTCTACTGATTTTGTACTACCAAGAGATCAGGTTTTGGCTGCCGGAAAAAAAAAAAAACGCAAAAAAGCAACGTGTGAACATAGCCTTATGGTTGTGAAGGAACTATATAGGATTATATAGCTCTGTAATCACAACACTAAAATGCTTCATGGTTTCCACTTGTATGTAAACTGCTGTATTTGTATTATATGCTGTATAATGAAAATGTATAAAATATTCTAATAACCGATCTGTGTGACTGCAGACTTATGAACCTCCCAGTGCATGCACAGTGCGCTGCGGGGATTCGCCGGTTTCTGAGCGGACACCGGAGGGTATGTATGAGTTATACATCCCCTCGACCAATGGGGCCTGGACTATGTATAACACATACATACTCTCCGGTCTCTGCTCAGAAAATGAAGAATCCCCACAGCATACAATGCGTGCATTGGGAGGATTCCTAAGTCTGCAGTCACACGGAGATTTGGACCAGACAACCCCTTTAAGTTCAGCACCTGAACAGCTCCCCATTGGAAACCTACAGTATCTGACCACTGGTGGTAATCCTGTACAGCTATATAAGTTATGACTAGAACAAACTTTTCCAGACGTCAGCGAATGTGTGAATCTTACCTCAGAAATGTATTGAGCTGTGAGCACTGAAGTATTCTGCGCCGCAGACTTCCCGCACAAAGAACATTTCTCAAATTAGACAAACTTGGAAACACAATCCTTCACCATAATAAAGGCTGAGAAATTTTTCAAGGTGCTGCTTAGCTTAAGGCTCTCAGTGCAGTCTCTTCAAGGACCTGGCGCGGCAATCTAGGTGACATTTAATGACATGTCAACATCTGCACAAAGAATTATTGATGTGCTATGTTAAAGAGGCACTCGGATTGCAGAGGCCGCTCTACACCCGTCGTGAGGCACCATCTATCTCGTCTGACATCAAAGTACAAGCAGTAGAAAGTTTGAACACCTTTGAAAATAATTCTTCCAGAGGATCTGAGGGGGCACAGTACCGGCATCTGCAATTCCTTTGACTCTTTGATTTCCCTAAAGACCTCTGATGATTTCCATGGGATTTGCACAGAGAGAACAACATAGAAATCCATCTACCTAGGATCAGCTATGAGGCTTATTTTCTCTGGAACAAGATGGAGATTTCTCTATGAGAAAAGAAATGTGTTTGATGGTATTAGAGTAATATGTCGGCGAGCAGCTGACGTGGAGTCATGGACTGTGTGTGAATAAACACATCAAGTACAAAAAACTACTATCTAGTAGGAGTGGAGCCTTGGAGACCACCATTAAAGGGGGTCTGTCAGCCTGAATTGACAATATAGCTAAGCACATAGGCAGGTAGGCAATATAGATCCTAAAAAAATTGCACCTTTAGTGATCTTATCGCTGCCTCCATTTTGCAGAAACTGAAGTATAAATAAATAAGATAATTAGAGTGTTCAGTGCGCCCCTGGATTGGCCATAGAGGCTCGGTACACTATTCCCCCTACAAGTTTCGCACTTCCCTGCCTCGCTGTCTCATGAGAAAGCTCAGGCAAGCCCGCACCATCAGTAATGATGAAGATGGAGGTGGCTTCAAAACCTGTGCTTGAAGCAGTGCACTGGGACTCTTGGTCACACCAAGGGTGCACCGAAAACTAGTGTTGAGCATCCCGATACTGCAAATATCGGGTATCGGCCGATATTCGCTGTATCCGAATTCCGAAACCGAGTACCGATATTTTTTCTATATCAGACACCGGAATCGGAAGTCCCCATAATGCAATGAGCCACTGTTGTGGCTGTGATTGGCTGCTGAAATGATGTCATCATGATGCGCGGTCTGTGCGCATCATGATGCGCGGTCTGTGCCGACTGTCGGGGGTCTGTACGGGCCTCTCGGGGGTCTGTACAGGCCTGTCGGGGGCTTGTGCCAGCTGCCGGTGGTCTGTACGGGCCTCTCGGGGGTCTGTACAGGCCTGTCGGGGGCCTGTGCCGGCTGCCGGTGTTCTGTACGGGCCTCTCGGGGGTCTATACAGGCCTGTCGGGGGCCTGTGCCGGCTGCCGGTGGTCTGTGCCGGCTGCCGGTGGTCTGTACGGGCCTGCCGGGGGTCTTATGTGTGTGCAGGCATCGTCCGATGGGACTACAAGTCCCATCGGGTGATGCCTGCTACACTGACAGTGATTGACACATTAGCCAATGATGGGACAGTAGTAGTCCCATCATCCGGCTAATGTGTTGAATGTAAAAAAAAACAAAAACATACTACATACATACTACATTCATGCAACATACATACATACATACTACATACATGCTACATATATACTACATTCATACAACATACATGCATACTACATACATGCTACATATATACTACATTCATACAACATACATACATACTACATACATGCTACACATATACTACATTCATACAACATACATACTACATACATACTACATATATACTACATTCATACAGCATACATACATACATACTACATACATACTTCATATATACTACATTCATACAACATACATACATACTACATACATGCTACATATATACTACATTCATACAACATACATATATACTACATACATGCTACATATATACTACATTCATACAACATACATACTACATATTACATACATACTACATACATACAACATGCTACAGACATACAACATACAATACATTCATACAATACATACATATAGACATACAGTACATATAACATAGAGTACATACTCACCATCACTTGTCACTTTGTTCCCCGAAGCGACTGTCATTCTCACTGTAAAAAATATGAAAATAACAAACAAACAATATACTCCCTGATCCGCAGAAATCCACGCGTGTGTGTCCCATGCCGATCTCCCGTGAAGAACAGCAGCATCAGCTGATGCGACCGCTCTCTACGGGGCTCCAGGAATCCAGTGACTGGAGGTAGGTATCCTTCCGCACTGTATTCCTCCGCCACTGTAAAAAAATAGTCCCTGGTCTCACTTTATGGCAAAAGCTGCGTGGGAACTTTCTCACACAGCAATGCCAAAAGTGAGACTAGGGACTATTTTTTTACAGTGGCGGAGGAATACAGTGCGGAAGGATACCTACCTCCAGTCACTGGATTCCTGGAGCCCCGTAGAGAGCGGTCGCATCAGCTGATGCTGCTGTTCTCCACGGGAGATCGGGGTGGGACACACACGCGTGGATTTCTGCGGACCAGGGAGTATATTGTTTGTTTGTTATTTTCATATTTTTCCACAGATGACCCTGGCTTCGGGGAACAAAGTGACAAGTGATGGTGAGTATGTACTCTATGTTACATGTACTGTATGTCTATGTATGTATTGTATGAATGTATAAATGTATTGTATGCAGTATGTATGTAGTATGTATGTTGTATGAATGTAGTATATATGTAGCATGTATGTAGTATGTGGTTTGTATGTATGTTGTATGAATGTAGTATATATGTAGCATGTATGTAGTATGTATGTTGAATGAATGTAGTATATATGTAGCATGTATCTAGTATGTATGTTGTATGAATGTAGTATACAGTATATGTAGCATGTATGTAGTATGTATGTTGTATGAATGTAGTATATATGTAGCGTGTATGTAGTATGTATGTATGTTGTATGAATGTAGTATATATGTAGTATGTTTTTTTTTTTTTTTTTTACATTCAACACATTAGCCGGATGATGGGACTACTACTGTCCCATCATTGGCTAATGTGTCAATCACTGTCATTGTAGCAGACATCGCCCGATGGGACTTGAAGTCCCATCGGACGATGCCTGCACACACACAAGACCCCCAGCAGGCCGGCACAGACCCCCGGCAGCCGGTACAAGCCCCCGGCAGGCCCGTACAGACCCCCGGCAGCCGGCACAAGCCCCCGGCAGGCCCGTACAGACCCCCGGCAGCCGGCACAAGCCCCCGGCAGGCCCGTACAGACCCTCGGCAGCCGGCACAAGCCTCCGGCAGGCCCTTACAGACCCCCGGCAGCCGGCACAAGCCCCCGGCAGGCCCGTACAGACCCCCGGCAGCCGGCACAAGCCCCCGACAGTCGGCACAGACCCCCAAGAGACCCGTACAGACCACCGGCAGCCGGCACAGGCCCCCGACAGGCCTGTACAGACACCCAAGAGGCCCGCACAGGCCCCGGCCGCACACACAGACACGCACAGTGTCTGCCCACGCACTGCCCACACTCTTCCCCCCTCCCGAACAGGATGTACAAGGAAAGAAAGGGTTTTTTTTAATTCCGATATTTCTGTCCCATTGACTTCCGGGATCGGAATCGGCAATACCCGATACTTTTTTTGTATCGGGCCGATCCAATCCGATCCGATATTTCTGAATATCGGATGGTATCGCTCAACACTACCGAACACCCTTATTTGCTTCAAAAAAATATAGGCAGCAATTAGAACACCAAGGACCCAATTCATTATTATGTCAAGTTGTTTTTTGTTTTGCACCTTTTGTTTTCTTTGCACCAAATGAATCTTTTCAATTTGTGCCTTTCTTGAACTCTATTTTATGTGTTTGCTTGTTTTTTATTTATAAATTCACCCCTGATTTGCCTGATTCATCATTTGCTAAATTTGTTACAAATGTACTCGAGGCCCACAGCATAGTGATTTCATGTACACCAGCAATTTTCTATGACATTTTGAAAAAAAAATAACTTGTGACTTTTTGCCATTTTTGACTTTGCGCAAAATTCTGGGACTGGGTGTCTCACTTTGATTAATTTGGTCCCAAAAATATCAGTTAACTGAAGTGCAATGTTTATAGACTCTACCATATATCCTCTACAAAGCTATGTGTTTAGTTTCTTCCTTCAGATTGGGCTGACAGGCTTCCTTTAAGGCTGGGGTCAGACTTGCGAGAAACTCGGACGAGTCTCGCACGTCAATACTCGGCACTGCCGCCAGCACTCAGGAGCGAAGCGTGCGGCTGCATGTATTTCTATACGGCCGCACGCTCCGCTCCGAGTGCCGGCGGCAGTGCCGGGTATTAAGATGCGAGACTCGTCCGAGTTTCTCGCATGTGTGATCCCGGCCTAAAGGATATATCTGGGACTTTGTAAGAAACAAATAATGTGTGGAAGTACTAAGACGCAGGTAATTGCTACCTGCCTACATGATGTGCCTGCCCGGCGATCCAGCTGCCTCTGCTGACGTGTCAACAGAGTGGCATCTTCTTTTCTGCTCTGCTCCGTTGACTGCCGACATCATTCTGATTGACAGCTGGATCTCCATTGCCTAATTGGCGGTGCTGATTGTCAATCAGAATGACATTGGAAGTCATGCCCTGTTGACATAGCAGGGCGGAAAAGGAGCCACCGCTCTGTTGACATAACATCAGCAGAGGCAGCTGAATCACCAGCCGGAGTGGTCTGTGACCGCTCTGTGCTGTTGGCGAATGGCGCCGGGCACAACAGGCTGGTAGGTAGCAACTACCTGCCTTTTAGTGCTTAGGCACATATTTTGTTTTTCACAAAGTCCCCTTTAAGTCTAGTTTCAGCAGCCCAAGGCCCACCACTTGCAGGAAGGACTTGTGGAGTATTGTCATGTCCGCGAGAGTGTTCATAAAGCTCCAGGTTACTAGAAACAATGCACTATGATAACATAAAGTGACGGGATCACTTCCCTCATGGCAACCAGGTCACCTGCCAGTCATAGGATTTATAATAATGTGCCACTTAATCCATAGGTATACCGCCAGAAACGGCCCAATTAACACTTGCTCGGCCCCTGCTGCATTCTTAAGGTATATACTTTTTCTTCTATAAGACTAATAGTTTCCTTGTCAATTGCCTTTTCATGGTTACATGATTTTCACAGGGTTACTAATTATCCTCTAGGTCCCCCGCCAGTGACGACCAGCAAAATTCTTATTCTGTTTCCCCAGACTTTATAAGGTATAGACTCTTTACTTTTATAGACGTGACTAGTCTCTATTACACATGTCCTTGTGACAATTGCCGTTATATGATTTTCACGAGGTTATTAATTATCATAGAATCATAGAATCATAGAACCATAGAGTTGGAAGGGACCTCCTGGGCCATCTGGTCCAACTCCCTGCTCAAAGCAGGATTCACTAAATCATCCCAGTCAGATGTCTGTCCAGCCTCTGTTTGAAGACTTCCATTGAAGGAGAACTCACCACTTCTCGTGGCAGCTTGTTCCACTCATTGATCACTCTAACTGTCAAAAAGTTTTTTCTAATATCTAATCTGTGTCTCCTCCCATTCAGTTTCATCCCATTGCTTCTAGTCTTTCCTTGTGCAAATGAGAATAAAGATGATCCTTCTACAATGTGACAGCCCTTTAGATATTTGTAGACAGCTATTAAGTCTCCCCTCAGTTTTCTCTTTTGCAAACTAAACATTCCCAAATCCTGCAACCTTTCCTCATAAGACAGGGTTTGCAGACCGGTCACCATTCTGGTCGCTCTTTTCTGAACTTGCTCCAGTTTGTTGATGTCTTTTTTAAAATGTGGTGCCCAAAACTGGACACAATATTCCAGATGAGGTCTGACCAAAGAGGAGTAGAGGGAAATAATGACTTCACGTGATCTAGACTGTATGCTTCTGTTAATACATCCTAGAATTGCATTTGCCTCTTTTGCTGCTGCATCACACTGTTAACTCATATTCAGTCTGTGATCTATTAGTATACCCAAGTCTTTTTCACATGTGCTGTTGCTTAGCCCTGTTCCTCCCATTCTGTATATGCTTTTTTCATTTTTATTGCCCAGATGTAGTACTTTGCATTTTTCCCTGTTAAAAACCATTCTGTTAGTTGCTGCCCATTTCTCCAGTTTATTTATATCTTTTTGAATCCTCTTTCTCTCTTCTCTAGTATTAGCTATCCCTCCTAGCTTTGTGTCATCAGCAAATTTAATCAGTTTACCCTCAATTCCTAAATCTTTGATAAAGATGTTGAACAATACAGGGCCCAGAACAGAGCCCTGTGGTACCCCACTTGAGACATTCTTCCAACTGGATGTGCAGCCATTTACGACCACTCTTTGGGTCCGATCACTAAGCCTGTTATGAATCCACCTAACAGTTGCCTTGTCCATTCCATACTTAGTCATTTTTTCAATAAGGATTGTATGAGATACTTTGTCAAATGCTTTGCTGAAGTCAAGATATACTATATCTACAGCATTTCCTTGATCCACCCAATCAGTGATTCCGTCATAGAAGAAAATTAAGTTAGTCTGACATGACTTATTAGTTACAAACCCATGCTGACTCTGTTTAATCACTTTATTCTTATCCAGGTACTGACATACATGTTGTTTAATAATTTGTTCAAAGATCTTTCCTGGTATAGAAGTCAGACTCACCGGCCTATAGTTGCCTGGGTCCACCTTCTTCCCCTTTTTGAAGACAGGAACAACATTTGCTCTTCTCCAGTCTTCTGGGATTTCTCCTGTTCTCCAAGTATTTTCAAAGATTATGGAGAGGGGTTCAAAAATTTCTTCTGCTATCTCCTTCAGTACTCTGGGGTGTAATTCATCTGGACCTGGAGACTTGAATTCATTTAGGTTAGCTAAGTGTTTCCTCACTATCTTTCTGTTTATAGATATCCTGGATTCTTCTATTCCCTTAATAGGACAGTGAAGAACAGTTGATGTTACATTTCCTTTCTGAGAGAAAACAGATGCAAAATAGGAATTTAAAAGTTCCACCTTCTCAACATCCTGTCTTATCATTTCATCATTTTCTTCCTGTAAAAATCCTATAGCATCTTTGACTTTTCTTTTACTTTTGACATATCCCCCCAATCCTTTATTATTGCTTTTGACATCTCTTGCAAGCCTCAATTCATTGTCAGCTTTAGTAATCTGATTTGTGCCCTGCAGGTTCTGCAGACAGCATTATATTCTTCTTTAGCTATGCCTCCCTCTTTCCAGTTTATAAACATTTTTTTCTTCCTTTTTAGCATGTGCTTAAGTTCTGTGTTCATCCATCCTGGTTTCCTTAAATGCTTCCTATTCTTCCCTCTTTTCAGAATTGTTAACAATTGTGCTTTGAGAATTTCATTTTTCAAGATTTCCCACCCTTCCTGGACATTTTTGATTTAAGGATATCCAGCCATTGGATCCCTCCAATTCTCTTTCTGAATCCCTTAAAATCTGCCTTTCTGAAATCTTACCTTGACGTCTGAGTCTTCACAGGTCTTCCTCCTCTAGTTATCCAAAATTCTAAAATAGCATGGTCGCTACCTCCTAGGGTCCCAGCCACTTTTACCTCCTCAACCATTATCCTTTAGGTCTGCCGCCAGTGACAGCCAGCAAAATTCTTATTCTGTTCCCACAAGCTTTATAAGGTACAGACTCTTTGCGTTCTCTTATAGACATGACTAGTCTCTATTACACATGTCCTTGAGACAATTTTTATCTGTACCAACTGTACATTTTATGCTACTTATTCCTCAGGCTTAGAACTCTATGCAACTTCGGCTACAACCCTTATTTGGTTCTGGATAAGAATCTGAGGTATATCACCTATGTCTAGTTACACTGTCCATAACCTACTGACATACAGGACATATTCCTTTTATTCATTTTGATACCCTTCATTAAGTTTATGCAGTTTCAGATGCAACCTGTCTACAACTGCTGCTGATATACCCCATAATACCTGGGAATACCTTAAAGGGAGACCGCCCCTCTTTCAGAAGTGCCCTATACTGACACTCTTGTTACTAAGGTAAATAAACCTCTGGTCTCTTCCTCTCGAAACTCCTGTGTCCTCCTTTCAGGGACAATTGTATATATTTGTATTATGATTATGTGTAATATTTTCTGTGTATTTTTTGTATCATTTGTGTATATGTATAGCACACCTTGTTCTATTTCTGGTTGGTTCTACTGTCATTATGATTTTGGTTTTTCTATCATATGTTCACTGCCAATCTACACTAGCTGTATATGATTCGTTTATGTTTCATGTGCTGTTTTTTCTTTTTTTCCCCTATTTCATGAGATATAGTGGATGTATTGTTTCTCTTATCTTGTAGTATCCCATGAGTAAGATCCGTGAGGATCGAAACGTTGGGTAATCTACCGGATGTGGATATACTGCAATTGAAATTCTGGCACTTTTTGTCTAAACTGGATGTTTTTTAATAAAACTACTTATTTTTGCAAAGTATCAATTTTTTTGTGTGCGGTGGATCATATCCTTCATCTATGATAACATAAGGCACACAAAGAGGTTTTGAGTAGTGTTGAGCGATACCAGCTGATACTGAAAAATATCGTATCGGAATGGATCGGCCGATCTAAAAAAAGTATCGGGTATCTCCGATTCCGATCCCGGAAGTCCCATTCAAGTCAATGGGACAGAAATATCGGAATTGAAAAAACCCCTCTCTTGCCTTGTACAGCCTGTTCGGGAGGGGGAAGAGTGTGGGCGGTGCGTGGGCGGACACTGTGCGTGTCTGTGTGTGCGGGCGGGGTCTGTACGGGCCTCTCGGTGGTCTGTACGGGCCTCTCGGGGGACTGTGCCGGCCTGTCGGGGGCCTGTGCGACTGTGGGTGGTCTGTATGGGCCTCTCGGGGGCCTGTGCCGGCCTGCCGGGGGCCTGTGCCGGCTGCCGTTGGTCTGTATGGGCCTCTCGGGGGCCTGTGCCGGCTGTCGGGGGCCTGTGCCGGCCTGCCGGGGGCCTGTGCCGGCTGCCGGTTGTCTGTATGGGCCTCTCGGGGGCCTGTGCCGGCCTGCCGGGGGCCTGTGCCAGCTGCCGGTGGTCTGTATGGGCCTCTCGGGGGCCTGTGCCGGCTGTCGGTGGTCTGTACGGGCCTGCCAGGGGTCTTGTGTGTGTGCAGGCATCGTCCGATGGGACTACAAGTCCCATCGGGTGATGCCTGCTACACTGACAGTGATTGACACATTAGCCAATGATGGGACAGTAGTAGTCCCATCATCCGGCTAATGTGTTGAATGTAAAAAAAAAACCATACTACATACATACTACATACATACTACATACATACATACTACATACATACTACATATATACTACATACATACTACATACATACATACATACTACATACATACTACATATATACATACTACATACATACTACATACATGCATACTACATACATACTACATACATACATACTACATATACACTGCATACATACTACATACATACTACATACATACATAATACATACAACATACATACTACATATATACATACTACATACATACTACATATATACAACATTCATACAACATACATATATACATGCTACATATATACATCATACATACATGCTACATATATAGTGCATTCATACAACATACATACATACTTCATACATGCTTCATATATACTACATTCATACAACATATATACTACATACAACATACATACATACTACATACATACTACATATATGCTACATTCATACAACATACATATATACTACATACATACATACAACATGCTACAGACATACAACATTCATACTGCATACAATACATTCATACAATACATACATAGACATACAGTACATATAACACAGAGTACATAATCACCATTACTTGTCATTTTGATCCCCGAAGCCAGTGTCATCTAAGGAAAAATATTAAAATAACAAACCACCAAATACTCCCTGATCCGCAGAAATCCACGAGTGAGTGTCCCATGCCGATCTTCCGTGGAGAGCAGCAGCATCAGCTAATGCGACCGCTCTCTATGGGGCTCAGGAATCCAGTGTCGGGAGGTAGGTATCCTTCCGCACTGTATTCCTCCGCCACTGTAAAAAAATAGTCCCTGGTCTCACTTTATGGCAAATGCTGGGTGGGAACTTTCTCACACAGCAATGCCAAAAGTGAGACTAGGGACTATTTTTTTACAGTGGCGGAGGAATACAGTGCGGAAGGATACCTACCAACTGACACTGGATTCCTTGAGCCCCTAGAGAGCGGTTGCATCAGCTGATGCTGCTGCTCTCCATGGGAGATCGGGTGGGACACGCGTGGATTTCTGCGGATCAGAGAGTATATGGCTTGTTTGTTATTTTCATATTTTTCCTTAGATGACACTGGCTTCGGGGAACAATGTGACAAGTATTGGTGAGTATGTACTCTGTGTTATATGTACTGTATGTCTATGTAAGTATTGTATGAATGTATTGTATGTAGTATGTATGTAGTATGTATGTATTGTATGAATGTATGTATGTTGTATGTATTCAGTATGTAGTATGTATGTATGTTGTATGTCTGTAGCATGTTGTATGTATGTAGTATGTATGTAGCATGTATGTAGTATGTATGTATGTTGCATGAATGTAGTATATATGTAGCATGTATGTAGTATGTATGTATTAATGTAGTATATATGTAGCATGTATGTAGTATGTATGTATGTATGTTGTATGAATGTAGTATATATGTAGCATGTATGTAGTATGTATGTATGTTGTATGCAGTATGTATGTTGTATGAATGTAGTATATATGAAGCATGTATGTAGTATGTAGTATGTATGCATGTTGTATGAATGTAGTATATATGTAGCATGTATGTAGTATATATGTGTGTTGTATGAATGTAGTACATATGAAGCATGTATGTAGTATGTAGTATGTATGTATGTTGTATGTAGTATATGTAGTATGTAGTATATATGTGTATTGCATGAATGTAGTATATATGTAGCATTTATGTAGTATGTAGTATATATGTATGTTGTATATATGTAGCATGTATGTATGTATGTATGTATGTATGTTGTATGAATGTTGTATATATGTAGTATGTATGTAGCATGTATGTAGTATGTATGTAGTATGTATGTAGTATATATGTATGTTGTATGAATGTAGTATGTATATAGTATGTATGTAGTATGTATATAGTATGTATGTAGTATGTATATATGTAGTATGTATGTAGCATGTATGTAGTATGTATGTAGTATATATGTATGTTGTATGCATGTATGTAGTATGTATGTGGTATGTATGTAGTATGTATGTAGTATGTATATAGTATGTATGTAGTATGCATATATGTAGTATGTATGTAGCATGTATGTAGTATGTATATATGTAGTATGTATGTAGCATGTATGTAGTATGTATGTAGTATGTATGTATGATGTATGTATGTAGTATGTATGTAGTATATATGTATGATGTATGTATGAAGTATGTATATAGTATGTATGTAGCATGTATGTAGTATATATGTATGATGTATGTATGTATGTAGTATGTATGTAGTATGTATATAGTATGTATGTAGTATGTATGTAGTACATATGTATGTAGTATGTATGTAGTATGTATGTAGTATGTATATATGTAGTATGTATGTAGCATGTATGTAGTATGTATATATGTAGTATGTATGTAGCATGTATGTAGTATGTATGTAGTATATATGTATGATGTATGTATGTAGTATGTATGTAGTATATATGTATGATGTATGTATGAAGTATGTATATAGTATGTATGTAGTATGTATGTAGTATATATGTATGTAGTATGTATGTAGCATGTATGTAGTATATATGTATGTCGCATGTATGTAGTATGTATGTATGTATGTATTATGTATGTAGTATGTTTTTTTTTTTTTTTTTTTTTTTTTACATTCAACACATTAGCCGGATGATGGGACTAATACTGTCCCATCATTGGCTAATGTGTCAATCACTGTCAGTGTAGCAGGCATCTCCCGATGGGACTTGTAGTCCCATCGGACGATGCCTGCACACAGACAAGACCCCCGGCAGGCGCGCACAGACCACCGGCAGCCGGCACAAGCCCCCCGGCAGGCCCGTACAGACCCCCGGCAGCCCGCACAGACCCCCGGCAGGCCCGCACAGACCCCCGGCAGCCGGCACAGGCACCCGGCAGTCGGCACAGACCCCCGAGAGGCCCGTACAGACCACCGGCAGTCGGCACAGACCCCCCGCAGTCGGCACAGACCGCGCATCATGATGCGCACAGACCGCGCATCATGATGACGTCATTTCAGCAGCCAGTCACAGCCATGCCAATAGTTAACATGCCTAACAGGATGTGCCCACACTTATGAGGATTCCCATTGGCTGAATGAAATCGAGCAGGCTGATAGCTTTATGGGAACTTCCAATTCCGGTATCCGATACGAAAAATGTATCGGAAGTCGGTATCGGAATTCCGATACAGCTAATATCGGCCGATACCCGATACTTGCGGTATCAGAAAGCTCAACACTAGTTTTGAGGGGTTAGTTTATTTTTCTCCACTGTAAGGAAGGTAGATATGGAGATTGAATCTCCCTGCATGAAGATGGAAGAAGGGATGTCACAGTACACAGGGATTATCCTTATTCTCATTTTCACTTGGAAACACGCGAAACAATGGAATGAAAATGAAAGGGAGAAAATACAGATTCGATATTAGAGAAAAGTTTTTCACAGTTAATGTGATCATTGAGTGGAACAGGTTGCCACGAGAGGTGGCGAGTTCTCCTTCAATGAAATTCTTCAAAGAGAGGCTGGACAGACATCTGTCTGGGATGATTTAGTGAATCCTGCATTGAGCAGAGGGTTGGACACGATGACCCAGGAGGTCCCTTCCATCTGTAACATTCTAGGATTCTATGATTAAGTTGCATTAACAATCACCAGGTCATCACCTTTTAGATTTCAGCTCTGGGTCCCAGCTCCATTAGGATCTGATTGTACGATTGCTCCTTTAGCCATCAGATACAATCATATATGTTCTAACCCCATGAATAGAGACAAACACCTTGGTCACCTCAGAAAGACCTCTTTGAATCAGGGCTACCATCAATTCAAAACCAAATTACAAGAGCCACCAGAATGTCAAGGAATCACCTGCTACATTACAAAGCTAAAGAAGAAAATAACCGGGTGCCTCTAGTGGTCACCTACAACCCAAATCTGGAGGTGCTAAGGGGAGCTGCACGGAAATTACAAACTTGACTACAAAAAGATGCCCGATTACAATCCATTTTTCCAGACCCCCCACTACTGTGTTTTAGGCAGCCCCCAAATTTAAATAGCATCATTGTGAGAAGCTCCCTGTCCTCCCCAACAGCTGCAGGAACCTTTCCTTGTAACCAGAAAAAATGTAAAACCTGTCCATTTATAATGACCATGGACAAGATAAAGATCCCCAACTTACATCAGGATTACAAGATCTCAGGTACTTTCAGCTGCATCACATCTAATGTGGTGTACTTAATTATTTGTACTAAATGTCCAACTGGGGGTCTGTATGTGGGGGAGACCGGGCAAAAACTGAGAACAAGCATGAATTCTCGTTGTCACAAAATAAGAGAGAAAGAATGGATTTACCTGTGGTCAAACACTTTTGTATGCCGGATCACAACACCATGGACATGAAATTACTTGTATTAAAATGTAACTTCAAATCTCAGAGAGACAGGAGTGTCTGGGAGTATAAACTTATGACAACCTTTGACACACTCGGTGCAGGGATGAATGTGTCCAATGGATTTATGTCTTTTTACATCAATTAAGGAATCTGCTGTTCAGACCTTGTGGAGGCATCACAACACAGAACCAGACCCCAATCAGAGGACAATAAAACATTCACACTACTTATCTATGAACTGTTCCATTATTCATGGCCACAACCTTTTATCTCTCTCCAATACTGATAGTTCTGCTTCACCACACTTGTCTTATCTATTGCATAATTTCTGTGCCCTGTTGTATATAAATACGTGACTCTTCAGATGTTGTATTAGTCTTTGCCTGATGAAGAGACCTGAGTAGTCTCGAAAGATTGCAATTTGTTACCATCTTTTCAGTTATCCATTAAAAGGTATCAACCACTGAAGACTCAATTCTGAATATTTTTCTTGCACCTTTAGGAACATCCAGGATATGAAGCAACATTTGCTATTGTATGGTTGGTTGGCACAGTGTCGGAGTGGTCCATCTTCAGCCCTGCTTCTCTCTCATGTTACCTTACAGGCTCCTGACCCTCGTCTTGTTTCCTCCCTTTGCTTGCATTCCGCCTGCCTTGACCTTATGTTTGAAGCACTTTCTTCCTTCCTGCTGCCTGATGCCCTTCATGTTTTCCAATTGTAATGACTTTTCTTATGCTTTGTTTTGCTGTTCCGGGAAAAATGGCATCAGGTTTAACTTCATTTTAATGACTGTGTGAACATCAAAATCTGAATAACAGCCACCTGTTAGTGTGATATTAAACCACATAGCAGTGTCATGCCGCGATCACATCTGTGCAAGGAGATAAGAAGGCGCCATTAGGGACCAATGCAAATTAGTGTTCCTCTGACCAGCTAATTAACCCATTAACGTAGGAACACACTAAGTAGCCCAAGTAACATCTTAATTGGAAAGAGGTATATGGCAAGAACAGAAAACGGACAGAGAATGAAACCAGACTATTAAAATAATCACAGGCTAGTCCAACAATTACAGATGTAACAGAGCTAACTGGACTTGGTGGAGGCAGTAGGGCTCTGTTCACATGTCCAGTAGTGGTTTCCATTTTTGGATCCATTTGGAATAAAACAAAAATGGGAATAAAATGTGTCTAAACTCTGCCCACAAAGATGAAGAAAAAACAGGCAAGCACATAGAAAATAGACTTCAAAAAGGGGCGCAGATAGAAAAATTGGGTGGGTAAAAAATAGACAAAAAGCAGGCAAAAAGGAGATGATGACTCAGGGCTGTCATCTTAACAACTTTTTTGTCTGGCCAAAAAAACAGCAGCTGGAGACATTTTAAAAAAAAACAAAAACATGTAAGTCTATGTTCTCGTGCAGACGACCGTTGTAGTCAGACAAGTGCTATCAATTTTGACGGATAGCTCTCGTCCCCATGTTATTCTATCAGATTGAGTCATCTAAGAAAAAAAACATGGCTTCATGCTACGAGAATCGAATGGCAAGCGCCAATTTAAAGTTAGGGGTCCGTGAAAAAAATCAGAACGCGCTATGATGACATCTGGTTCTCTCTCTCTCTATCTCCTTCCGCAGGCAGCGGTTCCTTTAAAATTCTTCCTTTGACGGATCCGTTAAAATAACGGTCCGGTGCCAAACGTTGTGGTCAGTACAGGAACGGATCCGTTATCCGCCATTTTAGCGGATTTTGACTGACCAAAAAAACTGATGTGTGAAACAGGCCTAATACATCAGGCAGACGACACATCATATCTAAATGCTTCGTCTAACAGTTATATCTAAATATATTCATTAAATATACAATTAAACATTTCATATTTTGCTCCAGTCCGCTGTATTTAGAACTCAACGCGCGGTGCTCAGAAACCCTGCATTTACCTTAGTTACCAGCACGCTGATCGCTGGTCTCCCGCCTGTCACACGCAGCGATGCGTGCTAGCCAGCGGGAGACCAGCGACCAAAAAAATGTCCTGGCCATTCCAGGACGATCAGCGATATCCGACAGGGGGGGTGGTCGCTGGTAAGTGTCACACATAGCGATCTCGCTGGTGAGATCGCTGTTGCGTCACAAAACTTATGACTCAGCTGCGATCTCGCTAGTGAGATTGCTATGTGTGACGGGGGCTTTAGATGTTAGCAATGATTGCTTTAAAAATGTCAATGGTCACAATGATTACAACCTGCTGGGTCCGGACTAGCCCACCGGTGAGCAGGTAAAATCCACCGGTGGGCCCTTGTGAAGAAGTACTAACAAACAGTGCTAGTACACTTGATTCATTATTTACAGAGAAAGGCAAAGTCCAATGATTCCTTATACAAACAATTCAGTTTAAAATTATATTGAAGCATAAAACAATTGTGGACTAGGGTAAGGTTATATTCCATGTAGCTGAACAGTGGGCCCCTAGAGTCAATGTTACTGGTGGGCCCTTGTCACCCCATCTAACATTGGAGCCATCAGATATAAAAAGTATAAATATAAAGGACCTCTATAAATCTATGACGTCTGCATTTATTATTATTGCTTAATATCTAGGACATAAATATGGGGGATACAGAGGAAGCAGTCACACTGGTACCCCACAGTAAAACCTGTAGCAGTGCCCCTACCTATATCAGGGTGGCTTGAGATCTCCACATGTCATAAGGTCCCGGTGTGGCTGCTACCACTGCAGTCGCTAAAGCAGCAGCCTGGGAATACGACGCTCCTGTGACCCCAATACTGGCAGAATCTAATAAGAAGGACTAGGATGTCCAATGCACTGAACTGAATCATGCTCGATGCAGACAAAGGCCCGGTGTGATACATTTCCCGTCTACCAGAGAAGCCTTTGTATGCCTTTCAGATGTGCAAGAAGACAGACGAAGCATCAATGACCTGAAGTGAATACTACGGCACACTGCACCCTGCGGCTGCCCACCCCCATACTTTAGGTGTTAATTTTCATCTTGTAAACACATTCTTTCCACAGTGGGTTTTATTTCCAACCATCAAGGCCTTTACTTGCTGCACGTTGAGGTGCGTAGACCGCCAATGTGGATGTGATTTTCATTCTCTATGTGTTGTACACCTTTGAAGCATTCTGATGCTGATACATGAAAATGAATCAAACAAAAACTAATTGTACTCAAACGTAAAGTGTAGCTCTCGTATCAGCTATTAGGTGTGTGCATGAGAAGTACCTCTATTTCTGGCAGTTAAACTATATGACTTATATGCTGTAAGCTATTGCCCTTTGCAGGCTCTTCCTCTAATTTTAATTGTCTCTCAGCTAGTGGGTGGAGACTAGTGATGAGCAAGTATACTCTCTCGGGTGTCAGCTGCTCCTGGTGCTCATGGCGTCCGGATGTACTCAGATGCTTAGCAGCACAGCACAGGTCTGTCTAATGAAAAGTGGCTGCAACCAGGTACTGCGACTACTAGACAGTGGACAGTGCTATGCAGCTCAGCAACTCAGCACATCCTGCCCGTGGCAGCACCAGGGGCAGCTAATAGGCGAGGGTGCAGGGTATCACACCCCTACCAAGGATAGGCCATCAATATAAAAGTCCTGGAAAATCCCTTTAATCTAGTCCTAAATATTAGTTACTGTACTTGCTTAAATATTTTTTCCCAATTATTTATTATTACTCTGGACTATTATTAACATTTCATGTTCTGGTAAGGGTGGGTTCACAAATATATATATATATATGTACCTTCCTATGACAACTGATGTATCTTTGAACTGACAGTGCACTCTGTTGCCAACTCATTAAGTCCCCATAGAAAAATGTGATTGGTTGTAGTATCTATTTCACTACATTATTTCTATATCAAAGAAGATACTCAGATAGAAATTTATGACTATCTTCTTTGATATAGAAGCATCATAGTGAAACAGATACCACAACCTATCACATTTACTATGGGGAATTAATGAGTTGGCAACAGAGTGCACTGTCAGTACACAGGTACATCAGTTGTCATAGGCAGGTCCAGGTCAATGTTGTTGTATACATTGTTTTTCTGTTTGGCTATAGACACCGAACCAGTGCATCTAATGCTTTATCCATAGCTCCATTCACCCATAGCTCCATCCATCTATCCATGGCTCCATCCATTCATCCATCCATAGCTCCATAGCTACATCCATCCATGGATCCATCCATCCAGCCATGGCTCCATCCATTCATCCATGGCTACATCCATCCATTCATCCATCCATCCATGGCTCCCACCACTCATCCATCCATGGCTCCATCCATTCATCCATGGCTCCAATCCATTCATCCATTCATGGCCCATCCATTCATCCATCCATGGCTCCATCCATCTATCCATGGCTCCATCCTTTCATCCATCTTAGCTCCATCCATCCATCCATGGCTCCATCCTTTCATGGCTCAATCCATTCGTCCATTGATAGCTCCATCCATCTATCCATGGCTCCATCAATCCATGGCTGAATGCATCCATCCATGGCTCAATCCATCCATACATACATGGCTCCATTCATCCATGGCTCCTTCCATTCATCCATCCATGGCTCCACCCATTCATCCATGGCTCTATTCATTCATCCATCCATGGCTCCATCCATTCATCCATAGCTCTATTCATTCATCCATCCATGGTGTCATCCATCCATGGCTTCATCCATCCTTCCATCCATCCATCCATCCATGGCATCATCTATCCTTCCTTCCATCCATCCATCTATGGTGTCATCAATCCTTCTTTCCATCCATCCACCATGATGTCATCCATCCATCCATCCATCCATTCATCCATTTTTATCTATAATTGCACGTGTAAATCGGTTTAAAATAATCATCTCAGTAAAAGTCTCTTTTAATATCAATGCTGAAGAATAAGAAAAATATATATTTTACAGACATAGCAGAGTAAAAAGTAGCCAACAGAAATGCATCATAATTACTGATTGGATGACTGATTACTGTGGTTCACCTGCAATGCTAAATGACAAACTCAGCTCTGCTGCATCAGTTTTTCAGCGTGATAACCCTGCTTTTCTCACCATGCAAGTCATTGTTATCTTGCCTTTGCTGAGAAAAAGCCCATTCACCTGTAATATTTAGTGAACCGAGACCTTGCAGCCGTAAATAACAATGGCATATTCGCAGGCATATCTTCCCGCATGCACGATGTTTATTTCCAATATACATGGCCTAATTACTCTTAAGCCTCAGAATAAGTCAGGTTTATGGGAGCATTTTACACCACAGTTACCTTTCCTCTCAGCTGCACTAATCCAAAAGATAGCAAAATGGTCTTATTTTTATAGCATCCCTTCATGATTCCCAGCCCCATCTCGGAGGGACAACTGTACAATAAGATAAGACCTGAGTTATTGTTTATGTGACTGATTGGCATATCCAAACACCCGGAGGGATAAGAGAATGTTTCTGTGCACATTAGTGGTAAATAGATGTCATAAGATGGTGTCAGACATATTCTGGAAGGCAGCGCGGATCTTGGTAAGACCTAAAAAATGCATTTAGTCTGAAAGAAAAAAAATGAGGATTATAGTTTACTTACACAACTTATTCTCCTGGGGCTCGGTATTTACTGGTGATGCAAACACAATCCTACCTAGACCATCCGACTGCTCAGGTCAGAGGCTTGGGCAGATGGCAAAAGTATATATGAGTGAGACAATAGTGTTGGTTCCCATCCGAAGAGGTCGCCTTGTCGTTGGCAGATGGGCTCATACAATGTGGTTTGAAAGCGTGCTAAGAACCTCACAGTTTCTGTGTAGTCTGAATGACCTCTAGCAGTATTGCAATTCAGGATCCATACATTCATTAAAAGGAGTGGTCCGAATGACAAATTCATTTTCCTCTTAAATCCTTATCTATTTAGGGCCATAATGTAATCTATTTTCTAATTTACTTTATTTGAAAAATCCTTTTCCTCCCCTCACTACACTATATAAAAGCTTTACTATTTTTTTACTTTGTTTGTGCAGGCTAGATACTCAAATGAAGCATCATCAGTGACATCTATTTCAGGGGCTGGGCTAGTCCCTGCTTGACTGAGGATGCGCTAATTCACAGTTAGATGCTCAGTAGATTCTTGCAACCTTGCCATGTGCACAATGACAGTGCGCTCTCTCGCCGACTCTTAGCAATAATGAATTGCCAACAGAGTGCACTGTCAATGTACAATGTCCACAGAAATCAGCCAATCAGTGTTGTGGGCGGGGTTATGTGGAGCTCAGTATACAGAGAACTGATAGATCTACAGCAGATACAATCACTGTTGTATAAAAACTGCAGCAAAGAGCACATTATGTGATACATTGCTGGAATCAGAGCATCAGCTCCTGCATCATGCTGCTCTCAGGTGAGGTAGCAAAATCACGGTGACAAATTTTCAATAAAGGGGTTTTTCAACTAGATGCATCTATTATCTAATTTGCTAGAGAGATTATAAATACTAAAGCAGTGGGGATCCGATGAATGGACCTGCACCCGTCATAAAAAAAGTGAACCATGACACCCCTAAAGTCCTTACTGGTACTGTAAAGCATTGTCATATGACACATTTATTTATGATGTCTGGCCATCATCAGTGCCACCATTTGGGCTATGTCACCATCTCTTGGGTTGCCTTCCCCTCAAACCTAGTTTCATGTTGGTCATCAGAACAATCCAGACCATTCTCTATCACCATGACTGGTCTGACCGTCTGGTTGGAATCCCAGGCACCAACCTCTTAGGACACAAGCCCCATCAACCCACCCTACTTTATTCCATTTTCAAATTTTTTTTGTCCTTGTTCCTATTTATGACCTTAAAGAGTTAAGTTTAGTGCATTATCTACTGTCCCTTTACCGCACATTTCAGGTGACAAGCCTCTCTCCAATGTCACGTTGCTCGGAGGTCAGTAAGAGGACATAGCTTTGTGAAGTCACGTCCATTTCAGAGGCTTTCACTTGATGTACCGTCACCTTTCTAATAAAACCTCGGTGCAGATTAAAGCCATAGTTTAGAGTTGGAGCAGCTCCTACTCAGGAACTTAAGCCTCCGAGACAAGTTTTAAAATCTCAATTGACCATTTTGAAAGGTTGTCAGGAAAATTAATTAGTGCCTTGATTTAAGGAGCACGAGCCCGTCCCTGGTGACAAAGGGAATCTTTAATTATTGAAGGCGTGAGGCGCTTTGGTTACCCTCTTGCTCCAGATAGAACATGTCCAAGAGAATCAGGTGTCGCCTTATGAAATGATTCAAAGGCACAAAGCAAGAAGGGCCCGCTAAATCACCGCGTTTGTCACTGTCATGTGTGAGGTTATCTTAATGGTAGATCTGATGTAAGTAAGGCATGCAGAGGAACCAGCATGCCGGCTCTAGTATCTAGGTTAACCTTCACCTTGGTTATCAGCTGTGAATGTCGGCAAGATACAAAGGAAGTATACAGAATAGAATAAAAGCATGAGCCATGTGGAAAGCAAGTATGGAAAGGTGCGGGATATATTCATTTCTGTACGGCACAGTGCAGACTGCATATATTACAGCCAACTCTTTTGCCTTTTTCGAACACTTTATAAATTATAGGGGCTGTCCAACAAATACAGTGCCAGTCTATATCAACCATAACAGACTCGAGTAAGCTCATTCATCTGACAGGACACCATGTAACACTACAGAACCCTCGCTGGAGAGAAAATGCCCAGCTTCCCCTGGGAAAATAAGTAGTTTACTGGGGTGCCAGGAGCAGAGATGCTTTATCGTTACCATCAAGTCTACTGATCATATTACAGATGTATGTGTCAAAGAGGTAAAGATAGGCTCCATTCACATTAGGGCTTGTGTAGACGACTGCATTTCCGGTCCCAGTGTGATCCGACATATCATCGGATTACACTCGGAACAATGTTAATGTATGGGGCTGTGCACATCTGTGCACTTATTGCATTCCTGAGTTGGATCAAATTCAGGTCGCACTCGACCATGCAAGTCAATGAGTCCGTGGAAAACATCGGAGTTCACTCGGATGATATCTGAGTGCAGTCCAATTTTTACAGATAGAATGGAGATGAAGAATTGTTTTTTTCCATCTTCTCCTCATCTGAGAAAATCGGATCACACTGTGATCACACTCGATTAGCATAATCAACCCGATTCTCTCAGATGAGAGAAAATACGCTGTTGTGACCCGAGCCCTAGGGGCTACTTTTGGTGTTTATGCAGGGTTAAGTCTTGTGAAATTTGTATCATATAACAGTAAAAATAAACTCTTCAATAGGATTGACTTGATCAGTGTTTGTATAGAATTCAGCATAAGCACATAGACATCTATGTGGATGCACATTGCACCAGGAACAAGTCAAGACCACCTGATGCCATTTTTCTGCAAACCAGTTCCTATATTTTCATGCATAGTTGAGCCGGGGGAATAAAAATGGTGCTCTCAATTAATAGGTTAAAATGTGAAATATTTGGTGGTAACAAAAGGCATTTTGTTCACCAAAGGGCTGGAGAGTGGTACAATAGTGAATTTCTGCAGGTGACAGTGAAGCATGGTGGAGGGTCCTTGCAAGTTTAAAGTTGCATTTCAGCAAATGGAGTTGAGGATTTGTTTAAGAGTAATGGTGTCTTCATTGTAGAGAAAAATAGACAGATATTCATCCATCATGTAATACCATAAGGGAGTCATCTGATTGGCTCCAAATTTATTTTACAGCTAGAAAGCAAACCCAAAACCTACCATACAGACAATGAAGAACTTTCTTTAGCATAAGGAAGATCAAGGAGTGCTGGAAGTCATGTTATGGAGCCTACAGAGCCCTGATCTCAACATCATCGAGTCTGCCTGGGATTTTCATGAACAGACAGAAGGATTTGTGCAAGTGACATCCACAGAAGATCTGTGGTTAGTTCTCCAAGATGTTTGGAACAACTTCCCTGCCAACGCTGTGCAAGTGTACTTAGAAAAGCTGATGCTGCTTTTCTTTTGTTCATTCACTTTGCATTTTGTTAATAGATAAAAATAAACTATTAACACTTCTTTTGAAAGCTTCTTACTCTGCAGCATTTTTTTTACACCTGCCTAAAACTTTTGCATAGTACTGTATATGGAAGTCATGCACATGCATGGGACTGCTTCTGCTCCCCATAATTGACTGTCACTGTCAGCTAATGTCTTTGTCTGCTTTTCTTCTATGTACTTCACTCTTTTATGTTTCCTTCTTCTGGGATAAGATGTTGGGGATGTAGATCTGTAACTAATGACATTAAACCATACAATATAGAAAAAAGAAAATGCACAATTAAAGCAGACTTTTAACACTGTACAACTGCAGTAGCTTTGTAAAAGAATTCAATTAGAGAGGAACAGATCTGGCTCCAATTTTCGCCAATTAGTGGTGGTAAAATCAAGACAATTGTATTATGTTAATGACGCTTTTGCCCTTTTATTTAGAATGGGAACATACGGTGAAGCCTCGCTCGCGGCTCCAAAATAAATACACAGCTCTGATACCATAGATGAAACAAAACTAATGACTATACAAAACTCTTCAAATTATCACATTACCATACTATTCAAAAAGTCATGAACTTCACTAGGACATGAGACCTGTGAGCATGAATGGACCACAGCTTGACCATCCATAGTGACTTAGACTATTCTAACATTTTATTGCCCATGCCGGATTTAGCTGGTCATATTCTGGGGTGTATCAGGTATAATTAATTATAAAAACTTCAATTCACAGTTGATGGTGAAGAGTACTTTTCATCAAATTTTTCATGTTAAACAGGACACATTATAATAGTGGCTATAGAACAGAATAAAATCTTTATTTTTTTATTTTCATTTTAATTTCTCCTCTCCATTGCTGAGATATTAGTGATCAAAGTACTTAGCACCTAAGCAGTTAATTCCATGCAGGTGGTACCAGAGAGATTTCACTGAGGTTGTGTACTTCTTCCTCTATGTGACCCTGACCAATCATGAGCAGGCAGCAACACACAGGGGAAAGAAGAACTTGCTCTCACAATAGTTTATATCAGCTGAATGCTAAACATAATGACTGTGTCTGTTCTCATTAATATAAAGGGATAATATATACTGGACCCAGTGATGGTAGGAGGGGCAGTAGCGCAGAGGTGAGTCCATTTGGGCTGCCTACTCTGCCAATCATAAGCAGCCATCTACATACAAAGGAAAAAAAGACCAGGAAAAAAAGAACCCGCCCCACCTTCCCTAATCTTGGACATAATGACACAGTCTGTTCTCCTCACTCCAGAGTAGTGTGTGCTGCAGCACAGCATACCCGAGTGTGAATAACAGCATTTTTCTCCAGCAGTCAGTGTCTGGGTTTGGGCAGTAACACAGAGTGACAGCACTACACTTGCTTTAGCATTTCTAATGTGTATTTGGCTCTGCCAATAAAGCTCATTTAAAAATGAAAGGCGAGCTACTAGAAGTGTTTGTAATGAGACTCAATGTCTGCAGCTCAAACCCTCCCCCCACACTGACTGCTGGAAATGTGAGCAGAAAGATAAGGAAACAGCTGTATTCACAATCTGCAAGGACAGGAAGTAGGAGTCTAAACTATTCCCAGTGGCCAGTGTGAAAATTGCAAGTTTACAAATTTTTTTTAAAAATTAAAAAAAAATACACAAAGCTGATTTGAGCAATAAGATATTTTCTGGCTTAAGAACTTATTTCCACAGTACAAGTTTGGTCTAATAATATTAACCCCTTAAGCCCCAATGGTGGTTTGCACGTTAATGACCGTACCATTTTTTACAATTCTGACCACTGTCCCTTTATAAGGTAATAATTCTGAAATGCTTCCATGGATCCTGGTGATTCTGACATTGTTTTCTCGTGACATATTGCACTTCACGTTAGTGGTAAAATTTCATTCAAATAACTTGCGTTTATTTGTGAAAAAAATGGAAATTTGGCAAAAATTTTGAAAATTTTGCAATTTTCCAACTTTGAATTTTTATGCCCTTAAATCACAGAGATACGGCACACAAAAAACTTGATAAGTAACATTTCCCACATGCTTAATTTACATCAGCACAATTTTGGAACCAACATTTTTTTTGTTAGGAAGTTATAAGGGTTAAAAATTGACCAGCGATTTCTCATTTTTGCAACTCCATTTTATTTTTACGGACGACATCACATTTGAAGACACTTTGAGGGGTCTATATGATAGAAAATACCCAAAAATGACACCATTCTAAAAACTGCACCCCTTAAGGTGCTCAAAACCACATTCAAAAAGTTTATTAACCCTTTAGGTGCGTCACAGGAATTTGTTGAATATTTAAAAAAAATGAACATTTAACTTTTTTCACAAAAAAAATATTTCAGGTTCAATTTTTTTTATTTTACCAAGGGTAACAGGAGAAATTGGACTGCAAAATTTATTGTGCAATTTGTCCTGAGTACGCTGATACCTGAAATGTGGGGGGAACCAATGTTTCAGCGCATGGCAGAGCACAGAAGGGAAGGAGCGCCGTTTCACTTTTTCAATGCAAAATTTGCTTGGAATTCTGATCAGACGCCATGTCACGTTTGGAGAGCCCCTGATTTACCTAAACAGTGGAAACCCCCTACAAGTGACCCCATATTGGAAACTAGACCCCCCAAGGAACTTATCTAGTTATGTGGTGAGAACTTTGAACCCACAAGGGCTTCACAGAAGTTTATAACGTACAGCGGTACAATTAAAAAATCATATTTTTTCCACAAAAATGATATTTTCACCCCCAATTTTTATTTTCCCAAGGGTAAAAGGACCATAAAAGTTATTGTGCAATTTGTCTTGAGTATGCTGATACCCCACATGTGGGGGAAAACTACTATTTGGGCGCATGGCAGAGCTCGGAAGGGAAGCAGCGCCATTTGACATTTTTGGCTGGAATTGAGATCGGACACCATGTCGCGACTGGAAAACCCCTGATGTACCAAAACAGTGGAAACCCCCCACAAATGACACCATTTTGGAAACTAGACCCCCCCACGGAACTTATCTTGATGTGTGGTGAGAACTTTGACCCCTCTAGTGCTTCACAGAAGTTTATAACGCCCGGGCGTGAAAATAAAAAAATCATATTTTTTCCACATACATGATCTTTTAGTCCCCATTTTTTTATTTTCCCAAGGGTAACAGGAGAAATTGGACATCAAAAGTTGTTGTCCAATTTGTCCTGAGTACGCTGACACCCCATATGTGGGAGAAAACTACTGTTTGGGCACACATCGGGGCTCGAAAGGAAAGTAGTGATGTCTTGGAATGCAGACTTTGATGGAATGGTCTGAGGGTGTCATGTTGCCGTTGGAGAGCCTCTAATGTACCTAAACAGTGGAAACCCCCCACAAATGACCCCATTTTGGAAACTAGACACCCTAAGGAACTTATCTAGATGTGTGGTGAGCACTTTGAACCCCAAAGGGCTTCACAGAAGCTTATAATGCCCTAGCATGAAACTAAAAAAATCGTATTTTTTCCACAAACATGATCAATTAGTCCCCAATTATTTTATTTTCCCAAGGGTAGCAGGAGAAATTGGACTCAGGTAGTTGTTGTCCAATTTGTCCTGAGTACGCTGATACCCCATATGTGGGAGAAAACTACTGTATGGGCACACGTCGGGTCTCGGAAGGGAAGTAGTGACATTTTGGAATGCAGACTTTGATGGAATGGTCTGCGGGTGTCATGTGCATTTGGAGAGCCCCTGATGTACCTAAACTATTGAAACTCCCCACAAGTGACCCCATTTTGGAAACTAGACCCCCCATGGAACTTATCTAGATGTATGGTGAGCACTTTGAACCCCCAAGTGCTTTACAGAAGTTTATAACGCCCGGGCGTGAAAATAAAAATTTTTTTTTCCACAAAAATGATATTTTTGCCCCCAATTTTCATTTTCCTAAGGGTAACAGGCAAAATTGGACCCCAAAAGTTGTTTTGCAACTTGTCCTGAGTATGCTGATACCCTATATGTGGGGGTAAAACACTGTTTGGGCGCATGGCAGAGCTTGGAAGGGAAGGACCACCATTTGACTTTTTCAACTCAGAATTGGCTGGAATTGAGATCAGACGCCATGTTGCATTTGGAGAGCACCTGATGTGCCCAAAACAGTGGAAACCCCCAATTCTAACTCCAACCCTAACCCCAACACACCCCTAACCCTAATCTCAGTCCTAACCCTATCCCTAACCCTAGCCATAGCCCTAACCCTAGCCTTGGCCCTAACCATAGCCCTAGCCCTAGCCCTAACCCTAACCCTAATGGGAAAATGGAAATAAATACATTTTCTTTTAATTTTATTATTTTTCCCTAACTAAGGGGGTGATAACGGGGGGTTTGATTTACTATTTATGGTGGTTTTTATGTTTGCCAGCTGTCGCATGCTAAAAGACGCTTTTTATTGTAAAAATAGTTTTTGCATCACCACATATTGAGAGTTATAATTTTTCCGTATTTTGACCCACCGAGTCATGTGAGGTCTTATTTTTTGGGGGACGAGTTGACGTTTTTATTGGTACCATTTTCGGGCATGTGACATTTTTTGATTGCTTTTTATTCTGATTTTTGGGACGCAGAATGAACGAAAACCAGCGTTTCATGAATTTCTTTTGGAGGGGTGCGTTTACACCATTCCGCATGCGATAAAATTGATAAAGCGGTTTTATTCTTCGGGTCAGTACGGTTACAGCGGTACCTCATTTAGGTCGTTTTTTTATGTTTTGTCGGTTTTATGCAATGAAACTATTTTATATAAAAAATAATTATTTTTGCATCGCTTTATTCTGCGAGCTATAACTTTTTTATTTTTCACTGATGATGCTGTCTCATGGCTCGTTTTTTGCGGGACAAGATGACGTTTTCAGCGGTACCATGGCTATTTATATGCATCTTTTTGATCGCGCGTTATTGCACTTTTTGTTTGGCGGTATGATAATAAATTATTATTTTTTGCTTCGTTTTTTATTTTTATTTTTTAAGGGGTTCGCTAAAGGGGTTAACTAATGGGACAGTTTTATAGGGCAGGTTGTTACGGACGCGGCGATACCAAATATGTGTACTTGTATTGTTTTTTTTTTAATTTCCAAAAAATGAATTTATTGGGGGAATATTTTTATTTTTTCTAATTTATTTGGCGATTTTTTTAAAAATTATTTTAACACTTTTTTTTATTTTTTTTAACTTTATTACATTGTCCCAGGTGGGACATCACTGTCCTGTGACAGATCGCTTATCTCTCACATCACAGATGACTGTGACAGATCAGCGATCTGTCACAGGCAGTGCAGCAGGCTTCCTCGTGCCAGCGCTTTGCAGGCACTGAGGAAGCCAGCTCCCTGCAGGCCCCCGAAGGTCCCCGTCGCCATCTTGGATTCGGGGGCCTGTAGGGAAGAAGCCCCCCGCAGCAGCGCTGCACATTGCGCTGCCGTGGGGGGCTCAGGGAAGCACGGAGGGAGCCCCCTCCCTGCCGATGCTTCCCTTTAACCCCCAGTACACGGTGATCGTGTTTGATAGCGGTATGCAAGGGGTTAGCGTGTCGGGGGCGGACCGTGACTGCCCCTGACACATTGTGCCGGGTGTCAGCTGTGATAATCAGCTGACACCCGGCCGCGATCAGCGGCGCTCACCACGTGGGCGCTGCTGATCACTATGATGTAATATCCCGTCCCTGGGAATTAAGTCCCAGGGCACATGGACGGGATAGTACGTCTCATGGTAGAAAGGTGTTAATACAAGTAAATCAGTATTAGAGCCACCATTCTTACCAGGTAAAAGGAGGCCAATCCCAAGGAAAGCGGACCGCCATCTGATGTGTATAGGGGCTTCCTGACTCTCCTTTGACCACTAATGTCCACCGAACACCCGGTCCCTTTATTTTCCAGAGCAGACTAGTAGCCGCTTTCTCCTCTCTCCCTTGTGACAACACATGAAAACCTTGCAGAGCACAGAGTGTATAGGGGAGGTCAGGAAAGATAGCGGTCTGCCAGAATAAACATTCAGCCAACAGCTATCTAATGTGAATAGCCAGCGCTGTCTATCCTTTACTCTTCACCTCTAATGTGAGGTCCATTGTGAGGTCCCGTCCAGCCATCACTAATCTCTGGCTCTCCAGCCATTGAGTTCCTACTATAATCCCGACAGTCTGCAGTAAATGGATTTTTCTTATTTAAACAATGGTGTAGTCATTTAGTTAATATGGAGTATGCTTATGAATGGCACTTCTTTATAATTTATGCCACTCTCAGGCAAATATGACACATTGATTTATGAGCCCCTATTTACTTTGTACCTAGATGGATATTTTGGAAAAGCAGAGACAAACCCGAGATATAAAGTAAATCCATTTCACATATTGTCTGCTCATCCGTAAAGATTTTAGGTGACATCTTGACATCACTTGATGATTTGGTTCCCGGGTGTAACGTTACCTACAGGGAGCTGTTCCAACTGATAACCTATAGGTGGCAGTAGCTGTAGTGCTGCTTCTTGTGGATGTCTTTGATGAAGGAGGAGAAACGGGTGACCATTAGTGGTGCAGAAGTTGAAGATATCAAGCTCCATGGGAGGCGATATGGGCTACAAATAACACCATAGTTGGGAACCCAGACTGATTTAGCATTAGGACTTTAGATCATAGAATCATAGAATGGTGGAGTTGGAAGGGACCTCCCAGGTCATCGTGTCCAAACTTCTGCCCCATGCCACATTCACTAAACCATCTCAGACAGATGTCTGTCCAGCCTTTGTCTGAAGACTTCCATGGAAGGAGAACTCACCACCTCTCGTGGCAGCCTGTTCCACTCATTGATCACCCTCACTGTCAAAAAGTTTTTTCCAATATCTCTTATCTGTATCTTCTCCCTTTCAGTTTCATCCCATTGCTTCTCGTGTTTCCATGGGAAAATGAGAATAAGGATGCTCCATCTACACTGTGACATTCCTGATACACGTGATCACACAGCGCTGCTCTCAGATCAGTGGCAAATACACCCCGAAAAGCCAGTGAGCTGCTGTGTCCATAGGAGTGTGCGGTGATCTGCATTACCGCTGCGCGGAGATGGACCGTTCTTGCTGCGCTTTATAACCCCCCTGGGTGCAACTAACCATCATTTCATAAGGGGCTCCTGCAATATTCACGCAGGAGTGCTTTACATTCACTATAAAACGGCACCAAGTACAAAAACACTGACGGCCTCATATATCTCACAGCATGGAGAAAAGTGGGGGGAAGTGCACAGATTATAGGGGGCAAATATGCAGCTACTTTATCTATGATACTATAATTAATATGGTCATAATTCAATGTGATTTAATATGATAGCCTAGATCATCCTGATAAGATAAATGTAATAATTCTTATGAAGTTTTTACAATCTGGCACTTAGTTTTATCCAGAGCCCCCAATACCGATTAGATGGCTGCTGATTGAACAATGGTTCAGCCAATCACGTTGTTGGATATCTGATTGGTGGGGTGTTACCGGCGCTGACCAGAGGTTTTCAAATGGTACCAGAACACAGAAGCTGTCTCATAACTATAGTGGTCTCAGCCGGACACTACAGATCCACCCTCTATTCATTTGAATATGGAGCGGATCGGCAGCACCCACCAGGGGTCACTGCAGAAATGAAGGAGGTGCTGTGTTCCGCCACAATCCAATAACTTCCAGCTGCTGCCAGCGCCAGTAACAGCTAATTGGTGGGGGTGCTGGGTGTTGTACCCCACAGATCAGATATTGATGACAATGTAAGGGAAACAAAGAAGTTCCCGTAAGTGTACAGATATATACATGTACATAATGTATATATATATTTATTGTTGGATGTTATGTACCCTTTCTCTTTAACATTATTCATATTTATTGTATCTGTTATATGTATTTAACATTAGACACTGTTATATAGATAGGGAAAGTGTAGTACCCTAGTTTTCCCACTAGATGGGGTCAGAGATGCTCAGTTTGTAAATAGTTAAAGTAGGAGGGGCTAACAGCTGTTAAGCCAGGGAGCATCTGGAATTTGAATCACTTGGGCAGGAGCGCCCTGACAGGTCTGTTGGCTCTGTAAAGTTAAAGTCAAGAGCCCAGTCATACAGAATTCTGGCCAGTATCTCATCAGGGAGTTACACCAGGAGAAGTGCTGACAGTGCAGAATTAGTGGGTCTGCTGTTGGCAGAAGAAGACTAAGCAGTACGGGCAGGTCACTCAGAATGTGGCGGCTTATTTCATCTGTGGATATTCTTGAGACTGGGGCTAAGTGGTTAATAGGGTCCCCTACTGGAGTAAGACTGAGCAGAGTTGATGCTGAAAGACCGGAGAGCACGGTCGGTCCCCGAAGCGAGCTTAGTTGGAGAGAGGGATAGACAGGGACAGAGGAGAAAATGTCCATTGCCAACCCTGATGCTGGAGTGAATATGTATGTGCTGTGTAAAGGAAACAGTAAAGTTGATTATTCAAGTATTGAACAGGACTGTGACTCTGTTTATTCCACATCGTCTGAGGAGAATGTGCAGCGCATAACAGAAAGCCCTGAGGGGGAGCTGGAGAAAGCGACAGGTATGCTGACTGAAAACGGTCATGTCTATGTGAGGGGAGGCCAAGACTCCGTTGCCCCAGAGTCCTCGGCCACAACTACGGTCCTGGCTCAACCTTACAACCTGTCCATTGGGTAGACCATCAATAAAAATGGAGCGGACAACCCCTTTAAGAACTGCTGAAAGAGAAGCTAGTAGCAATGTGGTTGGGACATATTTTCGATCTTTTGACAACTTTGTGATATTATGGAAAATTACTCTATAATCAATAATCTGGAATGCTTGATAATCTGACTACCATCACACAACATTAAGGATGGTTCCTCAAACAGCAAAAGATGGAGTAACCAGATTTTGGATGTAAGCACATGCCGTGCAAAGAACTCTTAAGGGTCTGTTCTTATCTTTCAGGCTTATTTAGAGCGTTAACGCTCCGAGGAACGCCTGAATAAGAACTCATAATCACTTCAAAAACTCATTCTAATTTTCACCTTAAAAGATACATAAAGCACCGCTCTAGAGTAATTTTTTGAGACCGGAGACAGGGAACTTAAAGACAATAGCACAATAGCACTGCAATATAAAAAACAGCTGGAGTGGTGCTACAATAGATACACAAATATCGCCCCCACCCCCTCACAAAGATCACTAAAAACACCACGAAAAAAAAATCTTTAAAGAAAACACATAAGAAAAACATTAGCAAAAATGCTTCAGGATAAAAAAAACCCCATTGATTTCTAAAGCGGTTGTTGGAACAAAAGGACTATTTCACACACAGCATTATTAGAAAAATCCACACTCATTATTTTTCCTGGGACATGGCGATCTACTCATTACATTTGGGCATCAACTTGAGAAAGGATCGGACTGTTTTCCTGATTGTAGGATATGCTTAATTTTGAATTAAAGGGAATCTATTAGCAGGTTTTTGTTATGTAATCTGAGAGCAGTATAATGTAACCCTGATTTCAGGGATGTGTCACTTATTGGGCTGCTTGCTGTTGTAGATGTAGCATTTGTCAGAAAGCTGAGCTTGGAAAAACCACGTCCACACCCCTGTTTGGCAGCTCTGTACAGTGTACATTGTCAGCAAGCAGCCAATCAGTGGTGTGGGGGTGGGGTTACACAGATTAGCTGGACTGCCTGGCACATCACACCTAGTCCTATAATAATTTCATCAACAATGTATGTAATACAGCGCCGGGGCGCTAAAGTAAATAATTTCCCAGTAAAGAAAATCCAAGCTGTGACTCACATAGAAATCTTTGTCAAAAAATGTAAAAAGTTTGGGTTGGCAACTTTTAAAGTTACAATGGGCACAGGCTTGGACTGGCCCACAGGAGAACAGGACAATCCTCCGGTAGGCCCCTGTGAAGGAGTGCAGATGATGAGTAGTGCTATTACATTGGATTCACAATTTGCAGAAAAAGGTATAATCTAATCATTCATTAAACAAGCTAGACAAATTCATATTCCATAGAAGCAAAAGTAAATTTGTGTCCTACGGTCAGGTAACTTTTGGATGTAGCTGAACAGGGGGCCCCAAGAATCAAAGTTACTGGTGGTCCAAATCAGTCCAATGCTGGGCACAGGTGACAATAGTTTCCGTGTACAATGTTCTTTCCTGGCCAGAGTATCTCGCGATGGACAAGTACAGCCATTATTAGGCAGGCATTATTGAAGAGTAGGGTGACTGGCTCTCTATTAGCTCCTCTCTATCTCTTGATTTCTGACTGCTATACCTTAGTTTGCCTGTGGAGGCACTGTAGATAATTTGCTCGAAGGTGGATATCCTGCAATTTGCTAAGCTGAGGTGAACCCCGGAGAAAATGTACACGGAAAAATTTGGGATAATTATTCATTTTATAAGCACTAAACACGAAAGTCGATCACATGAGACGGTGAGTCGCCTCTTCATTCTGGTTACAATATTTAGTGTCATTTTTGATGGATTCTGACACATTTGCATTCAGTACAAATATATGTTTATTTTCAGTCTGATGATGACAGATCAATCATCTCGCCTCTTCCCAGTGTTACCAAATCTATAATTACACGGCGTGCACAAATATGTAGTGTTCAACACGAGAACACGTATGGTGTTTCCCGAGATGATACACATCTGCAAACATCCTGAATCATGACAGCCATATACGCCAATGTACACAAGGCATATAAAGGGTGGGGAGCCAACATCAGGGCTCAAATGTCATTTAAGGGGTTTTTCAATCTTGAAAAATTCCTGAACCCCAGATTGACATATTGCAGCCATCATATTATAGCACTGCGCACTTACAATTGCTTATGTTGCCTTTCTTCCCAGCTAATGCTTCTCTTTTCCAATAGGTCTATGACATCATGTCATTATAAACTCACCAGCTGAATCTTGCTAAGCTCTCTGTAGAAATGGGAGGTCAATTTTCCCTGCATGAGTCATGAGTCACTGCTAAAGTCCCTGTTAGGGAGGAGGAAGTAGCTGGGTCAGGAGGAGAAGAGGGGGATGACTCATGCAGGGACAAGAGACTTCCTCTTTCTATATTGAGCAGAGAAAGAGAAGAATTATCTGGGTAGAAAGGCAAATCGAGCAATTGTAAGTACACAGTGCTATGTAATATGGTGACTGCAATAGACCTGTGATGCGGAGTGCTGCTTTAATTAAGATTAGTAAGTTAGAAAGAAGTGATGAACAACGGATCGGAATATGATGTTTGCCGCGTGTAACTGTGGAAACGTATAGGTCTGCGGCGGTACACAAAATGACAGGAGATAATGAACTGAATAATTCACATGCTGCTGATGCTACTAATAATCTGCTAATGTTGGAGGTGCGGCGTGCATTGCTCTTCATGTGAGCCATATTCCCCAAAACATAATTGCTCATTCCTTTTGCCTATATCTAACAGCGCTGCCACACTTGCTATTTATTTGTGCTTACTCTCTGCCCCGTGTTCTGTCTTGTTCGGTGAATTTTTATACATGTTTAATGATTTTCCTATTAAATATTAAAAACATGCTAAACTAGAATTTTAGGAGGCGCAGAAGTCAATGTATGATCTATCTATTACCTATCTATCTATCTATCTATCTATCTATCTATCTATCTATCTATCTATCTATCTATAGAGCTATCTATTATCTATCTATTCTGTATTTATCTATATCTCTATACTGTATATCTCTTATCTATCAATCTAATCAAATTTATTCCTGCATCTATCCACAAAAAATATAAAAAATGAAGTTGCACTAGCACTTTAAGTATGCAGTGGCATGTGAACGCTTGGGCACCCCTGGTCAAAGTTACTGTTATTGTGAACAGAAATGATCTCTAAAAGGGTTAAAGTTAAAGATGACACATTGCCTTTGTATTTCAGGCAAAAAAAAATAAAAATAATGATAATAAAAAAATAGATATACATATTTTCATTTTTTACATTTCAAAAACTACAAAAATGAAAATGGGCAGATGCAAAAGTTTGGAGATTTGCGTGCTGAAATAACTCTGACCGAGGTTTCAGACCTTAATTAGTCTGTTGTGGTTATGGGTTGTTCACTATCATCGTTAGGAAAAGCCAGGTGATGAAAATTTCCCAGGTTTATAAAAACCCAGCCTCCTCTAACCTTGTGCCAAAAAACAGCAACCATGGGATCTTCTAAGCAGCTGCCTAGCACTCTGAAAATGGTGGAGGCCCACAAAGCAGGAGAAGGCTATACGAAGATAGCAAAGCGTTTGCCCTTTCTTCAGTTCGAAATGTAATTTCCTACAGTTAACAGGAAAAGTTGAGGTCAATATAAGGTCTGTATAACCAAGCAAAATTTCGGTTAGAGCTGCTCTTAAGATAGCTGGAGAGGCAAATCGGTACCCCCGCTTGACTGCAGAAGACCTTTAAAAAAATTTTGCATACTCTGCATTCATGGTTCTACTGTTCGGAGACACCATAGCCTTCATAGAAGAATCATCAGACGAAAAACCTCTCCTGTATCTTCACCATAAAATTCAGAGTCAGAAGTATGCAAAAGAACATCTAAACAAGCCTGATGCATTTTGGAAACAAGTCCTGTGGACCGATGAGGTTAAAAGACAACTCTTTGGCCACAATGATCAAAGGTACAGTATGTGTGAAGAAAAAAGGGCACAGAATTTCAGGAAAAGAACATCTCACCAACCATTAAACATGGGAGTGAATCAATCATGCTTAGGGATTGTGTGGCAGCCAATGTCACAGAGAACATTTTACGGATAGAGGGAAGAATAGATGCAATGAAATTTCAACATATTCTTGATGCAAACATAACACCATCTGTAAAAAAGCTGAAGTTGAAAAGAGGATGGCTTCTACTAATGGATAAAGATCCTAAAAATATGTCAAAATCCACAATACACAACCTCAAATGGCACAAGCTGAAGGTTTTACAATGGCCCTCACAGTCACCTGATCTGAACAGCATTGAAAATCTGTGGCTAGACCTCAAAATAGCAGTGCATGCAAGACGACCCAGGAATCTCACAGAACTAGAAGAATTTTCCAAGGAAGAATGGATGAAAATCCCTCAAACACAAATTGAAAGATTCTTGCTACAAAAAGCATTTACAAGCTGTGATACTTGCGAAAGGTGGTGCTACTATGTACTGACCATGCAGGGTGTCCAAACTTTTGCAACTGCTCATTTCTCTTTTTTTAATTTTTAAAATGTGAAAATTTTTTTTGTGCATAAAATACAAAGGAAATGCTTAAAGCAAACCTGTCAGCAGGATTGTGCTCAGTAAACTACAGACATTGTTATGTTGCCGCTGTTCTACTGATTAAAATGATATGTGGGGTGAAGAAATACTTCTTGTGGTTCTTGTGTAATCAGTATCAGAAGTTTTCAGTTAATGAGATGCCCGTGATCCGTGGGCAGGTCTTTCCTTGGTTTCTTTGGTTTACAGCAGGAACATAAGACTCTGCCCCCAAGCACGGGCATATCATTAACTGTAAATTTCCAACACTGATGACACAAGAACCAAAAGACGGATTTCTTCACCCCAGGTATCATTTTAATAAGTGTAACAGTGGCAACATGATAATGCCTGTAGTTTACTTAGCAAAGTCCTGTTGACAGGTTCGATTTAACTGTTCACAATAACAGTAATTTTGACCAGGAGTGCCCAGACTTTTGTCTGTCTATCTAGCTAATATCCACCTACCTGGGCTCTCCAGGTGAGGTGGATCCTCTAATCCTTAGGTCTGGGTGGGCACATAGGCGGCGAGGACTTGGTACAGACAGGAATTTCATAAAGACCCTAACATGAGAAGCATAAAGGCAAATGTACCACTATATATATATTTTTTTTTTCAATAAAGTGGCTCACTTTTGCATTAATGTATGCTTTTAGTCATGCTTCTAATTGTAGGGCCTTGACGATATGGTGCATGTGACCTTCACTTATACTTGGGACTATATTGATATCAGAAATCTCAGGAACAGCAGGAAGGACAGAATAAATGAAACCCAGGAGGGATGAATGCAAGCGCAAATCCAAAAAGCCCAGATTGAGCACATCAAACCTAGAGCGGAATCTCAATCCAAAGTCACAGGTGTGTGTCTAAATGGGCATTGAATAGGTCTAGGGAGATTATATAATTGATCCACTCCAGGCGACTTGCAAAACCTGAGGTGGAGCACAGCAAAGGGCAGCGGACCCAGGGGAAGGAAACGGATACCGGGGACACAAGTGTCAGGCAATGTGCACACGTTGCGGATTCTGCTGCGTTTCCGCAGGGCTTTTGGCCCTACGGAAACGCTGCAGTTCCGCAGACATGGTACAGTACCATGTTAGCCTATGGCATTTCAAATCCGCTGTGCTCACGCTGCTGTTTTTTTCCGTGCGGTTTTGCTGCGGTTTACAAGCCGCAGCATGTCAATTGTTTGTGCGGATTCCGCAGCGGTTTCACACCTTTAACATAGTAGAGGTTTGAAACCGCAGGGCAAAACCGCAGGCTAATCTGCAGGAAAACCGCAGGTCACTTTACCTGCGGTTTTACCTGCGGATCCGTGCGGAAATACCCGCAGGTGAATCCGCAGCGTGTGCACATAGCCTTACACTCTTTCAAATTTAGCCCAACGACTCCCTCAATAAAGAAATCCACATAACTTACGCAACACTCCTCCAAACAATATTATATGAAAAAAGTTGATGATTTATTGGAAGATATTAGAATAAATAACGTTTTTGCATCAAATGTCATTTGATGCTTAGATTGGGTGGACTTTCTGTCTTTTTATCATATATTTATATGGATTTGCACATTTTTCCCATATCAGGTGCCATTCCCACAGGGCTGTCTACTGTGCTTATAGGTTATACCAGTCAACGCTGTGGTCGCAATGTAAAAAGTTCATGTCTTCCATAAGCCCCAATGTATTAGTGTTATTGTTTTTATCTACAATTTTGATCAATGTCTTTGAACAAAAAATATACAACATTCCCATCCATAATGTATCATTGAAAGGAAATATTCAGATAATTAAAGAGGTCCTGTCAGCTGGTCGTGCTATGTAATCTGTGAGAACCATGATGTAAGAACAGAGAACCTGATTCCGGCGATGTGTCACTTACTCGGCTGAATTTTGCTGTTTCAAAATCAGTGTTTAACAGCGGGAGATCATCACTGCAGGACAAGCTGCCTGGTGTCTCCTAGTCCAACCACACCCCCAGCAGTAATTAGCAGCTCTCTGTCACTATACAATGTACACAGAAAGCAGCCAATCAGTGGTGTGGGCGAGGTTATATACAGCTTAGTATTCTGAGCTCTGCTAGATCTGTAGCAGAGAAAAAAGGGATTATATCACAACCACTGCCCCCAGTAAACTAAGTGTGATACATCGCTGGAATCAGGGTCTCTATCCCTATATAGTGCTGCTGTCAGATTAAATAGCAAAACACTGCTGCCAGATTCCCTTTAAGAACCCTCGCTTTAAAAAAAAACTGGCTGAGCATCAAATGACCACAGCGTTTGTTTTTTGTTGTCTTTGTTCTCATTTATCCGCTCGCTGATTTATACGTGTTCATATTTGACACAGTAAACAAAACCTGTTCCCAAGAAGCCAAAGTTCTCCCCGGTGCCGTAATGACATGATGTAGAGTCTACCTGTCCCTGCTCCAACTCTCCAGCCTGGCAGCATGGTCTTTCCGACGTTTCATAGCGTGAGGCATCTTACCAACCTCGGCTGATCCACTACTGGTTTTTCATTAAATGAAATCAGGTGTTTTACTTCGGGGCTCGTACAAGACCTTAATATGATGAGGACGACATTAATCCAGCGCGTAAACCACAAAAGAAGCGGAAAAAAAACAGTAAAAAACGCAGCGGGATCTGTCATCGGGTGAGATGTCGCTGGCTGAACGTGTCTGCTTTTCTCCCTAATGCTGATTCAGTGTAATACAAACCCATTTAGCAGAGCTTCTGTGTAAAACAAAGTCTGCAGAGATCTAGAGAACAAAGTGTAATGAATCATGTGTATCTCCTTCTCTATATGACAGGGAGTAAAAGAAATACAGCTCAAACTAAGCATAACCATTCATCACCGCGCTACAGCCCGTCCCGCGGTGCCAAAAGCAACCATGTCATGTAAATTATACCGCGCCATGACATTGTAAAATAAACTCTTTCACTTATTAACTCCAGTTGGGCTATAATAAAAGCCGGGTCCCCCGAACGATCAGCGGACGTGTCAGATACTGATCAGCTCTGGTCCGATGGGGACAGGTGGGACTGTCACCTAATGGCGCAACCTGTCTGCTCATCTCTACCTGCGGAGTAATGAAGGATGATACGATATTGCCATCTGTGATGGAAGCGGCGGTGTTTATCTGGCACTTAAGGCACTTATCTTTGTTTGCGCCGTCGCCCCCCCGTGTCTTATGCTGGATTATAATAGCACACCTCGTGTCGCCGTACATAATGACCTGAAGTGGCCGAGACCACAAGATAAGTGAAATATCACAACTTTCTTGTTTGTTTGCTAACTGGATCATCGCAGGCTGCATGCCATGAAGTGGCGCGACTAACAAGGCTGCACAGGTAGATATTATTGGATTGCCATTAGATGCTACTGCAAAGGTGCCGCTGGCGCCATCTTGTTGGAGACAAATTTTTTTTCAGCATAAATGTATATGACTAAATAAAACAATTTAATGCACGTTACAAAAACGATCATGCTGCAATGCAGGCGCCGCCGCTGGCACCTGCCTTCTGAAGGTGAATTTTTTTTTTCAATACATATACTAATCCTTATGTAAAATAAGGGACAGGTCACTGACAGATCAGTGACCTGTCATAAGCCCATACTAATGAATATGTAAGCAGAGCATCACAGGAAGACGCCCCACAAGTCGCCCCAGGGCACAAGTATATCATTAACTCAAAACTGAAAATAAAGATTAAACAACAACCACAAGACAGATTTCATCAACCAAGGTATCATTGCAATCAGTATAATGGCGCCAACCTGACACTCTCTGTAGGTTACTGAGCACAATCCTGCTGACAGGTTCCTTTTAAAGGTATGATAAGAGAAGTTTTGTGTGGAAAAACTTGACCGGCTACACAAAGCACCTACCTCAACACCTTTGGGATGAACTATTGTGACCCCGTCCCTTTATTAATCATTTTATCTACAGGTGCAGCAACCACCATCTACACAGGTAGATCTGTTTGACTAGCGCACCTCGAGGACTACACTTGCATAGCAAAGGTGCTCTACACAACATACAAAAAAAAAAGAGGTGACTGCTCTAGACAAATAAAGCAGGCTTGCCAAGCTATCCCCATAGACCTTAAGCCATGTACATTTTTGGAGCAAGTTTGGTAATCTAACACACTGATTGTGAAACCCCAGAAAATAAGCTGAGTGATAATGTTATGTGCTGTAATTAAAGATAATCCAGTTCAAATTGAATTTCCTGAAATTTGCGGTTACATGTAATTTCAAACATTTTATGATGCCATTTGCAATTTGAAAAATAAAGCTGTCCAGCCGCCATTTTGATTATCACATAAGGCCGGCAAATGGTTAAAAAAAAAAAGCTAATACGTCACTGCTCACCACACTGTCCGCATCGCTGCTCGCTGCCTACTGGTCTTCTTCTTTCCACAATTTTGTGCCACATCTCCGGTCTGTTCACTATAGACCAGGGCTTAAGGCTGCGATCAGGCCTTGGGGGTTACTGCGCGTAGTAAGGTCATGATGTTGTGACACCATGAATTGCACCACAAACTTATAACTCGTAGTGACCAGGCCGGGATATCCTGGCTTCCATAGAAGACAGATGTGGCGTACAATACCAGAGAGAGAGTAGAAGACCGGATGGCTGGACTACCGGGGAAGTGAGTGAAGAGGTGAGTATTTGTCTCTGGAAAGTACACTTAAGACTGCAAATGTGAATCCGCTTATCACTAAATGCCAAAATAGGAAAAGTGACTCTCACCGATGAACCACAAACCAAGCAATGTTGGCCTACCTAGAGATAGATCAATATTACAGTCCCAGAAAACCCCCTCATACCACATGAACATGTTTGCCACCAATTCTTTCTACATTTTCCACCAATTCCAAGTCTACTTTTAACTCAAATCTCTTGGTCTTTCTTTTAACCCAGTAAATAGATTGACATTAATGAATTTACTATATTATTTCAAGAAAGTAATGTTATTTGGACACATTTAGATAATTTTTATTTTATACCTAAATACTTTGTCTCTCCTTGACCATCTGAAGTTTTGGCGCTATGCCAGGGATTTTTGGATAAATGTAATTAGGTAGTCAGATCTCATTCAAGGATCCTACAGTGTTTTTCTATATCGATGGTGCTACTTCAGCCGCCACAGTTGTCAATGTGAATGTTTCACGTCCTTTTCCACCTTTTGTACTTTCGAAAATTTCAATTAATCTTACAAAGTAAAGGAAAATGACAGCATCAACTTCCATTTTAATTAAAAATTTCCTACCATTTTGTGTCTACAGCTCCTATGTGGACCTAGGTGTCTTCACGTTTAGAGACTACAAACTGCAATACGATCCTGACATCATAATCCTTTCCATTGGTCTCAAGTTTTATTCCAACATACCAAATCCCTAGCGCTTCATACATTACCATTCATTTTCTAGTGTATTGTGCCCTCTAGTTTAAGTTTGGGACCTCCCATTTTAGCTTAAGAATGAAAGCCTTCCTCCTTGGTTCTCCCAGGCCCTGTTTGCTCCAATGAATTATTTTCTGTGAGTGTGAGTATAGGGTTAGATGTAGTCACTTAGACAGGAAGTGATGTCTCCAACTCCAAAATTTCTGCCTCCAACTAGAAAATATTTTCACAGTCTGCCCTTTTCTGAACCCTCAATCTACTAGCATGTTAGTACATGCCCTCATCATCTGCTGCCTCAGCTCCTGCAATATCCTTTGCTGTGGCCTCCCTGCTAACACTCTTGCACCTCTCCAGTCTGCCCTTAACTCAGCTGCCCGACTAATCCCCCTCTCTACTTGTTCTCCTCTGCTTCTCCCCTCTACAAATCCCTTCTTTGGCTTCCAATTCCCCAACGTATTCAGATCCATTAATCTGAATAGCCATCTGTAATCTGTCTTCTCCGTATATATGTCCAAACTAATCTTCAATATCTTCCAACACGTAATCTCAGGTTGTCCTAAGATAACTTCCTCTCCTCAACACATTCCTCACCCAATCACCTTCAAAACTTCTCCCATGCATCTCCTATTCTCTGGAATTTTGTGCCCCAACATGTCCAATTATCCATCACATTCAGAACTTTCAGACAGAACTTGAAAACGTATCCCTTCAAGAAAGCTTACGCAATGACCCACTGCCACCTCACCTCCACCGGAGCTGACGAAACCCCAAATCTACTGTCTCCTTCCCCATTATCTTGTAGACTGTAAGCCCTCAAAGGCAGCGCCCTTTTACCTCTGTGCTACTCTGTCATTGTTAGCTCTCTGTAATCTATAGATGTATTTTGCATTTAACTCATTCCACTCTATAGCCCATGGAATCAATGCTGCTCAAAAAATAAATGATAGTAATAATTTGATTGACAGATGCAGACAAGATGAGAACCCTGGCCTCTCAAAGGATTTTGACTGCAATCATGTCAGATAAAATTGTATCTGTTACAAACATCAAATATTCTGTCATTGAAATTCTGCTCTAAATGGGTTACCCAATTGTATTTTTTTAAAGGATTCACAAATTATGTAAAATAACAAAATAAACAATCTCTCTCTTATCCGCTCAGCTGAATAAAACTCCCAGTCATTTTATGGATCAGCGATGCCAGGCAGTTATATCCCTTGATGCTTCTTTCAGTTCACCAATGGTCATTCCCACTTTTCTCTTGATGTTGTTGATCCATCTGGTTCTTGGCCATCCTCTTTTTTTTCTTCCACTGATCAATCCAAGCATGATGTCTTTCTCCACGGGCTAACTACGCATAGCTGCGCTAAAATAATCAGATTTTTTTGGCTTGGTTATCTTAGCTTCCAGCGAGTTTTGACTTGACTTACCCCAAGATGTCTCTGTTGGTGATTCTCAATGCCCATGGAATGTCCAATCCTACCTCTTATTCCCACCAGCAGTTTAGTGCCCATCCTCCCGCTTTTTTTATTACCATGTTCACAACTGATCAGCATGTGACCTCTACGGACAATCACCGGCTGCAGTGTTCACGTGACTTACCATCTGATTGCTGAGTGGTGATGCCAGTACTAAGGTCAATGGTTGACTACAGCGTCACATGCTTACCATGTGCAAACAAAGTCCAGGAGGACAGTCGGATCATTGGTAGGAAGAAGAGTAGTTTATTCTGCTATTTTATCATATTTGCTGCTTTTCTTTGTTTTTTTTATACCTTTAAAAGATTTATAACCCTTTAGGCTTGTATTTTAGCAGTGAGCCAATTTCAGGTATGAGTTATTACCCTCAAAGCAGGTTAACGGTGACAGTTTTGTCGCCCACTTCAATCTGTTCCCGTGTTGTATTTTAGTAGGAGGATGACAAGTTTGATGAGCCACAATTCCCCTTTTTTTCTGCAATGTCACTGTGGTCATTCTGTCAGTTTTTAGCTGCAGGCTCTAGCCTGGTGGACCTTACCTCTCTCGATCATTGTCATGTTATAGGTGGATGGCTGTGGTAGGAGAGTTGGGGGGGGTCTGTCGTAACCTGGACCTTTAATTATATTTGTGTCAACATGAAGCAGACAGAGTAGTGAATCATCTTGCGGAGAGATGAGCAGATCCTGTCATCCTGTCAGTTTTACTGTATGAGAATCAAAGACAGAATGGAACTATTTCGGCATGTTGTCGACTCTCATTGACATGTCAACCAGTGACTGGGAGGGCAGAGTCTATAGAGGCACCGGGCTTCTTTTTTATTTTTTTTTCCATCTGTCACACATGTGACAGACACTGTGGACCCTTCCTATTGAAAACCATGAAGATGAATCCCCTCATAGTTCATTTCATTTCATAAGATAAATTATTACATCTAATTTGTATGCAACTTGTAAAGAGAATAATGTTGCCCCGGGGCCAGCATGAATATTTCAGGGGAGAGAGAAGATTATAATTCCACTGAAATGCTTTTGTTAATCTTCTTTTGAAATGGACTGACAAGTATACAGTGGTGAGTTTCGGAGGAGCAAGTCGAAGGGTCCAGGTGTAGACCCCCAAGGCATCACCTCGGTATGCATGTAGCACCACATGCCACTCTTGCTGCGCTTCTACAAAAGCCTAAGCGGGAGCTATGACCCAGAGCTGATAGGATTTTAATATTTCGATATATTATCTATAAAGTGCTCTCCGTCCCGTTCTTCAAGATTCCCGTACTATGCGGAATCCATTAAGGGAAGGCATTGCCGCTTGTAAGAAAGGAAGGCATTAGGAGGAACACTAAAGCCACAGAGGGAACGCTCCACCTTCCGCGCCTCTGTTTGCTTTTACCTGGGTGTAATTATTATAGCCATTTTACTATTGACATTACTTGTTAAAGTAATAATCTTTTATTGCAATGGATCTGCCGGTGAGAAGACGATCTGTAGAGGCACTCGGAAAATGGAGCCATATATATGTAAAAATATTCCGCGAGAAGCACCATTTACAGAAAAAAAGATTAGTTCATGCTCCTCGCTTTCCAAAGTTGGAAGAAAGGTCAGCTCTATTAAAAATCCTCAGCAAGTTCGAGAACAAGACCTCAATAGGCGGAAGAAAGGAGACGGGACATGGAAAAGGTGGGAGAAAATAGGCAGAAAAGTGTAACGTAAAGGAATCTACATCTAAATGTTTGCCGGGTGTGTTCTAGGCAGTACAGTTCTGTACAGTACTGTATACCGCTATTATGTCTGCCTGTGGCTGTATAACAGGTAGCGCTGAGCGTGGCTGACCTTACATTAGATGGGTTCCTGTGTAATACCTTCTGTTTCTGCTCCCCCAATATGGTGTATTGTCACATATGTCTCTACCATATGTATCTAATATGCACCATGCATTAAAATGTTGAAATAAAAGTACCGTAACACTAATATACGATACATGTAGTAAATGAAAGCTCCAAATGTCTCACGGAGCCTCCTACACCATTTTAGAACACCTTAAAGACTGTCAGCAGGTTTTTGCCATGTAATCCGAACTTTGGACGAAAATTCGAGTTGGGTATTAGAACCCGAACCTCCACGGGTCCGCTCATCCCAGTGACATATTCCCTTAGAATCTTTGGGTATAAAAGAATTACAAGAGAAGCATTTCTATAAGGTAATGCTGTTATTGAGGCAACCTCTCACATAATAATGGGCAGGGTGGTGGTGATTTTATGGAAAGGTTAGGGTCAACCTACACATGGGTCAATGTATGAAATAGAGGTGGCCTAGGAAATCCCTTGGCTGGCTATAATTCACATCACAACACCGGGGTTGCCACATATAGTGCAAATATCTCCCGAGGGAATACCACAAGTTTCTGCTTTTATTTTCGAAGATGGTCATCCCACATCTCTTAGCAAAAGGAAAGGCGAGGCAAAATGTATCTATGTATCCTGAGAAACTGTATACGGCCCATCTAATGGCCAATAGGCAGTCGGTTACCAGTGAAATCGTGTCTTTTGGGCATTTGGTTTGTATACATTGATTTACGTCTTTGACTGAACTGTACTGAAATGGGATTGATATGAATTACCCCAAACAATATCCATCCATCCATATATCCATCCATCCATTCATCCATATATCCGTCCATCCAGATATCCATCCAACTATCCATATATCCAACCATCCATCCATTCATATATCCATCCAACTATTCATATATCCATATATCCATATATCCATCAATTCATCCATCCATATATCCATCCATCCATCATCCATCTATCCATCCATCCATATATCCATCCATCCTTCCAAATATCCATTCATCCATATATCCATCCATCCATATATCCATCCATCCATATATCCATCCATCCATATATCCATCCATATATCCATCCATCCATATATCCAACCATAACTCCATCCTTTTATCCATCCATCCATTCATATATCCATCCATCCATTCATCTATCATATGTCCAACTGTTGAATGTAAGGATTGCTGGATCTATGTTCAGTGAAAATATTATAGTTAAAAATTACAGTACGTAAAGGGGTTGTCCGCTATTGAGATCTTTCTTTTTTTTCTTCCCTAACCGCTTGTATTTGCGACTAAAAATCATTTTTGCAATTGAGTTGCATTAAAATTGTGCCTCCTACAACCTCTATGTCATAATGTCTATTGCTAGCTGCAGAATGACTTAACTGAGAATCGGTCAGTGAGCTTGTTCTGAGGGAGATTGTAGATCTTTTATCTGTCTTTTTCTAGGCACTACTTAGCTGACTTATGACCACAGGCCACATCAAAGTTCAATGCTTAGGGGAAAAAAGAGCCTGTAAAAGCCAAGCGGTGTAACATTTTAAATAAAACCCATTTTTAAAAAAAAAGATTTGCACAAAAATGTAAATAAAAAATAAATTATCCCCAAAGGTGGCAACAAATGTGAGAAAGGAAGGGGATATGCGTTACTTTCCCACTCACTTCTGGGAGTCCTTTGTCTTGGTATTAACGCATTGCTAGCATTGTGATAGATACTGCACCTCCAATGTCATTGCATATGTAAGAGTAAGGGTTAGATGTACCTAGAGAAAATGAAGTTCTCATGATCGATTAGTTATTAAAATGATATAGTCCAGGGCTACAAAAAAGTGAGAATGCCAAAATAAGACCATCAAAGGTCAAACTGGTATTCAAGCCACATAAAGTGTGGGGGCAGCAGTTTAATGACACCTTCCTTGCTCATTCACCAGGAAACTTGCTGATAGTCCAGAAAAGTAGAGCAAAGAAGTAACACATAACTTCCCCCGGTGGAGTCCAGCTCATTTCATACCGATTTTATAGCCGCCATTCTTATCAAGCAGAATGGGATTGTGAGTTGGCTCTCGCAGTGAAACGAGGCTATCTCTTTGAATCCGGGAGCTACAAACTCTGATGGGATGGAATGATGGATTCCTCCCCGTGGATGATCCTGCAAGAGTCAAGATCATCAGTAACTCTGCAGCCTGCCCATTAGAAGGCGTCATAAAGGAGATTCATCTTTTCGGATAGCCATATTTAAACTGTCTTCTGCTCCAAGGAGAAGCGTCTCTGGAACAACCGCTGCTGGGAGGAAATAGAGTTAAGCACCTGCTCACTTCATCCAATTAGGTTTTAAGTTACGAAAGCAAATAAAGATTATTATGGAAGAAGAAAGGTCTGATCGAGATAAATAGATGGAAGCAGATTACGTTTGCAGCTTGTATGTGAGGCAACATTTGAAACCTGTAACAAAGAAGCTAAGGTGTGCACTGAGATAAAGTACTTTATCCCTCATGGTCTGGTCACTCTTTCAGTCATAGGGTTTGGAACCGGCGCGGGTTCAGTCACCGCTCTGTATATAAAGAGCGGCTCCTGTAACGATGCCACGGCACTGACAGTAGATCAGCATTGTGGCCGGCTTTCACTCACGTGTGTAATTTATTATCAGTATAACTACAGCTGATCTGTGAAGGCCTCAGAGGTTTGTTTGAGAAAATTATGGATTAACCAGAATCATGAAAACTAAGGAACACACCAGACAGGTCAAGGATAAAGTTGTAGAGAAGAGTAAAGCAGGGTTAGGTTATAAAAAAATAGCCCAAGCTAAAAGAAAACATCTCACGGAGCATTACTCAATGCATCATCCAAAACTGGAAGGAGTATGGCACAGCTGGAAAACTACCAAGACATGGCTGTCCACCTAAACTGACATGCCAAGCAAGGAGGGCATTAATTATTGAAACAGCAAAAAGGAACATGGTCACTCTGGAGGAGCTGCAGAGATCCACAGATCATGTGGGAGAATCTGTCTACAGGACAACTATTATTAGACTCCACAAATCTGGTCTTTATGGACGAGTGGCAAGAAGAAAGCCTCTTCCTAAGCAAGCCATAAGAAGTCTCGTTTGCAGTTTTCAAAAAGCCATGTAGGGGACACAAGTAGCTTGTGGTAGAATATGCACTGATCAGATGAGATCAAAGTAGAACTTTTTGGGCGAAATGCAAAATGCTATCTGTGGCAGAAAAATAAAAAATGCTCATCACCCTGAAAACACCATCCACACCGTCAAACATGGGGTGGCAGCATCATGATGTGGCAAAGCTTTTCTTCAGCAGGGACAGGGAAGCTGGTCAGAGATGATGGGAAGATGGATGGAGCCAACTGCAGACCAATCCCAGGGAAAAAATAGTTAGAGGCTGCAAAAGACTTGACATTGGGGCGTAGATGACCTTCCAGCAGGACAGTGACCCTAAACATACTGAATGTTTTTTATCAAAGCATATTCATGTGTGTGAATGGCCCAGTCACAGCCCAGTCCTAAATTCCATAGAGGATATCTGGAGAGACTTGAAAATTTCTGTAGAGGCATACCCCAAAAGACTTGTAGCAGTCATTGCAGTGAAAAGTGGTCCGACAAAGTGTTGATTTAGGAGGCTGCATACAAATGCACGTCACAATTTTCAGATTTATATTTTTAAAATATTTAGAAAACCATGTATCATTTCATTTGCACTTCACAAATATTTCTACTTTATGTTGGTATTTCACATAAAATCCAAATATAAAAACAGTTAAGTTTGTGGGCGTAACGTGAAAAATGAGGAAAAGTTCATGCGGTATGAATCAGAAAAAAATGTGGTTTGCAAATCTATGATTATATTGCTAGCATTTAAATGAACATTTTCAAAGTGGAGTAACATATACAGAGTACCTATCCTAACATTTTTGCAAAATGTATTAACCCGTTCACGACGTCAGCCATGCATATACGGCGCAAGTCAGAAGCAGGTGTATAGAGCAGGCTCCCACAGCGAGCCTGCCACATACCCAGCAGATGATGGCTGTGCATTACAGCCAGGACCTGCTGCTAACAATTGCGCTGCCTGTGATTGTTAATCTGTTCAACGCCGCTGTCAATCTTTGACTGCAGCATGTGTGCGCCGCCATGTGTGCGCGCCATTCTTTCTGCCCATCGGAGCGCCTGTGACATGATTGCGGCTCACTGATTGGTTGTCATGAGTCATGGGTTGATGAGGAGAACCATATTTCAAGGTCATTTTTTACCACAAAATTTACACCGTAAAAAGAATACCCCCCAAAAAATGTCAGAATTGTGGGGGGGGGGGGTTCACAATTTCACCACACTTGGAATTTTTTTCTGTTCTCCAGTACACTATGTAGTAAAATTAATGGTTTAATGTAAAAGTACAACTCATCCCGTAAAAAAACAAGCCCTCGTATGTCTACATGTACAGAAAAATAAAAGAGTTATTATGGCTCTTAATGGGAGGAAAAATTGTTAACACAAAAATGGAAATTGGCCACTTTTTGTGAAGTGGTAAAGGACTCCAAGATCTTGCAAAAAAAATTCAATAAATTAGCAGGACATGTTAGATAAAACCCTCAACAGGCTGCAACGCACACCACAACCACTAAGTGGCCACGTGCAAACACATATAGCATAAACATCTCCCAATAGAGTATCAACATTGTTATTTTTTTTTAAGTCTAAAGTTATCCAACATCTCTTATCTTGGGGTTCATTGAGCCAAGAGGACAGGTAACAAGGACACATCTGCACAGTTTTGATCTTAGATACCAAGTACAAAAATCACCAACCTACAACCATTGGGTGGCCATATGTAGACACACATATAAGGACACATACAGCGTAAATATTTCCTAGCAGATTATCACAAGTACGAAACTAGGACACATCTGCACAGTGTTAATCTAAGGTACCAAGCACAAAAATCACCAACCCTACAACCATTGAGGGGCCATATGTAGACACACAGATATAGACACATATGGCATAAACATCCCCTAGTAGAGTATCACAAGTACATTTATATCTTGTAAGTTAGTCATCTCACATGACTCATCTTGGGATATGCTGAGCAATAAGAAACGTTATAAAAAGCTACATCTTTGGTCATTGTCTACTCAATCCACAAATGTTTAATCTAATAATTCCCTATACAGATAAGTGATGGTAAATGTTTTGCCTTCTCCCTTAGTGCATGTGCTTATTAGTGGTAGACCCAAGACTCCTTGTGCTCCCACAGCCCCTAGGGCTATTATAGCTGATCCATGAGTGTGTCTGCACTATGTCCGGGCGATTAGTACGCTGACATGGTGCACTCCCCGAGGCCGCCTGTATATACCATAATCAGATGGATGATTAAAAATCCATTCCAGGCCTCTCCTATACTCACGGGGGTGAATGCCAGTGTTTATAAAGAAAATTTGCTTGTATGTAATTCTGGAAGAAACCTCCCAGTTAGTCTCCTGTCTTAGAGTGAACATTTCTCTTATCTTCACTTACTGATTATTCGGTATAACAAATGGAAGAAGCTTTTTTAGCCAAGGGGAAACCCGTCCCTTGTGCGGAAAGATTGTAGACACGTACAAGGCTTATCTGTTTACATATAATCTGCTGAAATGTGAACCACCGGGGAGACAGTCAATGGGCCCGTGTCATAATGTCTTTGTGTCACATTGTCACTATGCGCTGACGGATACTTGGCAAGGTGAGCGTCATCCAAGCTTTCCGAGAAAGGCAAGCGCCATCAGCTTCTCTGTGCTTCTCCAGCTAGGTCTCCCAGTATGATGTCTCCATGGTAAGCTTTACCTCTTAGCACAAAGCGATCTCCTACCTCATGCTAGAAGCTGAGAAGCTACAGGATAGATTAAACCAATGACAGTAACAGGCAGTCTACAGAACAGCAGTGGGCCAAGCGCAAAAGAGGCATCTACTAAGTGTACGGATGCCAGTCAGGAACAGAACAAAAAATAATGCTGTCCCACTTCAGCAAAATAATCCAACCTAGTTGGTGTCGAATATTTATAGACGCCGTATTAGAGGGGTTGAATGAAGAAAACAAGTTCATTGGATAGGTGTTACATTAACCTGTTGATAGGTGATGGTCCGACCACTTGGGCCAGCACTGATCGTAAAAGAGGGACATTGTGTCACTTTTTAGGATTGAGCGACAGTAGGAATGCTCAACCATTGCACCATTCATTCCCAAAGGGGTTACCAAACATGGTCTTTGGCATAGAGAGTGAATGGAGTGGCGGTTGTGGGTCCGACCTTCTCGATTATGTTATAAGTAGAGTTGAGCGAAACAGGTCGGACAGATTCATAAGTCGCCGACTTATGGCAAAGTCGGGTTTCACCGACCGAAACCCGACCACAGCGTGAAGTCGGCCATGCAGTCGGCAAAACGAGTGCCAAAGTCGGATTTCCCAGAATGCTTGCACGTGACTTTTTTCAGCCACTGAGCAAGGACGTACACTGTGGGCAATGAGATGACATGTGCAGCATCTGGGGAGAGAGAGAGAGATTTTGCGCACTTTAAAAAAGCGGTCCGGCATGTAGGTGTGTTTACTGTCCTCCACTCCCTGTCGACTTTGCTTCCCCATTGACTTGCTTTGGGTTTCGTGTTTCAGTCGGACCTTCGACTTTTCACGATAGTCGGCCGATTTCGTTTGACTCGACTTTTGAGAAAGTCGGGTTTCATGAAACCCGATTCGACCCTAACAAACGCAAAGTTGCTCATCTCTAGTTATAAGGATACAAGCACGCAACACCGTTCCACAGTTCAGGTCAGTTACAGGAGCTGGGCGAATTTCCGGAGCTTCCAGGATCCCCAGAACAGAGCTTGATTCATCAGCTTGTGGAGATGTCATTTGTGCACCAAACAAGCAAATCATAACCTAAGCCTAAGATCCTGAAGGGTAAGGAATTTCAGGCAGCTCCTGTCCACAATCAGTGAGCACTGACTTTGACTGTGGACTGGGGCTGCAGCCTTACAATTCTGGAGTCCTGGGTTCAAATCCCTCCAAGTAGAACATCTACAAGGAGTTTGTATGTTCTCCCCGTGTTTGTGTTTGGGTTCTCTGGTTTCCGCCCACACTCCAAAGACATACTGATAGGGAATTTACATTGTGAGTCCCAATGGGGACAATCATGATGATGTCTGTAAAACACTGGGGAATTAATGGAACTATATAAAGGAGGAAAGAACTGAAAACTTGCTACATAAAAAAATTGGTAAAAAAAAAAAATCACAATAAGAAAAACTTGAAAACAGTGTGAAAAACCGGCGCATCTATGAAGCAATGATCATGAAGGTCCAGAAAAAGTAATAAATGAATGATATCTCTTCAGTCATCAGCATCTGAAATCCCGCGCGGTCTAGATACGTCCTCCGCTGCTTACAAGGCTTAAGAGCGCGAAAGCAACCGGACGAGGCTGACAGGCGGAGATATATAATTCCTCACGGGTTGCTGATAGACCAGCGATTTGGGAGTTTTCTCATTAACAAGCAATTAGCCAATTAACTTTGCTTCATATATCATTAAACAGCATGTTTTGGGTGTGCATTGGCCGGAAAACCTGGACACTGGGGTACGGTTTGTGCAACCAGCCATGCTGATGCCTCTAATGTATGGTCACTCACATGAATATTACAGGATCTGTATGAACGTGGGATCAGCGCTTGGACGGCGGAAATTTATATTGACTTTTTTATGACGTTTTAATTGTAAAACATAACGTAGCAATTAGTGACAAGGACACAAGGCTTTCCATGTGCCTGACATCTAAATATTCAGCTTAGGCTGAAGCCATGATGAACATCTGCAAAGATCCGGCGAAGGCTTGAATTTACGGTAATCCTGGATTATAGAAATCTGTAAATTATATCTATTTAACCGGCCCTTCATGAAAACATTACTTATCAGCTACGTTCAATAATATTATTACCGGTGCCCAAACGAAACCTGGAACAATGCAGTTTTCTTGCTTCATCCAATAACTCCAGTTTTATGTGAAAAATGCTAAAATATTAATTATGTCTATTGGCGAATCTATTTTTGGTGCCGTTTTGGCAACGTTGAACCTACAGTAAGTTGCCAATATATAAGGGAACCACTATATCAATAAAGACTAATATTTAGGAGCTGCTTGGAATGACATCACTGTATTATGTGACCAGGATATTTAGCATTTCATTTGTCATCATAAAAATTTACCACCGTCTCAGAAGTCGATTTTTCAATTTTTCACTTTTGCCTTTTTTTTTCTTCTCCTCCTTCTAAGAGCCATAAGTTTTTTATGCCTCGTTCAGCACAGCCATACGAGGGCTTGTTTTTTTTCGGTCTGATGAGCTGTAGTTTTGAATGACACCATTGAATGACACCTCATCAGCTGGGCAGCAGTGTGCCTTTATTGCTGGTGACGTGCAACAACAGCAGTCCTGTTTTTTTTTTCCTGGGACTTCTAGCGCCACTTAATGAGTGAGCTACAGAGTTATTTTGTTGTGATTTTGATCACTCTTTCTTGAGATCCCTGGGGGAAGTCACCTATTTATTTCACTGAAGTTCTGACTTCCTTTGCCAGTTAATAATTCTGATTTCTGGTCTATATGTCTGTTTCCTGCCCCCGTTTTGTCATCCCGATGCATCCCATTTTCTGACTTCAGCTTGGACTTCTGATTTTGTCCCTGATGTGACTTCTTGGCATTGACCCTGTGTGGCCACCATTTTTGTCTTCAGCTCGCACCATAGAGCTGCAGCTAACTCCATGACCCCAGCTTAGGGGTCAGTATTAGGTCTTTGTATAGGGGTTAAAAGGTGACCGTCAGGGCAATCCCTGGAAAATGGAGAAGCTAAAACCAAGGTTGTTCTTGGTTGCGATCTTTAGAGCTGCCACGTGACCATGAACAATGCCTACATTACAGAGACCAATCCACAGTCACACTGACTATGCAGCTGCAGCACCTCCCTATATCACTTGAATCATTGGATTATTATTCACAGACTTAGACTACCACTTCCATTTTCAATATGATTCAGCACTGCAGTAATACACCGCAATATGATTATGTTTTTTTTTCTACCCCTGTGTAGAATCAGCTTGTTGCTCCAACCTCCTTTCCCTACAATGTACAAACCTAAAATGTCGCTCTTTGGCCAGCCCCCATCTTTTATGCAGCCTGTGAAAGTCCCCCTAATTGGCTGGGCTAAAGCCATGTGATGTGATCACTGCAGGGCAGTTTTGTGGCTGCGCTGGACATCACTAGCCCGCTCACTGATGTTTCAGTAGTGTATGAAATAGAGTCGGGCAGTAGTTTTTTGCGATATTTGCGAATTGAATGCAAAGTGTTCAATTTCCTTTATTTTCATTTACAGCATTTACCATACGGGTTAAATTTTTTTTAATTTTCATAGATCAGTCATGGAACAGAGGGAGTTGCTGGCTGTATAACGCCATCGGCACTCACCGTGTACAGTGCGGGCTCAGCTCCTGAGCTCACTCCACAGCATCCAGCATGTAATGTACATCTCATACGACAGGAAGGGGTGCATGAAAGTCTGCTCAATCTAAAGTTTGACAGGTCCTTGTATAAAACCTTGTGAAAGCAGGAGCCATATCTTTAGTTTAAATGTAGTTCTACAGAAAATATTGTTTACATTCATATATAAATGAAGTTCCCGAATCAATGCGAGCACAACCAAGTGGTGCGGAGACTCCTTTCCCCTACACTTCTCCAGTTAATTCCATCCTCCGCTGCATTGCTTGACAGCTTGAGATGACAAAATGTCTGGAGGATGGTTACTCCTGACCACCCGGCCCCGATTTGCAGTCTGAAACATGTAGAAAAGACATGGAATATTTGGACGTACCTGAGGGTGTCAATGTTTTTCAACTCTGGTAGAAAACTGTACGGGAACAAAAGTGCCCAAATCATCAGGAGAAACCCTTTTAGATATAGGGAAAGTATAAGGGAAGTATCAGGTGCTGCTATCTCGTGACCATTGATTGGTCTCCTCCGGGGTAGTTGACCAATTTGGACAAAAAACACTATATTAGGCTGAGCTGCAGTAAAGAAGAATCCTTAGGATCAAGATGAGTTAATTGGTGTTTATTTCCACAACGCGTTTCAACACTGCACTATCATCTTTTTCAAGTGAAAAAATCCAATTGCAAAGCCCATAAACCAGGACTGAAACGCACTGTGGAAATAAACACCATTCAACTCATCTTGGTCTTAGAGATTTTTCATTAAAGCAGCACAGGTTAATATCATTTTATTGGCACCTGTTCACACTAGCTTAGATGTGCTGGTCCTTTTTCTCTAATAATATCGTGTTATTGTCCAAATTGGTCACTTTTTTAGCTCTCTTGGAATATATGTCACAATGTTTATCTGGAATATGGATGGAGGACTCTTGACCTTGATCTTCATTATACCACATCAGGCAGAAGTCGTTTCTTCTGCTCTTAAGATTGTTGTAGCCTTTCATGGGGTGATTTGGTTCCTATGTTATATTTGCACTACACATCGGCCCCTTATTGCTTCGACTATAGGGTGGATCTGCAATACTCGGCCATAGCCATTACGAGTTTGACAGATCTATAACTCAGCACACGGGGCTGATGCCGGCCTAGGGAACAGCTGATCAGAGGAGGTGCCAGGTGTCGCACCGCCACCGATTAGATATTGATGACCTAAGGAGAGATCATCAATATAAAAGTGACAACTCCTTTAAAAAAGGGTGGTGTTATACCACCAATAGATACTGCAACTTAGACAAGAAAGCGATAAACCAATGTGATAAATTTGGTGAATTTTTAGAAAGTCTAAAAATTAGACAAAATTAATAAACTTGTCCCATTGTATAAAGCCCCATCGGGTTTCCTATTATAAAGTATATATATTCCCACAACAAGGGCCTTAGAAAACATGGCGCTTCCCACCAAATGTATAAACCAAACATACTAAGGAAGCAGGACCTCCCAGGACGAAGCTAAGGCGAAACGCGCGTCAGGGATCGCGGGGTCACAGGTCATGTATATTCTTTCATGAGGGACTATTACTACATCAACTTTATTGGGAAAAACTTGTTTGTATTATGCCCCCTGATCTACCGTCAGGATGATGTTCATATTCAGGACTTTCCTTGTATATTATTATAGCAGCATATGATATACTGGGGCGCATGATTTTAGTAAATTACAATATAGCGCCCACATTATGATCATACTGCACTCTCTCTTTTTGGCGGTATAGTACTGTGTTTTGAGCCCCTATTTTCCATTTTTGGTTGTCATGCACTTGTGATACCCTGGTATACACATCTCCTTTTATCATGTATGTGTGTCTTATATGTACTTTAATAAAGCAATGTGAATTTTATGGCAAGATGCTTCCTTAGTATGTTTGGTTTTTCCTATTATAAAGGTTTTTCTTAAAGCTGACCAGTCAGTCAATCGAATATCCAGCTTTTATAAACTCAGGCAGTCAAAAAAGCTACTTTTAGCTGGACAGCGATCACTGCCGGGAAATGTAGATTTACATGCTGAAAATGCAATTAAGCAACCATTCATATAATTCTGTAGGCAGAAGATACTGTCACTGATCTACCGCTATTAATACGGCTCTATTATGACCATATGACCAAATAAAGTATTTTTATAGACTTCTTGTGTCATGTTACTCGTTATTAAGTGTCTCTTTTATTACAATAACTAAAAACACTCAAAGAACGATATAAAGACCTGCGTCCATCAAGTCAATTACACTTAACTATGCACAGACAAGGAAAGAAGAAAAAAAGCATAACGAGTGGGAAGGGAGCAGAAATCCAAAATTAGATACAATCTATTGCAGTCTTTTAGAATAAAATAATATATGAACAAACTACAGTTCAATTGAGTCATAAATCAGATTAAAATATTATTCAAGAGAAATGAGATAAGTATTAAAGGCCCTGTCATCAAAACAAGCTCATTGATATATTCACTGTTAGATCATTCTGCTATGCACTGTGATACATAGAGGCTGTAGAGGTCAAATGGAGCATCATTTCATATATTTACTTTTTATGTAAGCATTTATTTTTCTGTCTATTCCAAACTTTTCATGACACCATGAAATATAGACCCAAGGAAAGAAAAGACAAAAAGAAGAGTATAGAAAGAAAAAAATGGCACCAGTAAGTTTATGGGTTCCTGTCTTTTTATTTTCTTTCCTTACCATTCATAGTCAAATTTCTTTAAATAAAGACTGTAGTGAAAAAATACATTTTGGCCATAATTATGCTCACTTAATTTAAGAAAAATGATTAGGGTCATTGTCCTACTGTAAGGTGAACCTACAGTCCATTCTCAAGTCTTTTGAAACCACTATCAGGTCTTCCTCCAGGATTGCCCTGTATTTAGTTCCACCTATCTTTGCTTTAACTCTGACAAGCTCCCCTTTCCCTGCTGCAAAAAAGCATCCCCACAGCATGATGTTGTCACCACCTTGTTTAACAGATGTTGTCACCACCTTGTTTAACAGTGGGGATGGTGTTAGGGTGATATGCAATGTTAGTTTTCCGCCCCACATAGGGTTTTGCATTTATCCTCATCTGTCCAAAGCCCTTTCTTCCACATACCATGCAGGGGACACAGCTACCATATGGAAGAATGTGCTCAGTTTAGATGAAACCAAAGTAGAACAATTTATGGTAAGTGCAAAATTCTATGTGTGGCAGAAAACTATCATAGCACATTACCCTGAAATCATCATCCCCACTATCAAACATGGTGGAGGCAGCATCATGCTGTGTGGATGTTTTTCTTCAGCAGGGACAGGGGAGCTGGTCAGAGTTAATGGGAAGATAGATAGAGCTAAATTTAGAGCTTTTTTGGGGGAGTGTGATGTGGGAAAGTTCATGGGGCACAAATACTTTTTCAAGTCACTGTATATACTTCCTGGAAACAAGCTGATGCATGTTATAATTAATAGAGGGCACTGCTATACTGTGAACTATAATAAGTATTACATGTATATATTTTACTACCATGGCTTTGAGAATTTCTGACAAATAAGAATTCATTTAAGACAAGGACATGATTTTTCTCCTTCCATCCGATGTCAATCCTGAGCACGTTTACAATTTGGAAGGTGATGGGAATAATTTCCACACAAACATGAAACTCCATTTGAACTAATTTAGAGTTTAGAATTGAAAAACCTGCAGTCCTGTGGAGATGCTTTTTTTTTATCTTAGTGAAGTCGCAGCATCCAATATCCCGGTCTTGACGTGTTCTCAAAAATGTGACTGCTTTCTCATTGTGTCTTATGTAAATTTTCCCTGACTGCCAAGATTACCTCCCCATCACGGAGCATCCATGAGTCATGTGCCAGAGCAGATGCCAGCTTCGGAGCAGGGAACGGTGAAGTTGGTCGGTGTGGGTCCTGGGCCCAGACAATGTGTTCTTTTTCACTTGCTCCAAATAAAATGAAATTTGCGTCTCTGGCTCCTTCCAATTTATCTCTATCAATAGGGGAAACCTAGGAAGCCGACTCTATGGACATCACGGCTAATGAGTTGAGTGTATATGACAAGCTGAGCTAATCAGCACTGAGAGCAGAATTGGACTAGAGAATAATTTCCTTCCTATTCAGCAAGAAAGCGCTCCATAGGGGTCTTTATAAGTAAGGCAAGACGGCGCACTTATAATATATTGATTTCTCATCTGCTGATAGTTGACACAATGCGTAGAAAAAAACAATAGATTTATTTCATGGGGAACCGCCAGTGATAGACTTTTTTTTTTGCATTTTTTCCACCCGACTACAAAGCACTTGGAGCTTCCAGGGGAAGACGTTTTTGGCAACAGCAACAAGCGGCAGTATACAAATATAATATCACTTACCTGCTTGGAGGTTTGGGGATAAAGTAGTTGTAGGAAATATATGAAAGTGGATGTAGGAATGTCCCCTGAACTGCAATTTTGCTGATCTCTTATTTATCGGTTTCATATTCTGCCAAGTTTTCTTGATAAAAATCCCTGGTCGGTCTTTATTTCATGAATGTATGTTGTCAATCAGGAGATTTCTATATGTATGAAAGACATTGGCAACGAAATCCACTTTCTTCGAGGCCTTTTGTCCTCCACATAATAGGATTTGTTTTATGAGCGCTTGGGAAATCAATACAACACAGCCTTGTATGGCGTACTCAGGACTTCGGGTTTATTAATGTTCCCTCCAAAATATGCAGCCAATAGGCGCTTCAAAGGGAATCTATCACCTATTTTTAGCCTTATCAGCTGCCGGCACCGCCATCAGGGTATTATCCACAGCGTTCTGTAATACTGTAGATAAGTCCCTGATGTAACCTGAAAGATAAGAAAAACACATTAGATTATACTTACCGGGGGACGGGGTCCATTGCGGTGGGTATCGCAGTCCGGTCTGGCGACTCCCATCTTCATACGATGCCGTCTTCCTTCTTACTTCTGCTGAGGAAGGGTGTCGCCGTCCGGTCCGGCGCCTCTCATCTTCATACGATGATGTCCTCCTTTTCTGCCACGGCTCCTGCGCAGGCGTACTTTATCGGCCCTGTTGAGGGCAGAGTAAAGTACTGCAGTGCGCAAGCGCCGGGAAAGGTCAGAGAGGTCCGGTGCCTGCGCACTGCAGTACTTTACTCTGCCCTCAACAGGGCCGATAAAGTACGCCTGCGCAGGAGCCGTGGCAGAAAAGGAAGACATCATCGTATGAAGATGAGAGGCGCCGGACCGGACGGCGACACCCTTTGGACCGGACCGGACGCCAGGGTAAGTATAATATAACTCGTTTTTCTTCTCTTTCAGGTTACATCGGGGGCTTATCTACAGCATTACAGAATGCTGTAGATAAACCCCTGATGGCAGTGGCCGCAACTGATAGGGCTAAAATGGGGTGACAGATTCCCTTTAAGAGCGTGAATAGAAATGTGAACCTTCCTCTCCCCGACAGTATTATTTGATGACCATGACACAGGAGTATAATACAAGATGGAGACCACAGACACAATAGTGGATCTGTTCTCCCACAGACTTCAAAAATACTTCTCATAAGAGCAGCAATATAACTTGGATTTTATTCATTGAAATCTCTGGTGTTTGTATATATTAGTCCAGTGGGTGGTCCTAATAGTGATTGACAGCTATCTCTGCATACAATCATACAGGGAAGTTTGTCAAGTAATGTAGGACTGCCCACTGGACTCCTATCCAAAAAAACACCAGGGATTTCAATGAATGAAATATATATCAAACTGTTCAGCGCCTACAGTTCAGAGACCATTTTCAACATGACTGGTTCCCTTTACGATGTAGCTATTTTATCTTTGTTGACACACTTTTATTTTCTATTCTTTTTCATGTTTACGCTCCAAGAAGAGTTACTGTTTAACTTTACTATTGATGTAGCTCCTTAAGTGCTTTTTATTACAGGTTGAGTATTTTTTATTGTAACAACACTATTCTTGGTGTTCAGATCCTCAAATCCTTAAAAATGCAAATCTGCATTATTATTATTATAGTGTATATGTAAAAAAGAAAATATATATTTGCATTGTGGGCCATATATGTGGATGCACCTAAATAAAATGGGAATGGTTGATGATATCAACGTCCTGTTTGTGGCACATTAGTATATGGGAGGGGGGAAACTTTTCAAGATGGGTGGTGACCATGGCGGCCATTTTGAAATTGGCCATTTTGGATCCAACTTTATTTTTTTCAATGGGAAGAGAGTCATGTGACACATCAAACTTATTGAGAACGTCACAAGAAAAACAATGGTGTGCTTGGTTTTAACATAACTTTATTCTTTCATGAGTTATTTACAAGTTTCTCTCTGTTTACAGCCATTGACATGTCGCAGAGGTTAACACGTGAGGAGCGGATAGAAATTGTGTTGATGTCTGGTGAACGCAGTACCCGGGTCATTGCAGCAGATTTCTATGCCAGACACACTACACAAGAACACTGTCACCATTCCCATTTTATTTAGGTGTATCCATATAAATGACCCACCCAAAAAAGTCTGCCTCATCACTGAACATAATGTTCTGTGTAAACTGAGGGTCCTGTTTCAATTCTTGTTTTGCCCATTCTGCAAATTCAGCGCGTCGATCTGGGTCACCAACCATTTCCATTTTATTTAGGTGTATCCATATAAATGGCCCACCCTGTATATACTGTATATACACTGTATATATTTTAAAGTTTATTATTTTTGTCTAATAAAAACCCTGCCCAATAATCTTTGCTTGAAATGAGAATTAAATTGGAACCTGATGAAGAACAAATATATATTTTTACCAAGCAGAAGACCGAACAACATTCTGGTATATGATTCCAAACTGTGGCACCTCTATGATATTGTGACACAATAACCTCACACAGTGTCAGACCCGGGTGCCAAGGTCCCACCAGTAACAATGACTTTGGGGGACCCACTTTTCACCTGCATACAAATATCACGCTACCCTCATTCACAAAGTTACCTCCATCTCTATACAATAATAAACTGGATAGTTTGGTGAGTGAGTGATGATATACTGGTTTCTTCTGTACCGAGTGAATCAAGTGAATTATGCCAAGTACTGCCCATGCAATGGGATTGGGGCCCAGATCTTCACAGGGACCCACCGGTGGATTCCCCTGTTACCCTATGGGCCAGTCTGAGCCTGACCTCACGTGTCATCAGGAATAGGTGCAATTTATTATAATGCTTCAAGCTAATGCAATGCTGGGCTTTTTCACTTTAATTGTTTTGAAGCATTTTATTAAATTTTAATTTACATTTTCTTTTGCCTCAATATGGGATCTGACTTTGCAATTGTTTGGTTATACATGTATTAATAATTTAATGCTACACTGCTGTAGAGAGGTGCATTATGTATGTCAGCATGAAACAGGTTCTGTCTGTGCCAAATAGACATATACAGGCAGCAGTCCTTGGGTGATTTATTAGGCCACTGCTGATCTGGGAACCATCTGCAATTGGCGATTGCATGATGGACCATAGGGAGGCTTCTCCCACTAACCTCTTAAATGCTTCAGTCACTATTGGCTGCATCATCTGTGGCGTTAACAGGTCAGTATTGTTGTTATTTCTAATCTCCACTATTGCAGAGAAATGTCAGCTAAAAAATACATCTGACACCTGATATGAATATTGTAGACACAGCTTTTGTACCTACACCATTCCCACACCAGCTCTGGTACCTGCACCATTCCCACACCAGCTCTGGTACCTGCACCATCCCAACAACATGGTTTTTGTGCCTGTACCATCCCCACATCAACTCTTGTGCCTGCACCATCCCCACGCCAGCTCTTGTGCCTGCACCATCCCCACACCAGCTCTGGTACCTGCACCATCCCAACAACATGGTTTTTGTGCCTGTACCATCCCCACATCAACTCTTGTGCCTGCACCATCCCCACGCCAGCTCTTGTGCCTGCACCATCCCCACACCAGCTCTGGTACCTGCACCGTCCCCACAACAGCTCTGGTACCTGCACCGTCCCCACACCAGCTCTGGTACCTGCACCATCCCCACAACAGCTCTGGTACCTGCACCGTCCCCACACCAGCTCTGGTACCTGCACCATCCCAACAACACAGTTTTTGTGCATGTACCATCCCCAAATCAACTCTTGTGCCTGCACCATCCCCACGCCAGCTTTTGTGCCTGCACCATCCCCACGCCAGCTCTTGTGCCTGCACCATCCCCACACCAGCTCTGGTGCCTGCACCATCCCCACACCAGCTCTGGTACCTGCACCATCCCAACAACATGGTTTTTGTGCCTGTACCATCCCCACATCAACTCTTGTGCCTGCACCATCCCCACGCCAGCTCTTGTGCCTGCACCATCCCCACACCAGCTCTGGTACCTGCACCGTCCCCACAACAGCTCTGGTACCTGCACCGTCCCCACACCAGCTCTGGTACCTGCACCATCCCCACAACAGCTCTGGTACCTGCACCGTCCCCACACCAGCTCTGGTACCTGCACCATCCCAACAACACAGTTTTTGTGCATGTACCATCCCCAAATCAACTCTTGTGCCTGCACCATCCCCACGCCAGCTTTTGTGCCTGCACCATCCCCACGCCAGCTCTTGTGCCTGCACCATCCCCACACCAGCTCTGGTGCCTGCACCATCCCCACACCAGCTCTGGTGCCTGCACCATCCCCACACCAGCTCTGGTGCCTGCACTATCCCCATCCCCATACACTATCTGCATCTGGAGATAACTACATAGTGTCAAAATTCAAAGGGTTTAAGGAGCTGTCTGGAATTTTCAAAAAGTTGTCCAATAGCAAAAGTTACCCTCAATGGTGACACTTACACGCGACTGCCTGCATTGGTCACTAGATTACATGACAAGGTGTAATCATTAAAGCATTAGTGAGGATAGCCATTCCCACTCACACAGTTATAGCTATCTTCCCTGATCCTACATCATGACCTTTTGTCTAGTGACAGGTGCAGTCAGTCATTGACTTCTCCGATCACATTCATCACCAGTGACTGATTGCAATGGTGTGGGAGAAATTCTGCCTAAAGTAAGCATCACAATTTTTACCTCTATGACCGTTCTGGACAGATTTGATTTAATACGATCAAGTGCAGAAGCCCAAAAAGTGTCAAACCAGAGGAGCAACATGCACGGCACATGGACAGATATGTTATCAGGTTGCAATGATTGTCACCATATAGCTATACGTACACCAAGCTACAATCATACATAACATAGACTTCAGATGGGAAAAAAGGGGCAGGAGAAAGTTTAATACGACTGGTGGTGACCTATTGGGGTCAGTAATTAATCTTTTTCTGATTCTCACTGATAGATCTTCTCTCTCCCTACTCAGCTGGTTATAAATAACTACTCCAGCAACATCCGATGAGCATTTCATCCCCGCAGATAGCTGACAACCGAACATTATACCCAGAATAGTTTTAATTATATCTCCTGCTGCAGATCCATAATATGAAATATATGCTTTTATAGCAGCCGGCTTAATTCTGAGTATCTCAGCACTGGCAGCGAGCTCGCGCTCATCCAGAGGGACGACTTTGTCTTGTTTGAGCTGCTGATATGGGAAGAGCTGAGATACTTGGGAGACAAATGGCGCCTCCTGTAGCCTCTGCTGACAAGGCAACATATAGGTGGATATAAATTGTCACGGCGTGCCACCCTAATAGGATTATCATCCGCACCGTGCGGCCCTCGTTCTCAGTCAATAGTCTAATCACAGTGAAGATGAGTGTCATTTAATTGCCTTGTGTCCCTGGTCACAGTTAACTCTCAGGTACAGAACCCTGGACTATAGAAGATCCTAAACTTTATGTTTCATTGAACTGTGTTACGCATGATAAACCCAAATGTGACCCCCATTCAGGACACGGGTATTTGGGGTCTTGAAGTTACTATCTTTTTTTCGTTTTTTTTTTTTCTTTGAGGCATGACTTTCTTCATTCTCCCTCCCTTTAAAGGAGATATGGGAGGACTCATTTTTTACAGGATAAATTCACATTTAGACTTTTTGCCCACTTTTAAATATTGATATTAGTTTTATTAATATTAATAATTTCATGATTAATAATTCTGTTTTCTTAGATGTGCTTGTCCTCCCAGTTAAATTACAAGATAATGTTATAGTTTCGATAGAAGAGTGAATCCAGCTCTTGGTTCCTTAGAAATTCATCTTTCATTGGAGTAAAATCATTTTTTTAAAATCCAACTTCTTAATTACAGCATCATGTCACCAACATCCCCAGGGAAACAGACGCGTTTCGAGCTTAAAGGCTCTTATTCATTTCTTTAATGTTATAGTTTGGGTGATGATGGAATATATATCTTTTGGGTAACTTTTCACTTACTAAAGTAATGTATAAAAATAAAATGTTGATTTTTTTTGTGTTTTTTTTAAATTAATTTATTTAACTTTTTAATTACTATTGCCCCTCATTTTTCTAGTTCCACCAAGAAACCCGAACATGCAATATTTATATTCAGTATATGGGAGTACCTATATAATATTATGGTTAGGGGCGTAAGAGCCTAATGTGGTAGATCGGCTATGTCCCCGGCTGTCACAGGAACCTATCAGCACTTATCTTGGGGGGGAAGGGAGTGATGGTCAGACAGAGGCAGTCCCGTCTCTCCTTCTAAGGCTGTGTTCACATGTCCAGTAATGATCCATTAGAAATGATCCAGCAGAAATCTGTTAGGCAAAAAAATTGTGCTGAAGCAACTTTTTGGTCCGATATTTACTAACTTATCTCTGCCGGATCCGTTTTTTAACATTGGAGTAAGAAATGAAAAGCATTTTTTTGCCGGATCAGTTAGAAACAGATGACAACAGATGTCACATTATTGACCAACCATTGGCTCCAATGTTAAAAAAACGGATCCAGCAGAGATCAGTTAGTGAATAATGAGCTAAAAAGTTGGATCGGTTCTAACAGATCATTACTGGACCTGTGACCGTAGCCTAACCGTTTAGATGCCTCATCTGTGCTATCTAAGGGTTTAATCTGCCATGATTGTACTTTTCAGCCAAACCGCTGCAGCTGATCTTGGGAGTACTGTAACTGTGCCAATGAGCCAATCCTGGTAGTCTAACCCCTTTAATATCCTTTACAAAGTCAATACCTAAGAAAGATATATGGAAAGAGGTAAAAGGGAATGTCTAATTTGCCAAGGAGGGTTTTCAGATTAAACATCCTTCAGGTTCAAAGTTAGCTTAGGAGAAAGTCTCTCATATCCTGAGGATATATGTCAAATATGTATAAAAGGGGAATATTTCCGCATGGATCTCATGTATCTGGCTTATCTTTACTTATAAAGAATAATCAAGTAATTTGAGGTTATATAATGTGGTGTATAAAATGTAAAGTAATATGTATCCAAAGTTAGGGATTCTGTTTAATCTACTTAAAGAAAATCTCATAGAAGAATTTTGTAATGTAAAGTAAAGACATGGCTGTAATAACGGAGTAAAACTGATGACATTGATACCTTTGGTGAAGAAATCGGCTTTGTTGTTCTTCTGTAATCAGCATTTGCAGTTTTCTGTTAATTAGATTTTGGTGCACGGGGTCTTCTCCTTCCTATCTGTGGAAGCAGAGGGGCCAGGGAGTCACACACAGGGAGGAGAAGATCTCGTGCACAGTCCGGCCCCTGTGCACCAAAATCTAATTACTAGAAAAGATCAAATGGTGATTATTGAAGAACCCCCAAAGCCGATTTCACTACCAAAGGTTTTGATTAACTCTGTATTGCTGCGCCATTACAGCCAGGCCTTCACTTTACATTCCAAAATTGTGCTGATAGGTTCTCTTTAAAAACACAGTGAATTTGTAACTGACCAGAAGGTTCACCTGCTGTATCTTGGTCATCTTCTTTGATGTATATGTGCACCATGTGATACTACATTGACAAGGCCATTTTTCAACAATATTCTTTTTATTTTGGGGGATTTTTTAACAATTTTTGGGGAAGGGGTTATAGTTATAGCCAATATAGAGAGTGATAAAAAAAATAAATAGAGCGATCTAACACTTATTCAATTAAACAAGTAAGTAAGAAGTTATATCCAAAGAAGAATCAAGAGGGAAAAAAGGGTCAGGGCAAGAAGAAAAGGATTTAGAAGGAAAAGGAAAAATTAGGAAAGGTAGAGGGGAAGGGGAAGGAAAGAAGGGGGCAGAGGGGAAGGTTGGATCAGATATATGTGAAGATTAGGGAAAGGGGAAAAGATCATCCTTATTGAAAAAAACACAGTTTTCAATTTGCTTCAGTAAATATGTAATTGTACTTGTACTTTTTGGCATATGAAAAGCTTTTTATCTAAAAGGGGCATTCCGACTTGAGGAAAGAAATAGGTTCTAAGATGACCACGTGGAATAGTATTTTTTTTAGCAATTTCTTAGAGCGTTTGAATGTTCAAAATAATTATGGGTAGACATTCAATTAATTATTTCTGGAATGGAAGGAGCACCGATTGGTTTCCACTTAGATGCTATAAGTATTTTTGTTATGGCGAAGAGATGGATTGTCAGATGTTTAATTTTTTGGGGAAGTCGATTTGAATCAAGTGAGGACAAAACTAGTTGGGGAGAGAGTTCGAGCACAGAGTTGTTCATTTTGCTCAATAAATCTAATTCTTTCCACAGGTCAATTATTTTAGGACAAGACCAGAAAATATGTAATATGTTAAATTTTTGACAACAGTTTCTCCAGCATAAGGCCGGTTTCACATTAGCGCTTTTTAAGCGCACGCACGGCCGGGGGTAGCTCCGCCCCCGAGCCGGCTCTCTGCCCGGCGTGCCCGCCCCTTGCTTATAGCGCCGCCTCCTAGCGGACAGCGGCGCCTGCGATCGGCGCACCCTATCTTTAGCATAGGGTGCGCAGATCGTGCGCAGGCCGTGCGCTAGTTGCGCTTTGACTTGCGCTGTGCACTTCTGACGGTGCGCCGTGCGCGCCAAAATCCGAAAAGTTCGATTTTGGCACGCACGGCGCACCGTCAAAAGTGCGCAGCGCAGGTCAAAGAGCAACTAGCGCACGGCCTGCGCACGATCTGCGCACCCTATGCTAAAGATAGGGTGCGCCGATCGCAGGCGCCGCTGTCCGCTAGTAGGCGGCGCTACAAGCAAGGGGCGGGCACGCCGGGCAGAGAGCCGGCTCGGGGGCGGAGCTACCCCCGGCCGTGCGTGCGCTTAAAAAGCGCTAATGTGAAACCGGCCTAAGTCCGATCCGTCCTCGAAAATTTTCTTTACTCTGACAGGTGCATAGAACCAACGAGATAAGATTTTAAAATAATTCTCATGAATATTAACATTTACATTTGATTTGTATGTTATTTCAACACTCCCATATTTCATCACAACCACTGACGGGCTACTTATAGGGACACGTATATCTTTAACATCTCAGGACAGAATATCACAATATCATGTTTTCATTTTGCAATGCTGGTAATCTTGTACCAGTCATTTTGAGATTTGAGAAGCCAAGGGATTAAGAGAAAAGGTAAAAGAGGAAAGCATCTATGAAAACAGTAGTCAGCAAATGAGCATTTAAGAACAAGTCATAAGATTATGCCATAAACATCTAACAGAGGTGCGTCTCACCTTTTGGATCCGCCTCTACCTTGAGTATAGAGGTCTTCTATCTCTCGCTGCTGTCAATAAAATGTCTGTACATGCGCAGCTCTCTCTGTTGACTTTTGGAATTATCAGATTTTTGGTACTCCTATAAAAGCCAATGTAGATAGCAGCACATGTGTAGCCACCTGACTACCAGCAGTGACCACAAGAGAGGAGACACCGCTCCTTGTTCTTGAGATAGTTGATATTTCCTGATGTGGCATCTGCATATATCAGACATTTATTGTCACGACTCTGTTGTCAGGTATCCTGGTACCAGGGGCTCCATGCTACGGCATCCTTGCTCGCTCTGTTCCCCGGATTACTTCTGATGGTGAAGATGCCAGGGACCGTACCATGCCTTAGCTCTGAAACCGCCGTCAGTGTGTACCACTTCCCCACCTCGGGAAGAGGGGAGGCGTACAGTAATACATCAACTAGACTAACAAGGTAATACGAACAGGAGTAAAGGAAATTACCAATCGTAAATATACTCACACAAAAAACAGAGGTAAATACTGGGGAGTGGAGGATGGAAAAAAATCAAAGTAGGAGAAGAAGGAGAACATGCCTAGGAACAGTCTCAGATAAATCCACCAAACGCCTTCTCCAACAACAAGCTCCAACCACCATCTATTAACCATGCAGCATAAGCTACTCTGGCAATTAGTGCTAGCCAAGGCCCAGATTACATAGGAGATGGGAGTGGCTAACCATGAACAGCTGAGAGCCTTAATGCAGGAAACTGAGCAGATTAACCCCTGCACTGCTAAAAGAAACTTTCACCATTTAATATGAAGGTGAAGTGTTTCTAATCAGTGCAGGAGTAGGAGAAATTGGCCACTGCGGTCGTCTGGCTCCTCTCTGCCATGGTAAACCTGTGACATTTATCATATATTGTTTGATGAACATTCAATTTTCAATAAAAATACAATTAGTCAGAAAATGATCTGCTGTATGCTGTGTCCTCTCACCAGTAAAATGCTGGCAGTTACAGCAGGTGAATACCCTACCAGCTTATCATCAAGTGACCTAAAAAAAATACACTGACTACATAACTATGAATAAAATGGCCTTAGTCTTAAAAGGGTTAAACATATTGGCACCAAAGTGAGCCGGACTGACCTGCTAGCCCTGCTTCTCCTTCCTCTGTATGTATGTCATGCTCGCAGGTACATTTAAGTTGTATCTATTAGCAGACATCGCGGTAATTAGCGCCGCTAAACTCTGCACCGGGATTCTTTTACATATTGCAGTTTTTCTTGACACTTTGCCTTTTTTTTCACAGAGAATAAAAAGGAGGTGATTATGCTATAAAAAGGGAAGAAGTTATAAAAATGGCTTTTTGGCATATGTTACAAAGATTGAAAGAGTCTTTAAATGTCATAGTGATGATTTCTGGTTATACAAATAGCCTCTCTACAAAACACTGGAGTCTGTTGCTAGAGATTTGGAGAATGACTGCATCAATCCCATCTGTAGCGGGTGCCTTAAATTATAGACCTCCAACATGTCCTCAGGCGCCTCTATTCCTTACTGTGCGCTGGCTTCTGCATCTCCTCTTGGGAGCACAATATGGCAGTATTCAATCCTCCATCAAGATTGATTAAATTGCTCCTAAAATACTTGTAGGTACCGGTTTTAAACTAAATATACATATGAGGTTTTCATATTCGCTCCTAATTATTGTAGGTCTCTTGGATTCCTATAATGTGGACCCTACTCTGTATGATATTATTATTGAACTCAATATCTTTTTTGTAAAATTTGTCACAGACCTCAATTTTACACAATAAAAACTCAATATATGATCGCGACACGCAAAAGCTTTTATGCTGTAATGCACAGCACAACCACTAGGAGGCCACATATAGAATAAACATCTCTGGACAGAATATCACATAACCATGTTTCTTTTATTACCAGGCTGGTTTACTTATGCTACTGTAATGTCTGCTGCAGCGCAGTAGCACACAACCTCCACCAGGGGGTGCGGGTGAAAACAGGTACACTCACAGTTAAACCACAGAGCAGCAGGCAGGAGCCACTAAGTGGTGGAAGAGTAGTCAGAAAAGCCGGGTCAGCAACAGAGAGGGAACGAAGTACCAGAGGTCACAGCAACCACGTGGTCAGAAACAAGCCAGAGAAGTCGGAGCCAGTCAGGAGCAGGAAAGCCAGAGACGGAAGACAGTCAAACAGGTCAGAGGACAAGCAGAGTCAAATACCAAGGGGTCACAACACAGAGAGTGAGTACTACGACGAGCGAAGTCACAGAGAAACAGAGGAACGGGACCTAGGTAAACGTGCAGAGCACAAATCAGGGTATAACGGGGTCAGCTGCTCAAGCCAGAGACAGGAACTATAACTGACACTGCCTGCAGGCAACAATGGACTGAAATAGCCAGACAGATCCCAAAACAAGGCAGGGGAGATTAACCCCCGCATGACCATCCCGCAGAGAGAATAATCAGAAACAAACCCCGGACTGGATCATCACAGCTACTCAGTTAAAAAAATTTCCATGAACATGACTGTAGACGTCATTGGATTAATGTACTGGAACATTGAATTACGGCCCCAGGTACATACAAACTGCACATACCGTGGAATCAATGGGAAGGAAATGACCATTGTCAGGCAGCTCTCCTTTACTATCTCACATTGGCTGACAGTGGATTTCCTGATTATCTATATGGCTTTTGCTTCTAACATTAGAGGGTTAATTAGTGCTTCGTACAGTTTGTGAGTCCTTTATGGTCATGTCGTTTCACGAATTACCATTGTAATAGCACAGAAGCTCTGCGGAATATTTGCCATTATCATATAATTACTGCTCCACACAACTGGCTGATATCCATAGATTGAGGGTGGTACTGATGTAAAGGCAGAGACCCTGATTCCAATCATGTGTCACTTACTGGGGAGCTAGATGTTGATTTTATAAAATCACAGTTTTATCAGTAGAATTCTGGTAACCCTGTTGTCATGTAGTCGTCCACATTCGTGAGCTCTGTATAATCCTACACCCATCACTGATTGGCAGCTTTCTGCCTATGCACTGTGTACACAGAAAGCAGCCAATCAGTGGTGAGAGTGGGGTTATACATAGCTCAGCTTCAGAGAACTGCTAAATCTGCAGCAGAGAAAACGGGGATTGTATCAAAACTGCAGAAAGAATTCCAATAAGTGATACATCATTGGAATCAGAGTCTCTGCCCCCATACTATGCTCTGGCAGCAAAAACCTGGCAACAGATTCCCTTTCATTTTTGGACTGTGTTGAGGATTTAGAGCTATGTAATAGAAATTGCTATACAAGTCTAATAAGAGATCAATCAGCACATTGTATGAGATCTCAATAACACAATGGACATTCACTTAATGCCCCATTCACAAGCATGATTGCTACAGGCTTGAAAAAAATAACTATTTATAAGAAAACTTGAAAATAATCAGATTACAAAGCGTCTCTTAGATGAGACCTCCAGAAATCTGCTATGGAGGAATCTGATCATACGTTTCACTGCGGCGCCACCAGAGGGGAAATTAGGTATTACACCCTGTGCATTCCAATCAACCAATCATCTGTATAATGTGGATCTCAACACACGTCATCTATGTAAGCTATGGACAAGGGGTGTGACGGTGTGTACTATGTCGTATGCTCAGTTATTACCGATACAGTCCGGCATCTCACACATGAGGATGAGGAGACTTTAGGAGACCACGTCCCTGGTAGTCTAGAATGTGGAGAAAATATGCAGTGAAAGCATTGTGGCTTTAAGTCTCATCTCGACATGCTTAGCATGTCATTCTCCGCAAGGAGAAATGATACTTCTTGGATATCGGTCAGACGCCTCTCTCACAGCCAAACCAGATCTCACACTTTGCACTGATGAGGGGCAGTACCCCGAAACACAGTGTCTGCAAATGGAGATTCTGGCTTGGCTTTTATCCTAAGTCATGTAACAAGGCTTGATAAAGGGTCGACATTGACTTTTAGGATCACTACTTCCAATAGTTGGCACTAGAGTTCTAGTCCTCTTCCTCTCTGAAGAGACAATTTTCATAATTAACTTGCCAATTCACACAGTACGGCACCTCCATGTTCTACTGCTCCCTGTGTCATCCATACATAGTGGTGATAGCTGGAGACCAAATATACCAAAGTATGAAATATGATTGGCATGTAAGGGACCGAGCAAAACACGATCGTGATTGGAGCATAGAGATGTCATGGCTTTACCCCCTCTCACCACCATTTCTTCAAAAAACTAAAAGGGGTTGCACCAAGTTGAAAGTTATCTCCTTGCGAATGGGGCAGTGTCGATTTACGAGATTTTGGCAGACCCGCCAAATGCTGAAGTCCCCTAAAGAATGAATGGAGCCAGGGTGCACATGATCGACCACCACTCCATTAACACAAGGCTTTAGAACCCCGGTAGTCCCAGCTTCCAGATCCCCAGTGACCAGTAAGTCATCCCCTAGCCTATATCCTATATCTTGGACAGGTGCCACTGTATTAGGTTCTAGCAATGGTTACAACAATACAACGTGCGTTCCATAATTATTGGAAAAATCCCCTTTTGTTATAATGACCTGCTGCAAAGAAAAGTCCATCCGTGTCATGGACAAGAAGAACAGAGACGAAGAGACTCTCCACTCTCTGGCCAGTAAAAGTCCAACTTGTCCCTCTATTAATCCAGAATGCAGTAAAATGATATTGGACAATGAGATTTCTAAATTTAGTGAAATTAATGAGCAACTACATTTTTACATTTTTTTTTCTTCTTAATTAGAAATGAAAAGAAGAAACTCTGAAATATATCTTAATAGATACAATTCCTCTTTCCCTCTCTCCCTTATAATATCAGGCAATTTCTCTCTCTGCCTCGTCTTCAGTTTCAAAAGCTGCTCAAATCTGTCTACGGTTCTGTCTTCAGTAACTAATCAAACAACAGCTGCTGCTTATGGAAGGAGATGGGAGGAGGAAGAAGCAGGAGGGGAGACAGAGGCAAAGGGACACAGAGAAGCTGCTGCAGCTTCTAGTGATTAGAGCCTACTGAGGAGTAATCTATGAAATGGCAGAAATAAGACCAGAAATAGAATTATTTTTCATGTCTGGACTCTGAACAGCATATTCTGGAAAGTCACCAGAAATTTTAGGTACAATGACTGTCCCAGACATTTATTTTTTACGTTCAGTACAATGGACAGCTCATTTTATGAGGTTCACTTTGACAATTCAGCACTTTGGACAGGTCATTTCTTTCCTTATTAGAATAGAAAAATTACTATAAAAATATTAAAAGTTCAGAGTTCTCAGTGGTTGATACTGAATGTCTTTGCCTAACAAACAGGAAATCCCTCCATGTGTTATGACTGTCAAACAGCCGCGAGACATGCAGCCGCAGGGAGTCGAACATATTTTTTGAGCACGCCGAAGTCACTCGGTTAACACCTGAGCATGCTGAGATAACACCTTATTCAAGCAATTTCACTCATCACTAGTATCAACTGCTCGAGCATTGTGGTTGAATCCCCGCCCCCATGTTTCGATGCTTTGAGGCTGCATGCCCATGAATAGTAGTGTTTTGGAAGCAATGTATTTTCACTGCGTCCAAAATGCGGCATTTTACAGTAGGTTTTTGCTATCTACTCTGAGGAAAGCATAATGTAGCAGTGGAGACACGGATTTCAGTGATGTGTCCGCTTATTAGGCTGTGTGCCGTGGTTTCCATACAATGAAGGTTTCATCACCAGGAGATTATCACTGTCTGGACTACAGCTCATGTGAGCCCTGCTCCCATCACACCTCCTCCTCTGATTTCCAGCTCACTGTCAATAAACAATGTACTTAGAATACTGTGTTCTGAACTCTGCTACATCTCAAAACTCTAGATTGTGCCACAACTGCTGCACCCAGTAAACTAAGTGACACATCATTGGAATCAGGGTCTCTATTCCTACATTATGCTGCTCTCAGATCAGGTAGCAAAAAACCTGCTGACACATTTCTTATAATTTAGATCTTTATTGCTCTATATTATGGGCGAACAATACAATATTTTGCTTTTAGTCTCTTTTTTTTAGTGCAGCTGATGCAAAAAGTGAACTTTCTTGGACACATCTGGAGCTGGCTGTGTAGGAGTAAATAATTTGGGTCTTTCCAAAGGTCATTGTAATTACCATGTCTGTGCATCAGACGCAGCTGCATCCCCCAAAATGTTCCAAGAATAATAATAATAATAAGACAAAAAAGCAGTTCCAAACTGATCATGGTCCCATACGCTGCTTATAAATAAATGAATAACTAGAGATGCCATTATATGTTGTAGCTACAGAACAACCGTGTGCGGAGCAGCATCGTTGCGATCACGTTACCGCCGCTGCTCGGAGCCTTGACACAGTCAGTATAAAGCATCCTAGAAGAGATTATCCAATAGCGGCGTTTAAGTAAAGCTTGTAGTCAGCCTACTAAATAGGTTAAATCCCACAGTACAGCATACAAGACATGTCTGATTAACTCCGGAGCAATCTCGGTCCCAGTGGGTGCTAATATCGTTATGTTCTTCTGTATACACTTCTGTGCCTGCAACTAAATTGACCACTGTGCAAGTGCAGAACATCTAATCCGCCATCGAATCGTGTACGAGGCCTCTTGGCTATGGCTACTAGCAGCAGAGACATGAGACTGCATGTACGGGAACAAGCCGTGTGTGAATAGGAGCTTGTCTAAGGCTTCTTCTAGTTGTCAGTCTTGTCTCCACTTTTTTATAATCTTCCTTTGGATTACAACCCTAAGTTTGCCATATTCCAGTCCTTAAAGGGGTTATCCATTATAGTTCTGCCATATAAAATAATGGCAACAAAATTCACCTCCGGTGCGGGTCATGTTCCAGTGATGATGCCACTGGCTTTCCCAGGGCTCACCTGACATTGTTATGTCTGTTTTGTCACGCAAACCCTGCAGCCAATCAGTGGCCACTTTCTTCTCACTTCCTTCTGACTTAACTGACATCCATAGAAAGTCAGAGAACAGCAGCAACGCTCACTTCTTCCAGATTTCAGTTTACGGGAAGTGAGAGGAAACTGACCACTGATTGGCTGCAGGGGTTGGATGACATAATGTCACCTGAGGTCTTGGAGAGCAGCAGTGCTGATGTCACAGGAGTGGTGACCACACCAGAGATGAGTGTGATGTCACAGGACATTTCAAAATACTCATTGCGATGTCGGCAGGAAAAGCTGCCGCCAGAGGAGCCTGGCAGTGGCTCTCTTATAGAGAACACAGGAGCGGTCTGCAGAGAATGGTCACTGTCGCTCGGCCAACAGACAGCTGTTGTGTACGGAGCCCCTTAGCTTTCCATATAATCAAAGTAGTTAATTGTGATTATTTCGCATGTTTTCTGTGGTTAATCCATTTATATTCACACAAAAATGTGTCTATATTATGAGTGGCAAGTAGTGGAAATAACATTGCTGGCACTTACCAGGAGTACCTAGACTGAAATGCCAGTAAGTCTAAAGAGAGTCGGCCACATTGGAAAATGGCTCTGAGCTGCTGAAATATGTGGCTAGCAGAAGAGACACAGATTCCACTGATGGAATTGTTATCTCAGTGTTCACTTTTCCTCCTGTAGTATACCAGCCAATGATTACTGCGCTCGCTCCTGTAGACCTGAGCATGACCAAGACATTCTATTGATTTGGCTGGTCACCGTGTAATGCTTTATTATCCCTGTGGTGGCGCTGCAGGATAATTGAACAATTACAGCCAGGTATCATCATACATTTCAGTTGATCACTAGAGGTCTGAGCAGGGGGGATACTTTGTGATCTACTTATTATCAAATGACTCTAACAAGTAGGGACTGATCAAAATGGAAAACCACTTTATTATAAGGTGGAGGAAAAAGCTGATTTTCTGGCTCTGATAATCGGTATCATTTTGTCATATAGCACTTGGTTCCCAAGAGAAGAATTTACAACAATTAAAGCCTTAAAGCCACCTCGTGTCATGCTGCATTTGGACCCAAAAAAGGGATAGCCCATTTCTAATATGTATTGAGAAGGGAAAGGGAGGAGAATAGTGAGATAAAGACACAGAGCTTGTGCTGCTGCTTGCTAGTAAGTGTTTTATCTCACTCCATTGCTGAATTCACAACATGTATAATATCCGTCATGCTGCTTTTATTTCTATTTGTGTGCTACATGAAAATAAGAGCGTCGAGGTAATGTATTTGTGTGTGATGTGTAGAATTTCTTTGAGGATGAATTTTGAGTAAATTTGTCTCACACTGTTGCATTTTCAGGGCTCATTCATATATCTGATTTTTCAATGTTTGAGAAAAATTTACAATTATTCTTATCAGACTTTGATCAGACTTTTGTCATACGTGCAGAATTTAAAAAAATTGAAGTTTCTTCACCTCAGTGGGGTACGATTTTTTTTCCAATGACCTATTGACTTGACATGTCTCCTCCATTTTCCATGGACCTCTCGGTCCTTGAAAAATCACAGACATATGAATAGCCCTATAGATTAGCACAGGTACAAGTGTTATCCGTGAAAAAAAGGTAGCCCTTATACGTGAAAATCAGATCTCTGAATGAGCCCTCAGTCACCCCCGTTTTGCTGTAAGCTGCACTATTTGCCAAATATAGTGCAAAATGAGTCTAAAACTCCTCACATCTACATTGCAATCGCATTAGTATATCATTGTCTTCTAGAAGAATTACCGCTAGAGAATGTGATGCTATATGGCAGAACATGGATTACCAAGACCTCCCCCCTCCGGGGTCAAGGAGGGTAGGCATCGCCGGCGTGGGTGCCCTGGGGGTGGACGCGGCCCGGGCATCTCTGACCACCACAGGGTGCATTTCCTCCATGGCGGTGTGCCGCGGCCGGCTCCGGACCGACTGTGAAAGCCTCGGGGGGGCGGAAGGGCTCTGTAAATACAACTTTAACCCTCTGACTGCTGAGCACGCTTATGTTTATTGCTCTATATGGACTATTAGACGTAGCCCATGGAGCATTGGTCAGTACAGTCTTACCCTATGATGGCCTATTTTGAGAACACACTGGTTTTATGGGAAGATCTTCCAGTATGTCAAAGAATCACACTGGGGTGGAATCCCTGGATCTGGACAGCTGAAGTCGTGAAGATATTTTCCTTGGATGTGTCCAAATGTCAACTACAATCAGTAGATATTCTGGAAACCTATGATGCTGCAATTATCATTGATTTCCACCTGAGCCGTCTCTCCTGGGTAGACAACCAGCGGGAAGTGCTCAATCAGGACATCAGTGGTGGTCCCAGCGCTCAGTCCTCCAACAATGTTTCTTCTCATTAGTGACCCATTTTCATAAACCATACTGGTATTTGCACCACTTCAGCCCCTTGGTCCACTTGCAGTGTCCAGCAACATGCATCAGGCACTGAGACATGTACAACATGTGGAGAAATCAGCCTCCGACAGGGTCAAATTGAAGCTGCTATCAATAAACACCAGCGCAATTACTGGAGGTGCTGGGCACACAGAGAATCCTAGGTTTCTGCTTTCTGCCCGGGATTGATGGCATCTGACAGATTCACCTCCTAGTTAGTGTTTATTTTTAATATCAAAGAACCTGTTGATTAGACGTGTTACTGTAAAGCTCAGTCTTGTGAAATGGCAGAGATAGACGGATAAGCCTCCGCAAACAGCGAGCATGGACAGCGAGAGGTGAAAAATGATGAATGAATGACATCTTCTAGGGCAAAGGAGTCAGACAAGTGTAGAAGCCTAGAACGTGATAATAAATAGCAAATATCAGACCCATCTATCTAAATTTCAGGTCCGCAGCTTAAATGATATTGTGTTATGCTAAATCGGGTTCCCGGATGTCTGTACCTAAGATTCTATATTTTTACCAAATGCTTGATGATAATCTTTCCAGCAAGCCATCGTCTCAATCACAGTTCTTCATTTTGGAAAGGGAAAGTCGGTGCTTATAAGAGAATGGTATTCATACTAATATACCTTTATACTGCTAATAATGCAAAACCGGCCACATGAAGCCCTCCAGTGCCTGGAGTACGGAACTAATGGAAAGGTAAATTCATAGGGTGCCACCGCCGTCCCCAGAATATTGAACAGGTATCTAAGCTGGAGTCGTCCTACTGCTGCATATACAGTAAATGGGAGTATACTCGAGACTACAGAACAGGAGAACTCCCTCTACTAATGTACCTATACCCAACATTGCTATTTCTGTGGGTGGTTCCACTATTACTCCCCAGCAACAGGCCCGCTGTCTTGGGGTCATACTTGATTCCGAGCTTTCCTTTGCCCCCCACATTCGATCAGTGGCTCGCTCTTGTCATCTGCACCTCAAAAACATTTCTAGAATTCGACCTTTTCTTACTTTTGACTCTGCAAAAACTCTTACTGTTTCTCTTATTCATTCTCGTCTGGACTATTGTAACTCTCTTCTAATCGGTCTCCCTCTTACCAAACTCTCCCCTCTCCAATCTGTCTTGAATGCTGCAGCCAGGATCATATTCCTCACCAATCGTTACACCGATGCCTTTACCTTGTGCCAGTCATTACACTGGCTACCCATCCACTCCAGAATTCAGTATAAACTTATTACCCTCACCCACAAAGCCCTCCATGGCTCAGCACCACCCTACATCTCCTCCCTTGTTTCAGTATACCACCCTACCCGCGCCCTCCGTTCTGCTGATGACCTGAGGTTAGCATCCTCAATAGTCAGAACCTCCCACTCCCGTCTCCAAGACTTTACACGTGCCTCACCAATTCTTTGGAATGTACTTCCCAGGTCAATACGATTAGTCCCCAATCCCCAAAATTTTAAGCGTGCCCTGAAAATGCATTTATTCAGACTGGCCTATCGCCTCAACACATTAACCTAATCTATCCCTGTGTGGCACAGCCAAAAGTTTTGCCATAACCAGATTTCCCGCATCATGTTCCCACATGCTTTATGCATCCATTAGCCCTCTGTGTCTGTTCTGTTACACACTTAACATTATGGCTGGTCCATACAATCAGGGCAACCATTACCACCCACTTTTCGTGTCTACCTCTTTCCTCATAGACTGTAAGCTTGCGAGCAGGGCCCTCTTTCCTCTTGGTATTTGTTATAATCTACTGTGTGTGATTATTGTTATGCTGTAATGTCTATTGTCTGTACAAATCCCCTCTGGAATGTAAAGTGCTGCGGAATATGTCGGCACTATAAAAATAAAATTTATTATTATTATTATTAACTTGGGTATTCTGGTTACAAGTAAGCTGAGCAGCAGCACTCAATGTCAGGCAGCAGCCGCAAAAGCAAACAAGATTTTAGGATGTATAAAAAGAGAGATAAAATCCAGCTATCCCAAAGTATTTTTACCCCTCTATAAATAACTTGTAAGGTCACATCTAGATTATGGGATCCAGCTTTTGGTTCCTCATTGAAAAAATGATATTTTGAAGTTAGAGTCAATTTAAAAGCAGCAACTAGATTATTACAAGGATCCATTCCATTGTGAGTTATAAATCCTCTTGGGCTAGAGATGTATAACTGGTGGAGAAAGGTTGAACTTCATAGACCTGTGTCTTTTTTCAATCTATGTAACTATGTCTGGCTATGGTAGACTATGTTTTCCATACTTGGCCGGCGTTAGGGGCAGGCAGACCAGGCAGCTGCCTAGGGCCCACGCTCCCCCAGGGGCCCACAGCTAGCTGCATGTCATGCAGCTGCTATGGGGCCCGTGAGGCAGGGCGACCCGCCTGCGGCCAGCGCTGACTCCCCCCGACGCCACCACATTGAACTATACTGGCGTCTGCCGGTACAGTTCATAGCAATGATGGAAGAGAGAGCGTCAGCTGATGCTCCCTCTTCCATCATTCCCCTTTGCCTCTGACACTGCGGGTGCGCAATGACGTCATCGTGCACTCACTGTGTGCCAGGCAGTGCAGCCGCTGAGACAAGAGCCAGCTGGGAGCAGTGCGGGCACGAGGAGAAGTGAGAATTGTGTTTTTTTTTAATATAACAGTGAGTACTGGACTGTGGCACTATTCTTGGGGGTGGGGAGATGTGGGCTGTGTTATATACTATGTGGGCATACATTATATTCTATGGGGGGCGACATTATATTCTATGGGGAGGTGGGCTGTATTATATTCTATGGGGGCTACATTATATTCTATTGGGGGCTGTATTAGATTTTATGAAGGAGGATTGCATCACACTCTTTGATGGGGCTACATTATATTCTATAGGGAGGTGGGCTGTATTATATTCTATTTGGGGCTAAATTATATTCTATGGGGGCTGTATTATATTTATATTCTATGAGGGGTGATTGCATCATACTCTATGAGGGGGCTACATTATACTATATGAGGGGGGCTGCATTATATTCTAAGGGGGGATACATTATACTCTGTGGGGTGATTGCATTATGCTCTGTGGAGTGGCTGCATTATACTCTGGGGTGGCTTCATTATGCTCTAAGTGGTGACTGCATTATACTATATGTGGGCTGCATTATATTGTATCGAGGACTATAGGGAATGCATTATACTATATGAAGAACTATGGGGTGCATTATACTATGGGAAGTGAATTGTACTACATGGATGACTATGGCAGTGCATTATACTATATGGAGCACTATGAAGAGTGTATTATAGTATGTGGAGGACTGAGGAGTGTATGTTAATATATGGAGGACTATGGGGAGTGTATTTGAATAAACGGAAGACTATGGGGAGTGTATTATACTATATAGAGGACTATGGGGAGTGTATTATACTATATGGAGGACTATGGGGAGTGTATTATATTATATAGAGGACTATGGGGAGTGTATTATACAAGGCAAGGCTACCTGTCATGGTGGCTTATTAATATGATTTTAAAACTTCCTAATAAATGTGAGTTTTATCTTTTTTCACTAATTTTGGTGCTGGAGACCCCATCCTTTTTTCCTTTGGATTTGGATTTATAGCGCCAGTTGGACCGCACTGGACATCTCCTGGCATCAGACCGCTTATGGACTTTATGGACACTGATGTACGGTAGGCTGAATATTTTTTCCTCTTTTTTTTCAATATTGTTGATCCTACTCGTTTAGCGGCCTGAACTCAGCGCATGTAAATACAGTTGAAATGCTTCTGTGTGATGTGCAATATGTTAGCATTTGGGGCCCCATTTTAAACTTTTCCTAGGGCCCCACTTTGCCCAAAACTGGCCCTGTTTCCATAGAAACCAATCTCAGAACAGTACAATCTCATTGTACTTTGGCTGCAACCTGTGTCATGTAGATTGCTAGCTGTCGCTGCTACAACACAAGTGAATGAGGTCGCACTGCGACACCGAGGGCACCATGACCGCGACAAGCTATTTAAAAAAAAATGATCCGACCAGTTCCATTTATTTGTTTGACATGGCCACGGCACTCTCAAGTGCAAGCCCTGAGCTGTGACACCTAGCAATCTTTGGCCGCATGACACAGGTCACAGCCAAGGTCGCCACGTAGTTACAGACTATGGTCACGGTCACACATTCAGTGTTTGGTCAATATTCTACCTCAGCATCTGTAAGCTGAAACCAGGAGTGGAACAATCAGAGGAAAAGTGTAATAGAAACACGTCACCACTTCTGGATTTATCACCCACTCCTGGTTTCGGATATTCGGTCTATGGAGGAAATTCCCATTACTGAGCGTCAATCCTGAACTCAGCGCTCAGTGTTATTACACTGAAAGAATAACTTCTTTTTTTTAAATTTTGCCTAAGTATACAACGCACAATATAATTACAATGGAGGGAATAATTGAAGATATTTAATCACACCCAACCTAAATGATAATATATTATTTAATCATATCACGCGCTAGCGTAGCGTCTACCGGAGTTCTACCGGAGTATATTATGTGAAAAGAGCCTTTCAGTTTTCTACTTGAGATAACAAGAGTGAACATCAGTGGAATAAACAGCTATCATTACTTCTACAAATGGCCACGGCACCAGATAATTATCGGAGATCTGTTACTGTTCATGTTTAATTAACAGCCATATTTGCAATTATCTGATAATCTCATGACATGATCATTCTATTTTAAGCAGTGGCAGTCAGATGACTCCATATCCCACGTGCCTTCTGTTTGTTTAATCACATTTAAAAGGGGTTGTGGGAGAATTAAAAAAAAAGGTTGCTTTCTTCCAGACATAGCGCCACTCTTGTCAGTAGCAACGTCTGGTATTGCAGGTCAGTCTTATTAAAGTAAATAGGCTGAGTACAATGCAATATATTCTTCCTCTGAAAGCCCATGTGTGAAGTGATAAGGCCACCCCAATGACATTGACGTCAGGCCCAACATAACGAGCACTGCTAGTGATGGGATGCAACATAATGGCCTCTCTGACTAAACCTATAACTATGGAAGGGGAAAGACCTGCACACTGTCCTATAAAAGAACTGTGTGCTCGAGAAAGGGACTCGTGGTCTAGACTGATAGATGTAGGAACCTCAATATCACATAGGGAAATGAGACTGTAGGTCTTGCTGGAGTATAAATTTATTTTGATCCAGCAAGGAGTCAAAAACAGATTTGGTTCAACGTTTCGATCGGGAAAAGTCTATGTCAAGGACATCTGTTGCGGGTGCAAGTAGGCAAAATCTAGTGGAGTAATAACGTAAATCGTAAGATCTTTTTCATGTCAAGGACGACCTGTGTGGAGTAGGAGCTAGGAATCCCCGAGTCCTGATCCACACAGGTCATCCTTGACATGAAAAAGATCTTACGATTTAAGTAGTTGCTCTACTAGATTATGCCTACCTGCAACCACAACTGATGTCCTTGACATAGACCCTTCCTGATCGAAAAGTTGGAACACATCTGTTTTTGAATCCTTGATGGATCAAAATAAATTTACACTGTAGCAAGACCTACAGTCTCATTTACTTTTGTGGTGCTGAGGTTCCACCCTCTATAATCCTATAAATGTAGCAGTGGTCTTCAAGGTGTGGACAACATCAACTTCTAGCACGCTTTGACATCTGCAGGCTGTCAGGACTTGCTGAGAGTTGTACTTGTAGAAAAGAGCTGGAGACTCAAGATCTTGTGGTTTTAATCCAATCTCACCGAGATAAAGCAGACATGGAAGCCATGATGGCCGGTGGTTGGTGGACTATCCAAGTACAGCGTGATAGCCCCATTATATCGCCTGCTCGTAAAAAGAAAGACTCAACAGGACTTTGCTTTCAAGACAAGGAACACTCAGATCTCAGCAATCTTATACTCAGTGTATCTTTCTTTCTAATACAATACTTGTAGTTCTGATTAATATAATTATAACTATAGACAGTCATACCGAAAAATAGTAACAGACAAGCTCCACTGAATTCAGCATGAAGGGGAAACAGCCAATACAGAGCCATGAGAAGTGACCACGAGGCTCCATAGTAAAAGTTGGGTCCACATTACATTTGGCATCATGTGTAGTGAGTGTGCCGATGAATTGGAAAGATCATTAGCATTGGTCATTACTAACTGCCTTTAAATTACTGCTGTCACCATATTTTTCAGTAAAAGCTTTACACATTTTTACATAGATTTCCCAGACCTAATGAGACAGGTGTACTTGTTGTAAAAATGGCCATCTGAAGAATCCTAATAAGAAGATAAGAATTTTATGAGTCCAGCAGCTGGACTCATAAAATCCTAAGTTTAAGATCACACATGAAAACTTTCAAAAAGGAATAAACCGTATATGGCCATTCCATATTAGATTTTTAAAGTAAATACACCAGCATTGTCAGAGATCTATGTAAAAATGTATACAGTTTGTATTTTGAAATCTGAAAATAGATACAATTTAATATGTTCTGCATGTCTCCTATCCAACTTTTTCACTCCTGAGGCTCCTTTAACAATGGGGTGGAACCTCTTCAGTGAGACGTCCACATAGGCCTTCCACCCAGGAAATGGACACACATTGGGGTGTAAAGTGATCCAAGTGATACAAGTCATCATTATACATCATCATGACATGCTACCAAATTCATGGACAGACTGCAACTCACATCACAACCACTGGGTGGCCACGTTTAGTCACATACAGTGGATAGGGAAATTATTCAGACCTCTTTGACCCCTTAACCCCTGCAGCTTTTTTCGATTTTGCGTTTTCGTTTTTCGCTCCCCTCCTTCCCAGAGCAATAACTTTTATTTTTTTCATCAATACGGCCATGTGAGGGCTTGCTTTTTGCGGGACGAGTTGTACTTTTGAACAGCATAATTGGTTTTACCATGTTGTGTACTAGAAAATGGGAAAACCATTCCAGGTGCGGTAAAACTGCAAAAAAAGGGCAATCCCACACCTGTATTTTGTTTGGCTTTTTTACTAGATTCCTTAAATGCTAAAACTAACCTGCCATTATGATTCTCCAGGTCATTACAAGTTCATAGACACCAAACATGTCAAGTAAAGTACTGCAGTGCGCAAGCGCCGGACCTACTGCGCTCTGCAGTACTCTGCTTTACCTTCAACAGGTCAGATAAAGTACGCCTGCGCAGGAGCCGCGGCAGAAGTAAGGAAGAGGACATCATCGCTAGAAGATGGGAGGCACCGGACCGGACCATGGCACCCATCGGACCAGACCCCCTGGGTGAGTATAATCTAACTCGTTTTTCTTATCTTTCAGGTTACATCGGGGGCTTATCTACAGCATAAGAGAATGTTGTGGATAATACCCTGATGGCGGTGGCCGCATCTCATAGGCCAAAAATGAGGTGACAGGTTCCCTTTAATAAATTTGCAAAAATTTCTACATTTCTGGGGGGTTTTCAGTCAAGTTGGGGTGCAGATTGTACATTAATGAGAAAACAATGAACATTTTTGAATTTACCGAATGGTTGCAATTGAAACAAAGAGTGAAAAATTTAAAGGGTCTGAATACTTTCTGAGCCCACTGTATAGCATTACCATCTCCAGAGTATCTCAAAATCATAGCAGTAAAAGAATTCAATTATGGCGATACCAAACATGTCAAGTTTTTTTTTAATTATTTTAGTAGTAAAAAAAAAGTCAGGAGTTTTAAAAATAAATTTGGGGGTTTTGTCACCATTTTCCAAGACCCATAACGTTAAAAGATTTCAGTCAACGAACCTTTGTTATGGCTTATTTTTTGCGGGATTGTTTTCAGCAGTTTTTTGCTTTTAATATATTTTTATTGCACTCTCACGTCCTGTTGTTCCAGCATATGTACATGTACATTAGCAGCAATGCACTGACTTGGAGCCTATGTCTTGTATTGGAGCATCTAATGATCATGTGCAAGGATTGTATTGTGAAGGGAGCAGGGCCAGTTGTGACATCACCAGTCCTTGCAGTCCTGTCTCTGATGATAAGGGACCTTCTGAAAACTTTTCCTGAAAGTTGAGAAAGAATTAGTCTAAAATTGACCCAATGGCCAGTGAATGTGAACGCTGCCAGATTACCAATTCTGCTTTTTCAAATAAGAAATGTGACATAAAAAAATACCAAGATTTAGAAAAAGATACATGGAACACAAAAACTCAGGTTCTGCTGACACATCCACTTAGGTCTATAAAGGACTTGTCTAGCACAGGCAGGGTGCACATGCCTGCATTAGGAGGGAGCTCCCCACTCAGAACATCCTTGCATTACCAAGAGTAAAGTGTTATCATTATGAGCCACTCTCCCTCTGACAGACTCAGCGCGTCTGTACATTTCATAGACGAGCCATTGATTTTGACAGATGTGTAGTCCTTCGTGAGGACTCGTAGATGGCTTTCCCCAGCGTCAGGGGTCTTACCCAACTGGACAATCCCTCGTAGAGTCATGACTGATGAATTAATTCTTTGGGATTACAACAATTGCAGCTCGTCAAAGCCGATGTTTGGAGAAAATGTGTATTTGTAGAGTTTCCTTTAACTCTTTAAGTGCCACACTGAGCTTCTTAATTCTCTCAATTATCCAGGTTCACAAAAAGGGTCAAAAGACAATCAGCCATTAATTATCTCTCATCTGGAAGTATTGTGCTGGAGCTTGTGCACAGTGTAGGCTTCCTGGAGGTAAGCGTTATGTAATTGACATTAAACGACCATATTCCCTATTCCATAGCAACAGAAGAGAATTATCATATAATGTGAAACACCTCGTTCCTGAACTATTCCACCCACCTCTTTTTTATGGTTGTGTAACTTGCTTGCAACAATAGTGTGACTGACAAGCCAGCGCACAGACAGAATATTAAATGGTCCCATCAGAAGGATTTACTGCCACAAGCTGCTCGGTCTCTTTTTTTTTCCCTCTCTCCCTCTATCTAAGGTCTTATTGTAGGAGGGGAAGATGGTCCAGATATCGGTGCTGAGGAGCCTCCAAGTCACATGTCCATCTACTTCAGGAAGGCTACATGGGACATATTAGGACATGTGGGGACATCGTAGAGGTGGATCTTCTTCCCAGGAGCCACCTTCTAAGATCTGGTGAAGAACCACTTATAGAGAATAGCTTTGGTACTTACAGACCAGGACTGTTCATGTATTATATGACCAAAGGCTGCAAAAGAAGAGATTCAGTACTAGTAACCAGAACTCAAGCAATATCTTAACCTTTAGACAACCATAAAGAAGTCCTCCCATTAAGTGTATTTTTACTACATCTGTATATATGTGCATGTTATAAAGCATGAATGTATTAATATACTCACCTACCTTCACCTTCTCCGGTGTCCAGCGCCGGTCTTCTCCTCTTCTCAGTGACGTCACCGCTCTTCAGACTCTTCGAGTCATACTGAATTCTGCTTGACCTGGAAGTGACTTTTACAATGTAAATGTATGAAGCGTCAATCAAAACTTACATTGTAAATGATATTTTCAGCTCACGCACCAAAGCATAGCGTGGTCCGGATAGTCTGAAGTGCAGTGACATCAGTGAGAAAAGAAGCAGAACGGCTCTGGATCTCAGAGAAGACGGCAGTGGGTAAATATATTAAAACATACAAACCATATACACATATAGATTAGTAAAAAAAATAATTTCATCATATGACTGAGAGTAAAAAAGATACCGCCTGCCCGTAGCTGATGGAGCATGAGAACTTACTGCATCTTTAGTGCCCCATACATATTAGAGTAATGATTACACTAAAATCTGCCAAACCCATCGATATTGGTAGGATTGGCCAACAAGCTAATGTGTAGAGGGCCTCCTGACTCTCTCAGGATGATGTTGTCAGAGAAGAGAAGGATCCAACATGTTGGGTTCCAATCTGCTGATCCTTTTGGTGTCTCGAAGATAAGTCGGGTAGAGGTTCCTGGCTGTGGATCTCTCATAGAGCATACAAAAGGAGCTCATGCTCTCCAGCGTTCTTGCGTATGAGAGAGTCGGGGGAGATAGCTATTAGCGACCGATCGTGCAGCCAACAGCTGTCTAAAGTGAATGGATAACTAAATGCTGGAATATTCTGTTGTGTATTAGAAAAGCGTAGCACCATAATGAGATAGGGGTAATGCATCTACTCATGGCCTGAGATTTGGAGTTCAAGCTCATCTCCATTCAAGCACATGTGACTGAACTCTGATACTAGATACAGTCTATCACCTAATTCAGATCTTCAAACATGTTCCATGGGAGAATGAAACAAACTGAACATCTTTCTTTACAGATTATGGAACCCCATCCATTGGTATTGACAAGCAAATCTTCTGAAATTCTAAATTGCTTGATTCACGGCAAAAACATGATTCACGGAAAAAATAATTAACTGTGAATTGACAGTACTTCAGAGCTTCCAATATCCCTGAAAAGACATACATAACACCGTGGGGTCTTCAACAACTAGACTGAACACGTTTCAAACTTGTTAACGCAAACACAACCTAAGTAATGTCAAAGTGATCTCAACATCTATGGCTCTGGGCAAACTATGGTAACTAGTAACAGGATACCTCTCCGATCTCGCTCTACGTATACATTAAAAAGTATTAGGCTACTTTCACATTTCCGTTTTTAAGCATCAGGCGCGATGCGGAGAAAAATGTAAAAACCGGATCCGGCGCCGGTTGCCACCAAATCCGGCTTTTATCCCATGACCTGATGGTCATGCGGCGTGTCCGGCTTTTGCCGGATATGGCAAAAAATGCCTGACCGGCGTCTGCAAAAAACGTTCCCTGCAACTTTTTTTGACAGAGCCAGACCGCTTTTTTCCACAGCGCATGCCCGAAGACTCTCCCACTCCCTCTCCTGCACCGTCTCCGGCCTGAACAGATGATCTGGTGGGCTGCGGCTTCTACCGGATCAGGTTTGACAACTTTTCGCCGCAGCCCACCGGATTTGAAAAACTGAAATGTGAAAGTAGACTTATGCTATTTTCCTTACATTCAATTCTTCTTCACTGCTGTGCTGTCACACACTACTTGTACATTTTCTTCAGTGTTTATGGCTTTCTCTATATCTCAATGGCTAAGCTGTCATCTGTGATGTCTTCTCACTATCCAGATTCACCTCAAAATGGCAACTGCCTTTCTTGATTGTGCTTTTATACAGGCTATGATAGTGCCCCTTGATTGTCTGTGCTATGCCATGTGATGTGATCATTGTAAAGCATTACAGGGATGCCTGCCCGTCCACATCCAATGTCATGTAATCCTACTCTGGATTATGAAATCCTCTGCAATGTATAAAATCAATCATCTCCATCCATTGAGTTTCCGTCATGATGGTCAACCTTTATTGGCTAAAATTGTGCAGTTAGCTGCCCTATTTTGGAAGAATTTGTGATTGACCCTCCAGTGCAGATGTGAACAGACCGTTAAACATTGCTCGAAGACCGATAGAATGGTCTTTTCTAGACATTGAACAATATTGCAGGCAGGAATGAAAGACGTTAGAAGCAGAACAAGGAGTAAGCTATGAAGGTGGTCGCCTAGGGCGCCAATGAGGTGGGAACCCAATTTATTTATTTCATACCTATAATAATTAAGAGATCTCCAGTAGGTGGGAATTTTCCTGGAAGATACAACAAATTACAATTAAATAAATGATTATTTTTTAATGGCTAGTATGATCAATTTTAAAGGAAATCCCAAGAAGATCATGTTATAGAGCCAAAGCAGAGCTGATTAATATATAGATTTGTGGGAAAAAATAATTATAACTTGTATTTTATTCATAAAATCCCCTGTCTACTCTGTGGGCGTACAAGTCCAGTGGGCGGTCTCACTGAGTAATTGACAGCCTCTCCTGTATGTTGATATAGACTCCTAAGCACAAAATTAACAAGAAGTTCAATCAATAAATAACAAATTATACTAAATTTATCACCTTCAAACCAATATATTGATCTGCTCTGTTCACCATGCTCTACTTCATTCTGTCTTTTTTAGCTTGGTCCATGGGGCTGACATTATAATTTTAAAGGTGGATGGATGGAAAGAAGGAAGGAAAGAAAGAAGGAAGGAAAGAAAGAAGGAAGGAAAGAAAGAAAGAAGGAAAGAAAGAAAGAAAGAAAGAAGGAAAGAAAGAAGGAAAGAAAGAAAGAAAGAAAGAAAGAAGAGAAAGAATGAAGGAAGGAAGGAATGAAGGAAAGAAAGAATGAAAGATAGAAATAAAGAAAGAAAGAAGGAAAAGAGGAAGGAAAGAAGAAAATGAAAGAAGGATAGAAGGACAGAAAGAAAGAAGGAAAGAAGGGAGGAAAGAAAGAAAGAAAGAAAGAAAGAAAGAGAAAAAAAGAAAGAAAGAAGGAAAGGCAGAAGGAAAGAAGGAAAAAAGAAAAGAAAAGAAAGAAAAGAGAGAAAGAAGGAGAGAAAGAAAGAAGGAGAGGCGGGAAGAAAAAAAGAAAGAAAGAAAGAAAGAGAAGAAAAGGAAAGAAGGACGGAATGACAGAAAGAAAGAAGCAAAGAAGGGGGGAAGGAAGGAAGAAAAGAAACAAAGAAGGAAGGAAGGAAGGGAGGAAGGAAACAAAGAAAGAAGGAAGGAAAGAAAGAAAGAAAGAAAGAAAGAAAGAAAGGAGGAAGAAAAAAAGAAAAGGAAAGAGAGAAAGAAAGAAAGAAAGATGGAAGGAAGGGGAAGGAAGGTAGGAAGGAAGGAAGGAAGAGTACAGAGATAATAATGGATAAGCAGATATTATTTTGCACAGTACAAGAAGATGTAAAATAGTGAAATATAAGGTAGAACTAAAAATATTTCTTATTCTCCTTCTAGAGACGACGGCTTGTTTAATAGCACTAATGTACTTAATGTACTTCCTCTATATATGAGAGCCTTACAGATAGGACTTAACCATGTAACCTCCAGACCATTATTGTAATGAGTATAATCACAGTAGTTAGGATTTAATTGAGTCCACACACCTAGTAAAACAAGACATTAAGGAATAAAATAATATACAGCGTTTGTCACAAAGTGTCTATTTAAACCCTGGCATAGAAGAAACCAAAAAAAAAAAGCTTCTCCCGAGTGAGCTGACAGCTTAAAAGAAGTTGCCGTGAAAGCAGCTAATGGCTATAGAAGCCAAGGCCTGTTTGTCTCCTTTCTTCTCTATTCTGGAGAACAATATAAACCCATATTAAGTTGCGATTTTGTAAAAGGCTGTGTTATTACAGGGGCTGTGGGCTGAAACTGCCTCACAAGCCTGACAGCTGAAGAAATATATTGTGCATTAGCAGAGAGTAATGGAAATAATTAAAGGGGGTGAAGATTACGAGGCGCCATCATCGCATGGAATGGAAGGAATCTCCGGATCACAGAGCGGGAGAGTAAAATGTGCTGCCATGTGGCGAGGAGCACGGCTGCGAGAATGTGATGTCTTCTCCTGTATGATCATGTCCACCCGCCGGGTGTCAGCACACTGCAGCTAATGAATACATGAGCTCCACCATCGCTATACATGTAAACAATGGGAAGGTGCTTCACCCGGATCCACCCGTCCTTCCCAGAAACATTCTTATTAAGAGCTAAGCCCGGATCCCATCTCTTCCCCAGTTCACGTGAGGTCCGTATGGCCACACAGAGAGGTGAAGCATTAGCGTTAGGGACCATACAAAATTAATGTACACCTTGACGTGGTTAATCGGCAGATAGTGTAGGCACGCTAAAATAACAGCGTAATTGGCCATGTTATCACAGATATTCGCCTTATAAGAGCAAAATCATCTATCCTGTAGCTCCTGTAGCTCTATGCTATTATATCATGGTGCTATCGGTGTATATAGCTGGGATCCAATCGCTGCTACTGCGCAGGCGCCGGCGGCACTATCTTTATGGAGAAGATTAAAAAATTCCTCCTCCAAGATGGCGCCGCAGCTATCGGATCACAGCTATATACACCGATAGCTGCTACTGCGCAGGCACGGCGGGCGCCATTTTCAAATTCTTTCTTTTTTTCTAGCTGAATAACATGAAGAACAGTTAGTTTTGGCACATAAAACGTGTGATTATGCTGCAGAGCAGGCGCCACGGCCGGCACCTGCTTGCAGGTTTTATTTTCAGTATGTACAGATATTCATTATGTAAACTACGGGTCAGGTCAGTGAGGGATCAGTGACCTGTAAGCAGGCTACATTATGAATACCTCATCAGAGTGTAAGGAGAGGTCAGGACTGTAGTCTTGGCCAGAGACATTGAAGCATCTGTGTCCCGACCTTCCCCTACAGAAATATGTATTCTTCTCAGCTTACCTGCATCTCCAAGTCCAGGTCCCCCAGAGCACTTCCCAGGTGGCGACGGTCCCTCTTCCAGGCGACCCCCAGTAATGGAGACACAGTCCAGGATAACTTGAACATTTTCTTTACTTAATAATTCACACGTTACATCCACAGTTGGCATATCATGGATTTCACTTGTCTCCTCATCTTTCCCTGCTTTGCTGTTGCTTCTGTGCAGCACACGCCTGGACCGGACCGTCTTAGACTGCTCCCCAGTTCCTTCCTGGCCTAACCTCGTCATGATGACAATTCCTTCTGCCTGTTTACCCCAGACTCGAAATAATCAGTCACCTGGTTTGGCTGCCTCTGGTAAAGAATCCGGCCCATCTGTCCCATTCTTGTCGAAGCTCCAACTTCTTTCATCTCCTCAGTCCAACCGACTCCTGCCCTAAAGGCATCTGTCCAGGCAATGAGTTGCCACATCTTTCCTTCCCTGTTCTGACCCACTGCACAGTGGCAGTGGATAACATGAGCTGCAGCAATTTAACGTTACATGGCTGCCAAGCTGTCTGGGCTTATAGACCATGTGGACACTTTGGGCACCCTGGCCCCGTCTGATCTAACTTCCTAGAAACTCCTGTCTTACCACCCAGCAGCCCCTCATACACTTAACACCCTATAACCATACTATAAACTATACCTACATTGCACACTAGTATGCCCCCATCTAGTGGTCCACAAAGGAACTACACCTACCCTTATCTATAAGTACTATAGTACTAGTATAATAAACTGTGTGTAGGTTCCTGTGCACATTACTGCTGACAGGTTCCCTTTAAACTGTGATATCACTGTCCATACTGTCCTATACTGTGATATCACTGTGTGCTGCATCTCTGTACTGTAACATCCCTGTCTACATTCTCCTGCGTGCAGTGTCTCTGCACTGTGAAATCACTGACTACACTCTCTTTGTCCTGATTGTTTGCCTATTTTTAGCCGTTGCTCCACCTAGTTGACTTTACCACTGTAATCCTTGTCTTTATTACATCTTTGTATACTGTCTCATTATTACCTTAATAAAGTTTTGTATTTTTATGTATTTGAATGTGCTGTGCTTTCTCTTATTTGATTTTCTATATGTTTGTACGTTGGCTCTCCTGTATATCTGTGCACCCCTGCTTACAATTTGTTTTACAGTTTGTGGGTGCTGGTCTGGTATATTGGTTTTTATTCTCTTGTTCTGTGATGTCATTGTGTGCAGTATCCCTGTACTATAGCGTCACCATATTTACTGTTGACAGTGGTAATGGTGAGGTAGGGTTCCCACTGCAAGATTTGCTATAATATATCTACAAGGAGAACTTTGAACCTTGAAAGTGCAATGAGAAGAGTAAAGGCACAAATGACAGCAGCATGAATTTTGGGAATAAACCTAACCTAGTGACTGCAGTGAGTAGCAACAGCTTCGAAACTGAATTTCACTGTAAATAGTAGTAAATAGTAAAGGGCAAGGAGCAACAATGTATAATAATAATGTTTATAACTGCTCCTTCTTTCCAGAGAAAAGTTATATTAATAAATGTGACCAATTAAACTACAGTGGTCATCTTCTGGGAAAATGAAAGGAGCACTCCAGGAAAACTAGCATATAATATAATTCCTACTGCAATATCCTAGGGGGCGGGCTTGACACAGGGATTCTATCATTGGTGGGATTTGAATCCTTGAATCAAGCACCGCCCCCTAGGTGCCAACAATTGTTTTAATACTGTAGATCAGTTTTTTTTCCCAGAATGCTCCTTCAATGTGACACTCTTTAAAGTAGTATATTTATTTACTAAGTTTTTTTTTAAATTCCCTCATACATTATCAGCTTTATTCTTTATCAGTTCAATATATTCTTCCAGTGGGAAAAAAAAAACCTCTTATACAGATAGGTTTCAGTAAACCTAATATATTAATGACATTTGCCTTTCCTGATGGTAAGATGAGCTAGTCCATGTGCCGAACACGATTAGTGCACTTGGCACTTTGGCTCTATCCAGTAGGCTGCACCTTTCCTGTACATATGATCATAGTCAAAGCCATTATCTGTGGGCCCCTGGAGTAGAGTCTGTGATGGATAAAGCATCTGCTGCAAGCCATCATTTGTATTCCAGTGTGCTATTCCACTCTCCGGCTGTGTAATGCAGCGAATAAAAATGTCCGTCTGAAAGGAGGAGAGACAACCTCTCCTGGATTGCAGCGGCTCTCCCCAATCCTTGTTTACTGTGTACGTTATGATTGCAAGCATAAAGATGGAATGAAAGCTTTTAAGTATCACTTCTTCATGCCAAGGTATGAATTTGCTGCAACAGGACTCACTTAATTGGCACAGAATCATGACTGGTGTGCGGAATCCGCTAGCAAGCATTAGCAATTATCATGAAAGCCTCACGTCTGCTTTGCAAACATCTGCACCTGTTAAGTGTTAGATGGAAGTTAATGACCGGGCATTTAAGATGATGTCTCTCCCCAGCTTCAAGCTCAAAGCCACCATCTGTGGGCACCACCTTGCCACATCATAGCAATGTGACTCCATTTCCCCCAGTGAAATATATTTCTCCTTCCTCATAGACAAACGTCCTTGTCAGGCCTGTCTGCTCGCTCCCAGCTACTCTTATTATTATTATCAATTATTTATAAAGCTTCCGAATAGATTCTAGCATGTTTATGTATGGAAGTAATTACTGCAACTAAATCAGTTGTGAACAGTGGTTATAACCAAGTGGGCTACATGGTGTGAATGTGACCTGAAAACACCCCACAGAACGGGGCAAAAGATGCCAACCTGTGCCCTGGACGATGATGAATTCTTTCTAGTCTTGTGGACAGCAGATGTGATGGTCACAGCTCACATTCAGATAGATGCATATGTTGCAAAGCTGAACTTGTCAATGTGGCAGAGTTGATATCACAGCAATGTCATGGTGGCAACTAGCATGTATCTTCAATGCGGTTTCTACTCGCGGTAGGCCGTGACGCCTAACTTGTTTCCTCCAGCACTTCCCTGCATGACTGCTACATCAAGGGGTTTCTATCAGGCCTTAGGGATTGTGGACAGTCTCTGCAGGAATTTAACACTGCTGTGTCCTGCAGAGATCTGGCTCCCCAGCCTATCCCATGCAAGCAGGTTCCATTTAAGGCAGCTCCTCCCACCATTCCTTGCCTGATCGTTAGTTCCTGCCCCATTTGTACCTGTGCTTCCGATCCCATATTCTGATTCTCGTTATTGACCCAGAGAGTGACCCATCCTGTCTGACCTCTCTGGTCCTGACCTTGGCTATTCATACTGATCCTGTGCTGCCCGCCCCGACCTCGGACCATTTAACACCTGTCCTGTGTCCTGGTGCAACAGCTCCCACTATAGTTCTACTACTAGAAACTGGACCAATTCTCGCTGGACCTTCATCCTTCAAACTTGATCACAGAATAGTAGATATTCGTTTTACTAATTTGCAATTAAGGAATATTCTTGTGTGATTTTATTCTGCTGGTTAGAATAGATCCACTGTAAATAAGAGCTGTTATCTGATTGGATGTTATGGTCACTTGTCTCACATTACATTTGAAACATCTCATCAAAGATGGCTTTAGCAACTGAGGTAAGAAGTTT